>NC_092212.1:25816352-25866611 GCF_043381705.1 Parasteatoda tepidariorum
TATATATATATATATACATATATATATATATATATATTTGCGAGTGTGTACCTGAATGTGAAGCGCATAGGTTTCTTTACATATAAATCCACCTTTCTGCTCTTTTGAGAATAACACAGAAATCTGTTCTGTTCTGTAGTTCATTTACGTCGCACTAGAGCTGCACGATAGGCTATTGGCGACGGTATGGGAAACATCCCTGTGGATAATCCGAAGACATGCCATCACAATTTTGATCGTCTGCAGAGGGGATGGCACTCCTGCTTCGGTAGCCCGACGACCTGCACGCGAAATCGAGCATTTTACGGTAGAACAGTATAACGAGGACCAATACCGCACACCCTCGGTGCCTACGCAGACTGATCCAAGTGGCACCCACCCGCACACTGACCGCAGCCAATGTTGCTTGACTTTGGTGATCTGCTGGAAACAATGTCTTAACGATCAGTACACTGCGGGACACAACACATAAGACAAACATATGACTTTAATTTATTGCATCATAAATGTAAATGTATTATCACCTTCATCCGACCACTCAGCAGCAGAGAAGTGGGGACACTTAGTATTCGCTCGAGTGAATTTTAAAAACTCCTGGTTCGGACTATATTATTAAATTTTATAATAACTGTAGCTTGTTGAGAAAACCTTATTGCAGATCTGAGTCTCCTGCAACAGGAAGGGAAAAAAAATTTTCCTCGGTGTTACCAACACGAGAATCGCAGTGACCTATTTAAATAATAAAGTGGTAAAAATACTGCTATAATATTACCCGTTTTTTGATGAAAAAATTTGGCGAGTTCGGTTACACGTAGTAACGGAGCATACTCTGAATCATGATAACGGTTCTAACAGCAGCGCTTGAATTCAAGAAGTTCAGTCAATTTTAGTAATGGACAGAAGAATAGAGATTCCTTTTATTTCTTTCAGTTCAACATTTTAGTATTTTGAAGGATTAAATATTTCAATAACAAACTTTTATTTGTAACGGAAAATATTTTCTACCGATGGGCTAAATTCATTTTTCAGTTATTGCATTTTTTTAAATTGAAATGAAGCTTCAACCAATTAACCAATTTGAGCAACGCATTTATAAATCCTATCGGTGCTTCCTATCACTTTTACCAAGTTTGGAACTGCTGTACTGAATCGCCCTGCATTAAGGGTGGCTAAATCATAGATGAATGTACGTCGAATTTATTTTAATTAACTGACTTGTTCGTTAATTTAACAAATGAGCAAATGGGTCAATTATGTGAGCATTAGTCATTGCATTAGGATTTTTTTAATTGAATGAATAGTTAGTATATGAGAAAACTGGAGGCTTAGATACACAATAGATGAGAAGTTTGTGTGGCGATATGTGGAGTAATTGCAGTAATCGGTGGTGTTCCAACCATAACCTTTAACCCTTTAATGGTCGCATAATTTTGAGAAAAGTGTCATAAAAGTGTCTATTATTTCATTCAGTGAAATTATAAACGAGGTGTATGTCCAATATATTTTCAATTTTCGGTTAAAATTAGCTTACATGTTTGATGAGTGATAATTTATGGTTTAAAATAAGCTATCTCTAAACACATTGCAATTTGTCAGATACTGGCATCTGGTGTATAGATTGAGAAATAAACATGATTCCGGGTGCAAGAACTAGAATGTTTTAAGCTTTTTCTTGCGTTATTTATTGAACACTTCAGCCCTGAAATATCACGGGCACGAGAAAGAAATAGTGGGTGAAACTTCCCCTCGTCGTTTTGACGGGAGGAAGGGGTTTGAAACAGACTTGAGAAATTCAGGTAGAATACCTAGCTATTTTCAGGGAGCGGAGGAAAAGGGATATTATATGTGGACACATACCCTCAAACTACTACGGAGCTTCCGTTCAGAAAATCGAAGGTTATACAATGATTTTTTTAATACATAAGAATTAATCCATCGAGTTCCAATTCATTTAAACACCAGACTAAGAGGGAACAGCCCAATTATTAACTGTTCCTAAGTTTTTGATAACAATGTTTGATATTTTTTATTTCGAGGATTAGCAAATCAAATTTTATACCTAGCTACATTATAGTTTAAATGATGTGGTAATTATCAATGGATTACCTCTCTCTGAAATAAACTAATAGCAACTTATTTTTGCCAACACTTTTTATTTTTCCGAAATAAATGCATGGCAAGTCTCACTAGTCAAACGATGCCATTGGCATTCCTGCCAACTTTTCCGGATTTTGCAATTAATCAGGTTGCCACTTTTATGAATTCAAACACGATTCTTGTTTTAATAAATTTGATTTAAAATGACTTTGATTATTGGAACATTCAAATAATTTAAACATATTGAAGATCTACTACTACTCATCGTTACGAGTTTCTATAGGAGGGTGAAATATAAATGAAAAATCTGCTTACAATCTCAATTAAAATTTCATTCTACTACCACTATATAAAAGCTTCTTCAATGAGCGTAGAATGTTTGCTGATATGCATTGGGATAACTGAATTTTTTACACCACTTCATGCAAGTAATTTGAACGTAAGTATATTTTATTTTATAACCGTCGTTAAACAGCGGACCCAATTTTATGGGTTTACGACTACTAATGTTCAACTCTACAGCCTTGTAATTTTGAACCCAATCCAGAAGACAACGGAACTCCTGGATCGAGTAATGAGAGAAATTTGCCTTCGTGGAGGACTTTTTGATGGAACTGACCCGCATTTGCGTTACATGGAGTGGGAGACCACGAGAACCTCCCACGGTTAGCCCGACGACAAGGGGACTCATGATCCATCTACCACTGAGGATATTTCACGTCAGCACTGTGATCGGTGCCAGCCGGATGCGGAATTAGTATCCACGGGGGATTCGAACCCGGTTCGCCTCATTGGAAGGCGAACGCTCTATACCCTGAGCCATCGCCGCTCTAAACGTAAGTATAGTAGTAAAGTTCATATAGAGAACTGAATTTGATCAAATGCAATGATCAAGATTTCATAAAAGATTCATTTGTTTTAAAAACTTCGACTCTAGTTTGCTATCTCTGATACATATAATTTACATGAAACTCAAACGTTGGAGGATATGTGCATAGAATTGCATAAAGACTTTTGCAAGATACAAAGCTTGATTTATCTCGTCAAAGATATTAAAATAACTTAATAAACAAAAATCTTACCGATTCTGAAGATAATATTGATTCTGAATCATAAGTAGAAGTTCTATCAATTGTTTTCTCATAACTTTCATCGGTGAAGGTAGTCTCTTCAGAATTTATTTGTGATGAAGAAATTCTCCCTGTAGAACTCGATAAATCACTACCTATGAATAAAAATTAATAATTCATTTCCATTACACATGGCTAAAAAAATTATGACAAGACTGGACGCTTAAATTCTTGATGTATAATACATATAATCATGTCCTCCTCATGTATTGTAGTGTAATAGTACTATAGTCTGTTCCTCCTTCTTCACTAATAGTCATAAAAGTAGTGTTAAAGCGAAGTGTTTATGCGATACTTAACACTAGGTTTACAGGACGCGTCATTTTGAATTTTATAAGGAAAATTACAAAACCCGTTTGCATTTTTATTTTATCTCTTGTAACGACTTTTATCCATTGATCAAAATAAATATATATTGAAGTCTATTTTCTTCAAAATCATTGAAATATTGAAATTCTCTTTGTGGTATACCTATATCTACGGATATGCGTCAATTTGGCACGATCGTAATTTAGACAAAATTTTGTGTAAACAAGCAAACATCACATCAATAATAAATAGGAATGTACCGACAATACTGCAATCCGTTATCCGATATCGTTATCTCAAATGAAACAAACGATAAACAACTGTTGCCGATAAACAGTGATAGAAAGAACAAACGCATAATGTCAATTGATGTCAGATTTTGAAGGTTTCATTGCTTAGTTCGAGTATTGAAAAATAAAATACTACAATATTTCATAAATATATATCTCATATTTTCATTCTTTTTCTTATAGTTTATAATTACATTGCTTTCTAAGTGCAGAGATACCAACTGCTCCGGACACGCCAAAATAATTTTAAAAAACGGTAAATAACTACTGAGTAAATTTCACAAAAATAAAGTGGTGAATTATATAAGCCTACAAATTATTTAGAAATAGTGGTGGATAAAAATCTACTAAATTGAATTTATTAAACCAAGAATCACAATTGATAAACTACAAGAAAATTAAAAAAATTTGATTATGAAGTTGTATAGCATCATCGATTTAGAAGTTTTAGAGTAATGTTTTAGAGTAGCACAGAAAAGTAACAGCAGGAGTGCCCCAAGGAAGCATTCTTGGGCCCATATTATTTATATTATTTACCCACAACTTTCCTGTCGACAAACAAGACTTTAACAGCATAAATTGTGACACCGCAGGATTCAACGAAATTCTTACTTTTGAAAACTTAAGAGAAGACATAAACCTCAGGCCGATGGCAGCTTTCTTTTGTAGTGACGTAATTTTATCTAAAATTCAAAATATTTAAATTCCTTTTACTTCAATTGCATTCCTGTAACCAGAAAGAACCACCCTAAAGATCACAATTCAAGACGAATGGGAAAATGGCCGCTAAGGGTCCCAGGCGCCCAGATAAATATTGATGATGATGATGACTGAAGTTAAATTGTATTTTAATTTCAGAAAAGATTTTCTTGAAAGAGAGGCATCTTCTAGTGTTTAACAACACTGGTAAATGCGCTGAGAACAGGAAAAAATGTATTTTTTATTATTTTTCTTAGGCTAAAAGTGTACGTTATTACGTTGGGAAATTCTTTTTTTTCCTATTGCGTATGATTTTTGCGGATCTTAGGTATTTTCACGCTCATGTATGCGATCGGTTTCCTATGGCTAAAATATTTTTAAAATAAATTCATAAATCCTGGAATCAACAAAAAAAAAAACTTTATTCCACCTCTTTATAGATAAAAATAAATTCTGACGGAGAACCTTTTTAAATTACCTTCCTTCGTAATTGTAATATCACTCAATCGTAGTATGTAAATTTTTTAATTGGACATAAATAAAGATCTGCACATTACTTATCTACCACTTTAAATAATGAAAGTAACGTTATATTAATTAAGTCAATAATATATTTAATTGTTGTTAAGGTTTTAGAAATTTTGCTAAAAATAGAAGCATCTTCTAGTGTTAAACTACACTGGTCAATGCTGAGAGCAGGAAAAAATTTATGCATTTTTTTATTACCTAGCTTAGGCTAAAAGTGTACGTTATTACACTTGGAAATTTTTTTCCCTGTACCATACGATTTTTGCGGGCCTTAGATACTTTCACGTTCATGTCTGCCATCAGTTTCTTTCTTCAAACCACTCGAGTGATTACTATACTCTGTTGTAAGTTAAAAAACAAAAACCCATTATCCCTATGGAGAAAACCTGTTTGCAGCTAAGTGCACGAGAACGTATATCAATATCGCTAACTCTTGACGTGGCGCAATTAAAGTTATTAACAATACAGTAGAAAAACAATAACAGTTATTAACAATAATAATCACAAACAGTTAACAAGTAATAAGTATTTAGAGAAATATCTAAAAATCGTTACAAATATACGTCTTTCCTTCCGCATTTAAAGAAACTGTTGAAAGAATAATAAATACTGTTTCTTGCAGACGATTTTCTTCTACAGCGAAACAAAAGTAAAAATCCTTTATCTCGCATTTGATTTGTTAATAGCGTGTCAAAAACAAGGCGCTCCATTGTTAGCCGTCAAATCAAATCCAATGTTGTAGCAACGTCATACAGTTGTTTCGTTTTCATGAAAGAATGTTCTCATTATTTAAGGAAATATGTCTCGAAGAATGCTTAAAACGAGCATTTATTTATTCGCGATTTTCAGAACAGAGACATGACGAAATTATCTTAAAGATATCGCGTGAGATCACCTAGCTATCATACGATATCTTTATCTCCGGTCTTCAAACTTTGCCGAAGATTTGCGGAATCGCAAATAAATAGAAATTTTTTACACATTCTGTTCTTGGCAATAATGTCTTCAATGTGCTTATAAGTACTAAATCAACAAAGCTTTACATATTATTTGTATCTATTTATGTTGCACCCATTTAGAGAAAGGAACATACCATTAACCAGATCAAAATGATAATTCCGAATCTAAGGGCTAGAAATGGTTTTTTCAATACCATAGGTCAAGTGTTCTATTATTGTAGAGTCATTTATTTATTTATTTATTTTTCTCAAAATGGGATTTAAACCTTCCGTTGCCATATGTATTTTTCAATGAAGACTATAATTTTTAATAAACGCATTCATTGTAAGATAGCAATTTTTTCAATTTGTCACCTAAAAGAAATATAATGATTTTAATTTAATACGAATCAGTAATTGGCGCAGTTTGAAACAATATAATGGTTGTATGCATAGATGCCGGCCTAGTACACAAAATATTAAAAACAGTAACAAAATATCACCAAAGTAAGCAGTACATGTTTAGTTTTGCTAACACTTAAAAGCTTCCCCTCACTAGTATCAGATCTTACATATCTGTTTAGTTCGTTCATATGCCCTGGTGGTCCAAATCATTCTAATTAAGTTTTTAATCACTTAAGTAGTGAGTAAAATTTGCTTCTTTAAGTATTTTCCATGCCAAGTTGGCACATAGATGAATGTACGTGTTAAAAAAAGTTTGTATACAGAATTTTGAGAGCTAATTTATATTTACTAGTGTTAATATGAACCAAATGTGTTTTTTCTCTAAATAACATAGTTAAATACCTGAATAAGCTTTTTTCAATCTTGGCTTCTTCTTATGATAGTATAAAGAAAGTAGCACTATGTTGAAGAGGAAAAGAATTAAGAAAACCGCTCCAACGGCACTGCCTAAAACTTCAATTAAAAAATAGTTTAAACCACTAGGCACTTCTTCCAATTGTGGTTTTTCTGTTGACAAACCTGTAACTATAGGAACAATAATAAAATTTCATTACCAAAACAAAAATTAATAATAAAACCCATAAACAAAATTAATTTTTTTTTTTATGAAATTGAGGACGTTAGTGAACTTAATCTTTCCTTACATAATGTTTGTTTTGTTTAATTAGAATTCTACTAAGCGTATGATGCAAAATCACAAATTTCTTCCAAGATCAAAAAATCAAATGATTTTTATAATTAAACATATGCCGTTAACCTATATCTCACGATAACAACAGTATGCTGCGGGAACAATTTTTTTCGCCAAAGGAATTACGATTACCAACCCTTTCATAAAAAATAAAAATAAAAACTTATTAATGCCTTTACAAATTCTCAGGCAGTGTCTAACGGTAATAATTTTTTAGCTAATAGTGATATGAAAGTAAAAGTATGTGAAAGTAAAAATAAATGCAACAATTCGATTCGCATAGCTACCAATCTGCACTCGCTAGGACCCTGCAATACTTTATTTACATAAAATTAATTTTCTTCTCAAATGAAGAGCTAAATAGAAAATCCGGGTAAGTGACATTTTAGGCATATTAATGAATCAGAGAAAATAACATAAAGGGATTGTATCAATATTGGTATGTTTAATGTATTTGAATTGCTTTAGCTTTCACTTTAATATTAAAATAATTAATTCACATTAGTTTCGAGTATGCTAGCATGATTTTCATTTCAAATTAAGAAGTAGAAAATAAAATGAGACCAAGAATTATTAGCTCCGCCTTTTAATAAATCTAAAATAAATTATTCGGATACTTCTTTTTTCTAACACTGATTATACTTTCCCTCTCTGAAAATTTTACTAACCTGATTCTTTCACTAAGCTCTTCAAATATCATATAAAGTTTGATGATTGAAACAAATAGAGTATATATCATTTAAAGTGATTATTGTAACAAGAATAATTTATACGTCGTTGGATTTTTCTAGCTGATATACAACGGGAAATAATTTTACAAAACAAAAAGATAAAAATAATTCTTTTTTCTCCTTGTTACATTTTTCTGGCAAATAAAATAATACTGTTTTCAAAAATTATCTTCTGTATGTTACCTGAGAAACAAGTAATGTCCTTATTGTTTAAAATGAACAATACTAAACACTTGGAGCACAACATGTGAACAATTTCTCACCTAAAGTTTTGGTTTTCATCAGTTTATCAGTGTAAGGACTGTTTCCTTTTTTATTTATAGACATGATTGCCAATTCGTATTCCATCTCAGATTTCAAATCTTTTAGCCACAAATAGTTGGATTCAGGTGGATGGACATCGATGTAAGTGAAGGATGGATCAAATATTGTTTTATAGCGTATTCGGTAAGTTTGATTGTGTCCACCATCAAATCCTGGAACCCACCTCAAATGAATGGCATCATTTGTGGTATTTAAAATTCGTATCAGAACAGGAGGATCAGGAGCACCTGTAAGAATATTAAAAAAATACACAGTACTTAAAAAAACAATACGAAGTGCTTTGCCAATTTGTACAAGAGTTGCTAACTTGCTCCGCTCAGTGAAAAATTTTTTTTAGCGATATAGCAACATTTATGCTTTTACGTACAATTCTTGGTTCAGCAAATTCTATATGTAGGCTTTTTAGCCACCTTTACTTCGTAATAACACATAGGCTAATATAAAATGCCCCTTTGATGCTGTTATTTCGTAGTGAACCTCTTAACCCGTTTTATCCCGACTTTTTATACTGAAGTAGTGCAAAAAGTGTCTTTTTGAAAAAAGCGGTATAACATGTTATTCAACTAAATGGCTAATATCAACTGTTTGTTACCATTTCAATTCGAAATGTCCCTGCACCTTATAAGATCTAGTGATAGAAACTTAAATCACTATTAAATTATGGCGGAAGGGAAACTCGTAATTCTCCTAGATAAAAGACAAACCTGAAACAATTGTCATACTGAACTGAAACAGGTTAACCAGTTAGTACCCACCGTCATATTTATAGGACAGTTTTCTTTTTCAAAAACATATATTGTGGTAGGACAATTGTTTCAATTTTGTCTTTTATCTAGGAGAATTAAAAGTTTCCCTTCCACCATAATTTATTAGTAATTTAAGTTTCTATCACTAGATGTATAACTATCAGCTGCAGGGACATTTAGAACTGAAATGGCTACAAATAATTGATATTACCCATTTAGTTGAATAACATGTTATACCACTTTTTTCATAAAACCACTTTCTGCACCACTTCAATATAAAAAGTCGGGATAAAGCGGGTTAAAATGTTCGCAAAATTATCCAAATTCTGCAAATTTTAGTTTTTAGTTTTCTACTGCTTTTTTAAAATTTTTTGATGAAGGCGGAGCAGTTGTAAGTCAAACTTCCAAACAAATAAATACAATACACCTAGGTCTGGGGTCCGATTTCACGTGCTAATGATTGTGGGCCTGATTGGACTGCACTCTCTCCGATTTTGTCTTAGGTATTCAAAATCCTCTCTTTGTCTCAGGCGTTTTCAGAGCCAGAAAAAAATCAACGCATGGTTGGACGTTTAGTGAACGTGGTGCGGAGAACGGGTGATTACTGAAATCATCTGCCCGCCGATCTAAACTGCGAAAAAGTAGGATGCGCGTCCACCAGTATTATCTTTGAATCATCATAATGTATGAATTCCTGACCATCGCCAAGGGCCCATTAGTGTAGTTTGAGTGTGACGCTAATAACCAAACTAAACATGCGTTGGGTCTGTATATTTGATACCTTTAAAAACTAAATTATTTCATTAAAATATGAATTTAGTTTACACTATTTTGTTACAGTTAAAGTTGCCTGCTGTGTCCTTCAGATATTAATAAGGCAATAAAACATAAAAAAAATTTTTTTCACTCTGCACTGTTTTCTTTCTCATTTGAATATAAAGCACATTTTTATGTTAGCAAAAATACCATCGCTTTATACTTTTAAGAAATATAAAAAATAAAGAACGGAGGTCTCCGTATTTCTAGAACTACAAGAGGCTGGGTGCTTATAATATCCAAAAAAAATTAGCTATTTTTACAGATATGCAATAACCTAAGCTACTGAAGACTGTAGTGTCCGCTTTTCCATTCGTAAAATATAAAACCATAAAATACATACTTGAACATTTTTACTAGATTATTTAAATGAGTCTATTAAGCTCAAATTTCCGCCCTTCCAAAGGTCAACTGACGGTGTCATTGATAAAAATAAAACGATAATCCTTAATTTGAAAATAAAATTTGAACTAACAATTTATATAGTAGAAATAGATTTAATCTGTTTTTCTAAGAAATAATATTTAAAAATAAAAAAAAGCTGCCGAGTCACAGTAATGAGTTCAGCTATTGTTTACATCTTGGTTTGTGTTCGATTCCTCGAGATAAATACTGGTTGTTTGGCTGGTCTGTATAGTGCGGCTTTGAGGAGAACTCCTCCAAACAAAGTCTGGGGCTGTCTACTGCTATGGTAACAAGCGAGAGCACATTTCCAATGGGGGTGAAATGGAGGAAATAAGGTGTCGATTGGTTTACTCACGACGACATACATTAATATTAAGACAAAACTATTCACCCCACACCCCTATTCGAAGTGACCTTTCCTAGTAACCAAAGTACCCGCCACGACGCGAGACGGGTGTCTGGAGGAGTTCTCCTGAAAGCCGCACTATACTTCTTCCCATTTTGTCTTAGTAGTTTAGAACTCACTCCTGGAACCCTACCATGAGCCACGTTCCAACGGGAATTATTTTTCCCCACCACGAACACCTTGGAAACAGTTTCTTGGCTGGTATTGGAATCGGTTTCATTCCAACCAGTCTCCGGCACCTGGAATCGTCGTTCCAAGGAGGGAATGATGAATTTTTAAGGACTAAATACGATATTTCGTCGATGAATGTCTTAATTTTTTTCTATTTCATAAGAGNAAGTGTTATTTTGTATATATATAACAAATCAAGATTGGATTTGGAGTTTTTGTTTCGTTTGATTTTCATGACTGTATGTATTGAATACGTTACCTCATGTTATGGAGAGGATTGTTTCTCCTTTATGATGTTTAAGTTAAGTTATGATTTTTCTTGCTTAATAAAATTTATGATTAGTTAAAAGATGACTTTTTCATTATGCTTGCTGGGCATTTTCCACAACGCACTAAACTCTGCCAGCAAAATCCTTATTAACACTAGGTTTACAACCGTTTCTTATTTACCTATCTCTACGAACACGCGTCAATTTGACGCATGAACGAATACATATAACAGCACTTACAGAGATGCCAACTTGCTCCGGACAGCAAATATATATTTTAGAGTGGTAGTTTATCAATTGTGATTCTTGGTTTAATAAATTAAATTTAGTAGATTTTTATCCACCCCTATTTCTAAATAATTCGCAGGCTTAAATAATTCACCACTTTATGTTTACAAAATTTACTGAGTAGTTACTTACCGTTTTTTTTAAATAGTTATTTTGACCAATAATTATAATTATTTGAAGGGGAGAACAACGAGAATTTCAATATTTCAACGCTTTTGAAGAAAATAGACTTCAATATATATATTTACCTCAAGCATCCTTGGGAACTAAACACTGGGGGTTCCGCGTTCGGCTGACCACCTGACCGGAACATCTGCTCCTGCACCCCAGAGCCCAAGGTCAAGAAAACTGAGATGGGCACAGTAGGCCTTGGCCCTCTATGGGCTGTCGCGCAGCTGAGTTTAGTTTAGTTTATATATTTACCTCGATCAATGGATAAAAGTCATTGCAAGCGATGAAATAAAAATGCAAACGGGTTTTGTAATTTTCTTTATAAAATTCGAAATACGTCAAAATGACGCTTCCCGTAAACCTAGTGTTAAGAATGAATCGTACACTGTCACCGACAGCCCATTAGTGAAACATTTTTTACGGTGTAGCTTGCAACCAAATCAATCGGGAAAAAATTCTAATGTTATCCAAATAAATAAATTAAGCAAAAATCTAACGGGACACTAAGATATTAATTTAAAGGACCTTGCAAGTCTCTGTAAAGAGTAAGGAATTTCGGCTGGGTCAGACAATACACTGATCAGAAATTCTTAAGTTTTAATATATAAAAACTACTGAATGAATGAAAATTAACTTACTGTCCGGTAATAAGCTTATTTCATAAGTGTCGAATCCAATTTCATTTCTAGCTATGCATTTATATTCACCGAAGTCTTCGGCAACCACATCGTCTATGGTGAGAACACCTTGCCAAGTAATGTGATCCAATTGAAAGATTTCACTTTTCATGCGTTTTTTGCTTGGTGTGATGATGACTCCTTCGAGAGACCAGGTAAAGTTAATGTTCGGTACTCCTCCAGCAGTACAATACAGTTCGACAGTGATTCCACGATTGCTGAAGATGGTACTATTAACTTCTTTTTGGATAATTGGTTCATCTGAAAGATTTTTTTGAAAAACAATTACTTTAACTCATATTTATTACGAGGTAATAAATTCTCGTAATTTTCATGAAACGTTTTATTAAATGCATTTAAACTACAACGTATAAAGTTAACTTAACGCACAAAAATCTTAAGAAAAAAAACACATAGATATGAATACGCATATTATGATGTAATTGCATATTTATAGTATGTAATTCTGATGGTAAGAATTGAAATGAATTAAATCAAAGAAAATGAAAGCGAGTAAATATAAACAAGTATATTCGGCCAAAAATTTTGAAATGTTGTTAACCATAATGTCGTATTTATTACCTTGATTATATATTACTAAGGTTCGATTTGAAATGAAACATGGTTTAAATTATCATTTTATAAGGGCTCCAGAAAAATTTGCATTTTTGTCAAAAGTTAAACCAATTTATGTTGAGAGAGCGGTAACATGCATTCATTTTGCTGAACATTTCCCGGAACAGCAACGTTTTGATTGAAAATTTTAGTCTGGCAGTATATTAGCAAGTGCGATCATGACAATACATTATACGTGAAATCACATACTTTATTTCTGTGTTGTTCAAAGGATAGTGGTTGCTAAACATATAAAAGCAATTAGTCTTACGTTACTAGTGGTTTGTAGCACATATTGCTTCCGGATTGCCAGACCATCACCTCCTACATCAAAAAGCCTCCACACGGTCTTTAACAAGTAGTCCGTGCAGACTGCTTAAAAAGTGAACCAGTTGTGCGCATGAACCCAAAACCTTTTATAAGAGTAATTGAGAAAAATTTAACATACATATTTGAGAATTGAATCTGTAGTGGTCGTCAAGTGAATAAGGCAAACCAATAATATTCATAAATAAAACAAATTTTCCGTCATATATTTGTTACCACTTTCTTATTTTAACTAAATTTTGTATTAAATGACTCGTTCAGAAAGTAGATATCCTTAACAATGGTCTGATCAGACTACCTATAAAAAAATCGTGTGGAGGCTGACTACACTGTACCAGGAAGTGTAAATATCTAATCAGAGCGATTTTAAAATTACGAGCATTGACATTTTTCTTCAAGTTGTGCATAAGTGTTTAAAATTTCGCAGTTACACAGGAAAGATATAAAATGTAAAATTAGCATTAATTAGTCAAATTTCTCGATCAAGCTCTTAATTAAACTATTGGGAATTTATCTTCCAAAATGGTGCCACCTAAATTATTATATTTTTTTTTTGCCTGTAGAAAGAAAAGGTATCTTTATTCAGAGGAAGTTAGATAATGCGTCTAACTTAATTAAAACGTTGTATAACGTAGATGAGATTCTTGGAACCGCAATGATTGCGCTTTATTAGCTCGAAAATTCGATTATTTGTCCTAAAATAATAAAATTGTTTCTTTATCCTAATATTTTATTTACATGTTTATTAATTATTTATTCTAGATAACACACAAAAGATATATAGAATTACGCTTTACATAGTAATTTTAAATGCAAATATTGTTCATTTCATTAAAAGAGAATTAAAAACGATTATATCGTTAAGGAGCATAAAGGAAGAAAAAACCAAATAACAAAGAGATCATAGAATTTCGGGTTTAAAAAAACATACATTAGCAGTATGTGTAAAACTTAATTTGTTTGATAGGTCACTGAACAAGATGTTTTGAAATGAGAGAAATGTTTTCAGAAAACAAATTCCTACTTTTAATATATATTTTCTGCA
Organism: Parasteatoda tepidariorum; assembly: GCF_043381705.1. NCBI lineage: Eukaryota > Metazoa > Arthropoda > Arachnida > Araneae > Theridiidae > Parasteatoda > Parasteatoda tepidariorum. The sequence goes on from NC_092212.1 coordinate 25,830,491, forward strand.
AAGGTCGTGAGAATAACAGCATGAACCTCTCAGTCAAAGTTTATAATCTATTTCAGGAAACTAAGTATTCATAAGACGTTCACTGCGTAATCAAAAGACTAAAATAGTAATAAAATGAATTGATACCAAAGGTTACATGTTTACTTTTTTTTTTAACACATTCACGCCGGGGTGACCCACCAGTGGGTCACGCTAGATTGTCTCATCTTGGCAGCGCACCGGAGTAAAAACTGGTAACAATAAATTTCATTTATTTGTTTTTTTCCGGGAATAATAAAAATCCATATCTACCAATTGTTTTTAACGGATGCAATTTTTATATTGAATTGCTTCTTCGCGGTGATAAATTTCCATACAGTGAATTGTTATTGTTGAGAATAGATTAACTTCTCCCAAATATTATCTAATATTGAAATAGTTCTTCTACCAGAATTTTTACTTTTCCCGGCGTGAACATGTTAAAGAAATTATTGGAGTAAACATCTGCAATACCTCATTTACCGATTTGGCCATCAATAAAAATTTTTTACAGTGAACCACATGTTTACATTGAATTGCACTGAATCACATATATGTTCTTTTTCAGCTCTAAATTTTTCTCTAGAAAATGAAAAGCACGCTCTACTTAGCAATAAATTTTTATTTATTCGCACGCCAACTGAACAATGTTTCCAAAGTAGTCTCTACAAGCTAAATATTCGGGATAAGCACAGGACCAATGTTATTTATGTAAAGAAACATTTTTGAAAGAGATGGAAGCTTAAGTCTCCAGTCTAAAATTTCAGACTACTGAGCAAATCAATATTCAAGACTCTGACTGCAACATTATTTAAATCGGAAATTTGAAAACTGTATTAAACGATATGTATGACAGTTGACAAATGCCCGAATCTCCTCGAGCCATTTTTTACATAAATTATATTTGTCTTCTTCTTCATTCTCTTGTGATTTTAATGTTACAAAGTCCTGTTATATCATGTTACATTAGAACAACGACAAGTTATTAATACTAAAATAAATATTTGGTGTAAAATGCAAGAGAATGAATATGAATCAGACCCATCTCATTTGAAATTTCCACTTGTATTCATTTTTATCAGCTTCCTTTAATTTTCAATATTAAATTAAAAAACTGTATAGTTTAATACATAGAACTAGTATTTATGTTAGCAAAAATCAATCATTTTGTAAAGTATATAAACAAAGAAAACATAATTTAACTACTTTTCTATACATTTTCCGTGGCAACAGCTTTAAGGCTTTATGAAGAAACAAATTTTTACTTACGTTTCACCATAAGAAATATTTTTCTGGAACTTGGAGAACCGATTCCATTATTAGCGGTGCAAGTGAATTCACCAGTAATTTCGCGAGTGACATTCTTGATTCCAATTATGGATTTTCCATTTCCTTTAAAGAGTATCTCAGTTTTTTCGTCCATTTTAAAATCAGGTCTTTCCCACTTAATGACGTCATCTGGCAATGGATAGCCATCAGCCATGCATTGTAGTTTCACATTGGACTCCGGCTCTGCAACAATGATATTGCTCACTTTTTCATTCTCTGATATAATAAGCGTAGCAGGATCTATTAAATAAAATAAATTCATGATTGAAAAATATTATTGCTGTTAAATAACAATGGTTGGTATTTTCTACGCTAGGAGCTGTGATCAATTTTTTGAGCTAATATATCCGCTATATTTTTACACCATTTGACTTGATTTGTTCATTGTTTTTATCATGGATTATGTATTGGGTAGTATATTTCATATTTTTAGCGTGATGAGTAAAGAGGTAAGGAAGGTAAAAAGAATGTAAATCAGATGGTAGAAAACCTTTGGTATAAAAAGCTTATTATCTTTTCATATCCATAATTTCTACGAAATTTCACTCAAAGATTGCCTTAATTGATAATGAATTTGCAAAAAAAACTTAGGCACCAATATTATTGAGAATGTGAAATCAATTTCTATAGAAGATCTTCATGCGTGCGAATAAAAAAAAAAGCGAAATCGAAATTTTTGATTTACTATTTTTTTTTTCTTTGCCTTTTTTTTCTCGATAGTTTTAATAACCTATATGTTGTAAATAGCTAAAACAGACTTTCAATTGATTCCGTAGAATTACGCGATTTAATAAATGAATAATATTTGTGCTCAAATTTGACATTATTTCTTTAGTCAAAACAAAATCAATTGTAATAAAATATCGCCTCGCAGATAAAGCTATAGTAAGCAAAACAATTTTGAACTAAAAGCTTAAATTTAAATGTGAATTTGTTATTTTTATCAAGCTTTAAGTAAAAATATTTAGAATTTCTCTTTAAAAATTCATTATTAATTAATACATTTAGTTTATTGTAAGTTCATTGTCTTTTTGAATATTTTTTAAGGTTTTAGTTCAAAACACAGGTAATCACATTATTCATCTAGAGAAAAAAACTTTTTGAAATTTATGCATTACAGTTTGTTGTAGAGCTGTTAATTTCACATGAAAAATTCAAGCTTAAATCTGCCCTGATTTTAAAAAATCTTTTTGTAAATTTTTAAATTTTCTTTAAATTTATAATTTTAAGACCCCTGCTTGCCAAACATGAAAATAAAATTTTAATTGAGCCATTTTTTTGTGAAAGAAAATTATATAAAAACCAGACGTATAACTTAAATCAGAGGTTCCCTAATGGTGTCCTACTGTACCCTAGGGTTCCAAGGAAGAGTTAAAGGGGTTCCATGAATTAATGTTTTTTATAATCAATGATGAGTTTCAAAATCTCTGTTCATATTTAGAAACAACCTCTCATAATTTATATAATTTTTCGGCACATACCAATTAATTAGAAATGGTCCTTTTTCAATGAAAATATAATACTTCTAATAACGATATATTGAATAAATTATGAAAAGAACAAGTATTTATAAAATATTGCATTAGTATTTACTATCGCACTTTTCAAATCAAAATTAAATGAGCGAATTCTTTAATAATCAATTTCAATGTTTATAGCAAGTCTTTTAAGTTTTCATCTCGAAATGAACCATAATTCAGCTTATTTCACTCATTTTCTGCTTATGCATATACGCCAAAAACAAATTTCTAACTGGACTAGATATAGCACAAGAACTGTCGTACAAAAAAACCTAATTTAAGATTATTAATGATTAAACGATTAAAAAAATCTTAATTCCTCTAATTAAATATTTCCAAAACAGTCTTCTTTAGGTTATAACGTTCGCTATTACCTTAATAAACTTTATTTATAAAATCGGAGTTCCGAATAAAGAAGGTTGATTATTTAGGGTTCAGAAGCCGAAAAAAAATTTGAGAAACGCTACCCTAAATAATTACCCATAAATAATTACCGTGTGTATAACAATACCATAATTATAAAAATAGAAATCTTACATAGGACCTTCAAAACAACGGTCAACGTGGCTTCTCCTATTTCATTAGAGGCTTGACATATATATTCTCCAGATTGAGATCTTTCAGCTGTTGTGATATTGAGAATGGGACCTTCTTGAATGATTTCTCCCTTTCTTGTCCATTTGTACGTAACGTTACTCGGATTCGCCTTCGCAGTGACATCAACAATAGTAGAGTCATTTTCTTTCACTTCAACTATAGCTGGGTCAGATTTTGTGAATGTAGGTCTGTCTGAAACGTGTCAGAAATGCTTAAACCAAATAGATTTATAGGCTCCCAACGAGCCATAAAAAAAAAAATTATTACTGGTAGTAAATTTTCGTCTAAGTTAGTAAGCATTTATGCCACTTTAACATTAACTAGGATAACAATTTACTTCGCTTTGAACTTAATATTTTTCTAGTAGCAACTTAGTTTTTAGTTTTAACTATTGTAGAGTTTTTAGTTTAATTGTGTTTAAGGTTTAAATTTTAGAACTGTAAACTTGATTTAACCCCTTGAGGACGGTTGATTCATAAGAGCATTCGTACAAAATCAGAATCAGGATGTAAATAAATAAAAAACGGTAGCTTAAATGTAGGCGTTGCTAATTTGACAGACTTACTTTGCATTTACTTTAATTATTGATAGATTAATCATATATATATAATCAATATTAGTTCAAAGTATAACTAAATAATTTTACATTGAACTAAAGTAATGGTGAATTAAATAAATCAAACAATTATAACNTATTTTGAACTAAAGTAATGGTGAATTAAATAAATCGAACAATTATAACCCCGCCCACAAATAAACTGCTAAAGAACTAGTTTGGTTACCAGTTTTATCTTTTTACCCTGATTGATACGATTTTATGCTGGCACGTATTTATTTGTGACAGTCGGCGCAAAAGGGTTAAAGTCATTCTGACCACCACTGCCTAAAGATAATTCAAAAGTACATATAAGACGCCACGTTGCTCGAATATTCCCTAGATAAGTCACTTAGGCCACTAAAAACGTAAAAAGTGGCGGAAATTCAATTAGTTTTTGTTTATTTATTTCGCTAATTATTCAATCGTAACTACCACCATGACACGCATTTCAAATTATTTAAATTTAAAGCAAAATTATTATTTACATCCTCTTTCAATGGTAGACTGAAAAAAATATGCTCGAAATGTAGCTAATTTTAATTTCTTTCAATAAAATTTTGAATTTTATTGGTCACCACTTTTTGCATTTTTATTCGTTCGTAGCAACCCCAGTCACTTAAGGTGTAGTCTGAATTAACTAACATTCCGCAGATTTTCGTTTTTAATTCTTTACTATTTTGTAAAATATTTTGGGAAAAATAAAACAATTAGGATACCCGCTATTGAAATTTAAAGCATACATTTCAAATGTTGGAGGGTATGATAATGGTGGTTAAAATCATTGTAAATGAAATTGAACGCATAAATTTCAAATGGAGGGTTACATGGCATTTGCGTTACATGGAGAGGAAAACCACCCACGGTTAATCTGACGGCAAGAGGATGAAACATAAATTATAGTGATAGTTACGATTGAATAATTAAGAAGATATTAAATTAAAAAAACTTATTGAGTTTCGACCACTTTTTACAATTTTAGTCTCCTGTGGCCTCCCTGTGGTGGGGAAAACGACTTTTAATCAAAGTTGCAAAACAAAGAATAATATTTTAAAACATAAACTTAGCTACCGATAGAAGAAGTTTTCCTAAAGAGCAGAGTAAAGTTGGCACCTTTGGAATGCTCATTAACTAATTTTATCACTGACAATGGAGAAAAAAAAATTATGTATTTCCTTAGTTCAAAAATAATAATAATAATAAGATCACGTAAAACTACCCCCCTGTATTTTGGGAACCAGAAATCGGAATCTATAAAAAAAAAATAATAATAAGATTACATAAAGCTACTTTCTGTTAGCACTGTACTAACACTACTACTATGAATCATGAAAACTAAAACTAGAGCATATATANGTTCAAAAAAAAAAAAAATAATAATAAGATTACGTAAAACTACCTCCTGTATTTTGGGGACCAGAAATCTGAATCTATAAAAAAAATTATTTTTATTAAGAAAAAGTACATTTTTGTGTCTAATTTCATAACTTAAAATATAGTCTACTCTAATTAATTAGCATATTTGAGGTCTCCTTTGAATCATTAAGATTGAGTCCTAAAACGAGAACGAGGATAGTTTATTTTGTTAGCACTGTACTAACATGACTCATGAAAACTAAAACTGGAGCATATATATTTTTAGGTGTTTATTCTTGTCAATTATAGTTTTTCCCTCCTCAAATACATCGTTGCTAACACAATGTCAATGATCTCATCGGCCAGTACTTGCACTTGAAGGAAAAGGGCCGCATACGCCCCGGAATACCCAGGGATAATTTCAGCTCAGCAGGGAGAGAGTTGAGAAGGAAAAATAAGTACCTCAAACTTATTTAAGTCTCATAAGTATGTTTTAGTATTGAACAAAAAAAAACTTTTCTCAAAATTAACAGAGTAAATATTTATTTTTTTATTATTCCCTATAAGTATATTCAACTTTCATAATTCATTTTATAAAAAGTTTGTATAAAATTTATTGATAAAACTTTTCTACTAATATTTTAAAATTTAACAATAAAAAAAAAAGTAAGTTAGTTCATTTTGGATTAAAAATATCTTGTACGCAGACATTAATTTTACCCACTATGAAACGAGCATCGGATTATGCAACAACTCATTTTCTTTCAATAATTTCCAACAAAAAAAATTTTTCAACTTGTTATTTTAAAAAGGGTTTTAAATACCTTTAGATTGTCATATTAAACGTTTACATCAATATTTTTTTATAGATAGATTTTTTTTAGATATTTCAAATTTTTTTAAAGCTAAAAAATAATTTTCACCACTCACATAATACAGAAAGGATTATCGTATCATGAACACTTTGTTGAATAGCTAGATTTTCTGCCTGGCATGTGTATAATGAACCATCATCACTTGTTGTCACATTTAAAGAGACACTAGCTTTTGAGATGTAACCTCCCCCATCCTTAGAGGGGGTGACGGATTCAGAAATGGAAACAAGTTGCACATCATTTTTTCGCCCCTTCCACCATGTAATGTTGGCAGCTGGGTTACTCAGAGTTGATTGGCAGTACAATTTAATCTGAAAATAAAAATTATTGCAAGCAGCTGCCCAAAAATGATATCACGCTTGGGGAAGTTATGACAGTTAGTAACAAGGGGTAGGAAGGGGTAATAATGAGTGTTGACTTACATTTTGTTTAACAAAAGAACAGAAGATTAAATATTTTTATATTATTTCTTTTTAAACAATTTTCATCAAAATAAGTAAGCATCTCATCATTGTTATTCTTATGCTCATAAATATTATCAAAACATATAGTTAAAGTTTAAAGATAAAATTTAAAACATGATCTAAAGCATGCGTTTTGTATCTGAATAGCTAGTAGGCAATATAACGTGACATGAAATGCAATAGACACGTGGTTGTGATTGTTTGATGAAGTGTGACACTGTGATACATAGGGAAGGAGGGGTCAAAAACATCAAAAATTGGGGCATCATTGTGGACGGCTGTCGAGCGCATATTATTTCTTCTATATAGCTTTTTTTTATCTTTTTGTTACGAGCGCCATATTTAGCCAGGATTCACACGATGTCATTTTGTACGAGAGTCGAAGATAACCCTCGAACTCAACGCCTGCATGCGGACGGACGAATAAATATTGATACTATTGTCTCTGAATCTGGAATTTTACGTTGAAGTGTTCACAGCATTCTTTATTATAATTTGAACTTGTATCCTGTTTGTTTGCACATAGTTTCTTTTACACAATAATACTCCATCACATCATGCTCTGATTGTGACCATGCCAGATGGATAGACCTTGTCAGACACCGTTATACTGCTCTGGAACACCTTCCTTACACTCCCGACCTAGAACCAGAAGATTTTTATCTGTTCGCACGGCTGGAAATGAATTTGAAGGTGTTACCGTTAAAGTATGAAATCCGTTATTTTATAGAATACCTAGTTATTCCATGAAATAACTGATCGTGTCCGTTAAAGTGTAAAACTCTCTTGTATTTCATGGTTTAACTAGTTATTTCATAGAATAACGATCTGCAGCCCGTTAAAGTGTAAAATAATCTACATCATATATCTGTAGTTGAACAAGTAGTTGGAAAAGTAGTAAAATAAACAGTATTAAATAATCCCATTTCGAAAGTATGTGTTGTCTGTTCAAAAGAATACAGTGAAGATATAGTTTGCTTCAAATGTATGGAGCCTGTCCATATATCATGTTCGGAAGATTATGTTTCAGAAGATGAAGTTGAGCAGAAAATCTGCAAATTGTGTTTTAATGAACTTAATGTTCAAAGAGAAAGAGAAAAGTCTAAAAAATGTTTAGAAATTCAAGCGAAAAAGATGAAATTAATGTCGGATAAATCTCATTCTGAAGCCTCTGTGGGGTTTACCGTCCGTATCCCAGTGCCTGAAGTTGACAGAGGAAAAGGTGATGCCAAATCTATTTTAGCTATCATCATAAAAATAACCGAAGAAGGATTTTTCCAATTGGGCACAAGAAACGGCCGCATAAAACAATTATATTCCCGATCCCAGTTCAGTGTCTGCGAACAAAAATTAATTAAAATCGAAGAAGTACCGGATGTAGAAATATCGCTCCGGTCGGTTGCTACAGCTCAAAGTTTAGGTACTGGTCAGGGATTTAAAAAATGTTCGTGTAAAACCCAGTGTGTCAACAAAAAATGTTTTTGTTTTAGAAATAATGTTCTTTGTAATTCCAAGTGTCATTTTAGTAATCCTTGTTGTAACAAATGATTTTATGGTACGTTTCCATAAATACCATTTATACGCAGCATAAATTAGATAAATTGCTTCTCTTTCATTTTAATTGTCCATCATTAGTTTATTTACAGAATACCTAGTTATTTCATTTTAGATAAATTGTTTATTTTACACTTTAACTGTCTCTCATTAGTTAATTTATAGAATACCTAGTAGTTATTTCATAGAATAGCTAGTTAAAGTGTCAAATTAATAGCATATTACACACTTTAACGGCCAGGATCAGTTATTTCATGGAATAACTAGGTATTCTATGAAATAACTGCATTATACAAACGCTGGAAGAAGTGTATGCATGCAGGAGGAAAATTCTTTGAAGGTCAATAAAGTAAAATTAATTTTCTATTTTTTGATAATTTGTAATTGACATATACCGGGAACTTTTTGATCCTACCTTGTGTTACAATATCTAGATTAGTAAAGTTTCGTATCGCAAAAAGCTAATAAGTTTCTGTGTATGGGGTTGACCTTGTCAGACACTGTTACACTACTCTGGAACACCAAGACTTCTGATGAACTACCAAGTCCATATATCTTGTGATTTAAAATATTGAATGGAAACAAGCACAAAATCGCTGTCTTAAATGTGTTTGTTCATCGGCAAATATTGATATTCAACGTGGACTTGTGATGAATGCAAAAATAAATATTTTAATTCACTATCATAAACAAAAATGTAAAAATTTGAACTTACCTCAGAGCCGGTTTTTATTTTCTTCGGTCTTACTTTGATGGTGACATTAGATGGAGGAACTAAAATTGCAAAGAAATGCTATTTTAAGCGAATTTAAAATTCTGACTATACTACTAGAACAGCAGTTTTTTGAATAATCGCGCCTTTAATTATAAAAGCGTAAAACTTACTGCACATCTACTACACATATGCAGCTTCAATTTTGGATTAGAGCAGGTCATCTCAGATTTAGCAAATAAAAATAATGGCGAGCATTCAAAATAACCGGACTCTGAAAATTTTTGATGTGCACTTTTTAAGTGTCTTTTGGCGATTTCGAATGTTATCTATTAAGGAAATGACTTATTTTTTTATTTTGCTCCCGCAGTTTTTTATTTTGATCATTATATGTCACTTAAGGAAATATATGTTACCTACTCGCTTCGCTCATCGACCGCCACTATTACTTCTCAACCAAATTGTCACATCAAAAGTATTAGTTACCATTCTATTTTTAATATTCTATGCTATATTTCATTAATAATGTATTTATTTAAATCCAATTTTATATGAAAAATAATTAACGGTAAAGTGTTTACACTTATTTAATAATTAGTCCAGAAATTATAACAAAAAAGGTGTTTCTTCAGAAAAATTAATACTCAAGATATTTTTTGACAAAAACTTTGTTATGTTATGATAAATGATACCAAAAAACTCGCCTCTGTACGCTTTCTCGTTTTCTTTTTTTTTATTTAGAAAAGTGGAGTTGATTTGCGAATGAGCATTGAACTTTTCCTAAACAGCAAATAGGGCATTGTTTCCGACGATATTTTTCACGATGAATTAATTGAATGAACCAGTTCCGAGATGAAAATCAGTTCAGATTAGTAGTTCAGAAGTTATAAAGGTTTTGTGAACAAAAAATACAAATTTTTACATGTTTACACATCTGGTATTAATATCTAATGGACTAATAATGGACAAATTATAAAATAAGTGTAAACACTTTACCATCAATTCATACATTCAATTAATTAATCCATAAAATTTTATTTAAATAAATATATTATAAATGAAATGTGGCATAGAATATTAAAAATGGAATAATGGCTAATACTTTTAATGTAAAAATCTGCTCTTGATCAAGAAACCAAAATAATTTCGAAGAAATAGTAGGGGTCGTTAAGAGAAGCGAGCAGGTGACAGATACTTCCTCAAGTGACATATATTGATTAATATAGAAAACTGCACAAAGTAATAAATTTAGTCATCATTTATTCGAAATCAATCAAAATGATCATAAAATATTTAAAAAGAGCGCATCAAAAAATTTCAGAGGCCGCAGTTTTGAAGTTTCTCCATTATTGTTTTGGGCTAAATCTAAGATAAAAGTAAATAATAAAATCCCAATAAAAATTAAAATTTTATATGTGTGGTACATGTGTACGAGTTTTATGCTTCTATCATTAAATTCACGATTGTTTCATCTACCTGCCCAATTATGCACATATACTACAAATATAGTATAAATATTTCGCTCATTAATTAGTTCGAACAGCATGCAACAGATTTGGAAGTTAGCGGAAGTTTGAATTACCTTCTAACTGTGGTGACAGGTTAATTGATGGTACAAATCAGGACTTTCAGTTTACCTCGTACAGCATCTACTTTTTAACCGCTTTCTTGACGATCTCATGTATTTCTTGGGTTCGTATAAATTGCAATTAAGTTACTATTCCAAGAAGACTCAGGCATAGGGAAATTGTTAGTATGATTTTTTTAAACTCATTTTACTAAGTAAAAGGAAATATTTTGCTTTGGTTAGCAGTTTGATAAGTTTGTCTGTGTGTTGGGGTTTGGGGCTGAAAATATGTTTTGCCCCGTCGTATGTACGTCGATGTGTTTGAAAAAGAATTATAAGAAGGATTAATGTGTGTGAAATTAATGAAGACGATTTTACAGATGATAATTTTGAAGAGGTTGAATTTGAATGAAGTGGAAGTGATTCTTCTGTAATTGACTTTGTGACTGCTTAATTAAATTTTCGGAATATCAACTCCACTGCCCCCGAGATCGAGATAACTGACGGTATGCTTACTTATCAGCTTTAGCCCTTTCGAAGGACGTGGTAAGTATACTTAACACCACTTTTTAAAGTCCATGGTAAACTTTTTTACCACTTTTAATTTAGGTTTCCATTTGTTGATAACTTCAACTTTCTTGAAGTCGGTTTGAATAAATTTGGAAACCATTTGTTAGTTTACGAAAACGTATAAAAGTTATAAAATACGTAATTCCCTTTGAAGTTTGTAGCAGCTATAAAATTTATTTCATAAATAACGAAAAATAAAAGTCAATAAGTTCCTAATAGGTCGTGGTAAATATACTTACCATAAAAAAATGGCATTAGAAGTTACATTTTGTTTTTTATAAGCTAAATTAGTTTTTTTCCTTATATCAATTACGATTCTTATATCAATTTCAAATCCAAAAATACTTTAATTTACCTTTACTAGAAATAAATGGCCTATTAAAGAGTTAATGTGAAATTTCAGATTTTAGTCAAGCATGAAGTTTTCAACTGCTACCGTAGAAGGTAGACATTCTGAAGAAAAAATAATAGACTTCAGGTCTATATTTCTAAGAAAATAGTGATTGAAAAAAAACGTTAATTTAAAGCTAATTTGGTTGTCTGTAGTTTTATGGAGTTTAAAGTGCAGCCCAGGCCTCCCAAATCCAAAATCGAGACAAGTTTATTATAGTAATATAATTATAAACTATACAAAAAATGTAAATTAGTTTCAGTAAATTTAAGCTAGTAAATTTTTTATAGCAACATAATAATAAGCCACGGAATTTAGTGAGCTGCAATGTGAAATAAGGAAACAAAACATTTAAAGATAGTAACTCTTGTATTGATGCCTAATGATCAAACTCTTATAATAACATAATCTCTTGAACTCGGAGAATCTATTAGATTTATGGACTTTTCTAAAACTTAAAAAAATACCATTCTGATTAATTTGAAATATGCGGCTTATCGTTACAGCTCCCAATTCCTTCAATTATGAATAAAAGTTCATTATTAAGTATTCTTGTAAGTTATCTAAAAGAAAATAATAATTTGGAACCTTACAAAACACAGCCAGAGTGATGCTAGATACAAGAGGTTCAGACAGGGCTTTACTTTTAGATTTACATTGATAACGAGCACCGTAATCAGAAGCAGAGACGACAATGAGCAGCTCTCGTGAAATTATGTTTCCACTTGTTATTTGCCTAGTTGTTTGCTTTATCTGTAACAAGAAATTTCTGCAATTTTCAAATTATAATAATAGCATTGGAAATGAAAATTATCACATTTGTCACAACATTTATAACCCCTATAAACTCTAGACTGTTGTTAATATATAAATACATACCTGCCAACATTCACTCTCTTCGAGAATGGATTCTCCAAGTGGCAGTAAAACAATTACCGAAAAACTATCTTCCTCAAAAATATATTTATATTTTAATCAGGTTGAAATTCGCTATCGTAAGAACTAATATGCTTTTATATATTTGTTGAATTATTACAAACCGATTTAAAATTATTATTATAATTCAAAAAGTTTAGTGAAATAACATGAATTTCGCTAGCACTTTAAATATGAAAATAAAATCTTCCGGGAGAACCGGAAGAGTTGGCAGCTATGTAAATAGCGAAATTAGTAACAGCGACCGCTAGAATTATTTGGTTGCGATTCATTTGAAGTGATGAAAAATGGCTGTCTCAGGCCTGCCAATTACTCCGTTTTGCAAAATATTTTATAGAGGGGTAGACGTTTACAATGCTGAAAGCCCTTATATAGCAAGACGGAAAAGTGCAAAAACTGGTACGAAAGACATTTCATTTTAGCATTTTTTTCGAGAAAAACAAAATGTCTGTAACTATTAAGATTTCTTTTATAATTTTAGTCTATATATGAAACTGTGCATATTTTCCAAGGATAATGTAGATATTGTTGAATAGTTTGGAAAAGAATTAGAACTCCTCCCGGAAACTAGTTATAATAGAAATGGTTTTACTACCAGCCATTCCTCTTTTCCGTCTCGCTTTCACCCCTGGACAATTATAAACCAAAGCTTTCTGAATTTTTATTAATTATATCAACATTATAAAAGCTGCACCTCGTTAAAGTTGGAATAAAGTTGCGTTGCATGAGCTTTTAAATCATTTATATGTTATGTAGTTGTGTGGAGAATTAGTTTAAATGAATCAAAAATAATGCATTAAAACATAAAGTTAGCTACCATTTGTATAGGCATTTTTACAAAAAGTGTAAAAAACTTACAAGTTTGATAATAAAATTTAAAGGAAGCAAAATTTTATTTTGACATAAATATTTAAAAAGAAAAGCGGTAGTTGTAATTTTTTTGAATTTATTTATTGATATTTTGTATGTTCTAAACAGGATTACCACAGGGTACTAGAAATGAAATAAGGGGTGAATGAAATAAGAAATATTTATTTTGATTTAAATATAAATAGTTTGAAAGTGATCGTGGTACTTCTGATTGAATAATTAAAGATATAATAAATAATCAAGAGTCAATTGAGTTCTTACCAATTTTTACATTTTTTTTCGTCCGTGGCATCCCTGAGCTCAGAGTATAACTTAAGAAATAAAAACAAAAGTAGTTTTAAATGCATTCTTAATATGTTACCGCGAATCCTTAATTTAGCGGACATGGTCAGAATCGCTTTTTTTTCTCCCTTTTTCAATTGATTACGGCTACCATATGAATTGAGGGTCAGTCTTAGGTTGGGAAGTAAAAATTATTACGTTTTGTCATAGTTTTCCTATGAAAGTGATTGACGGCTGTAACCATAATTTGCTAATCAAGACTTTTTTTCTCTTCCCAAACAAACAAAAAATTGGTATGTTAAGGCATGTTACATCTATTTTTCTCGGAAGTATTACTAAATAAATGCATCGGTATACACTCTGAACTAGTGATGTTCATATTTGTTATTAATTAAAACATTCTGTACAATCCATATTCCCATAACAAATCAAAACCTCTGGGGGTACTGGATTGGAGATCGAGATTCAGGTCAAAATAACGATCTGTGGATGAATGAATGGGTCCGTCCTATAAACGGGTGTGACGTTTGGTGTGGTTGAAGTCGAATTCTTGGGCCTAGATCGCACCCCCTCTGCCTAAACATCTGAGATGCCAACTGCTCCGGACACATATATACACAAATAATTAGAAAAACAGTAAATAACTACTAAGTAAATTTTGCAAATATTTGACTATTTTTGCTTGCTTTTTTAAAGGCATAAAACGACGTAGTATTTTATAGTGGTGAATTATATAAGTCTACGAATTTTTTAGAAATAGTGGTGGATAAAAATCTACTAAATTGAATTCATTAAACCAGGAATCACAATTGATAAACTACCACTTTAAAATATATATTTGCTGTCCGGAGCAAGTTGGCATCTATGAGCATGACATTAGAACTTTAAAGTGATGAATTACGTAATCCTGCGAATTATTTAGAAATAGTGGTAGATAAAAATCTACTAAATTGAACTTATTAAACCAAAAACCACAATTCATAAACTACCACTATATAATATATATTTGCCGTCCGGAGCAGGTTGGCATCTCTGATAAACAGGCATAAGTCCACAACAACAACATCTGTACGATAGTATCTTGTCTATAGCAGAGATGCCAACTGCTCCGNTCTGACTTTCTGTGCCTTAAAGTAAATAAAATTCAAAAATACTATATCGCGATACATCGCTATATCGCGATGCAAAACTGACGATATATCACGATATATAATTTCTAATATCGCCCAGTCCTAACTACCACTATAAAATATATGCCGTCCGGAGCAAGTTGGCATCACTGAAACAGGCATACGTCCACAACTGTACATTAGTGTCTATAGGTCACGAATAGTTTCGCCGCCTTATTTTAAATTTGACGCTCTGCTAGATAGTATCAGCATACCCTCCAACTTATGAGGATTTTGAAAATAATTCTTTCTAGTGGTAGCGAACCAAAGTAGAAATTTTTAAAGCAAATGGATCTCTCATAAAACTTTTATCAGAACTTAAGAATCTAGCCCTATGGCCTGCACTTTTATAAGTAATAGTGGACAAGTTACGCTAAAATTAATTTTTTTAAAATATTAAGACATTAATTTTACTACCGTCTGAAAAGAAGGTTTCTGAAACTACGGAAATTCCGTAGCAGTTGAAGGGTATGTATCAGCTAACAAACATTCACATTAAACAATATAAATAATTATTTTTTAAAAAGTGGTAATTAATAGATCCACATTAATATTTGTTTCGAGATGGTAGTTAGGATATCTGTGCCCCCNCCCCCCCCCCCAAAATGATGAAATTAAAACTGTTTCAAATCAAGCTTGTGTTTGAGAGGAATACGGAACCCTGTCTACCAGGACTTGTTAAACATTACATCTGACATGCAAATCTGTTTCCTGTTATAGATATTGACAGTTAATAAGTCCTTGTAATGACAGACATTTCTTTCTTTCGAGCACAAGTTGAAATTAAATGGTTTTACTAGCAGTGTTTTTATTTTCCTGGGTAGAAGCAGCTCTGTGGATTACACTCAGAGGATGGCTGTAAACATATCACCAAATTCGGACGGCTTTGGCTGTCATTTGCGGCAACATATTAACCTCTTCGAGACGGGCGAGTCATATATGCATTCTCAGAGTGCCGATAATCAGGGTAAAAAAGATAAAACTGGTAGACAAACTATTTTTTATAGCAGTAGTATATTTGTAGGCGAGGTATTAATAGTTTGATTTATTTAATTCACCACTACTTAGTTCGAATTAAAAATTGCACAGTTAAACTTTTAACTCACTAGGATTGAATGCGTTAAATTTAAAGTGAAAGCAAAAATAAGTTTGTCAAATTAGCTATGCCCAAACTTAAGCTACCGCTTTTTATTTTTTACTATCCGGATTCTAATTCCGTACGAATACATATATGACTCGCCCGTCCCGAAAAGGTTAACTAAAAGAACTCTATGAAGCGCAGATAAAACCTAACTACTAAAATATTTTAAATTGTAGTAAGTTTTATGCTTTAGTAAATTTAAAAAAAAAAATTGGGTAACAATGATTTTAAGATTCATGTCATATAAACAAAGTAAAACCATATAAGACGCAATACTCATGTGGTAAAATGCTGGCAAGCATAAGCAAATTCTGCTTACTTTAACTGTTTTTTTTTCACTGTCACATTAAATATTCTGTTGCTAACATGGGAAAGTGTTAATTAATTATTGATCGGTTGGGGATTAAACAGTAAATGTAAATTCCAAGAGCAGATCCCAGTTGTCATAGCATTTCTCAATTCCATAATCAGCAAGCTGTCAAATTAAGTAAAATTTGCATGGATGGAAAGCCATGCAAAATCTCTCTAGTAATATACTCACTTCTTCTTCTCCTTTGTACCACTTCAGATCGGGAAGTGGATTTCCACCATGTGAAACACAAGTAAGACGCTGCAGTTTACCAGCTGCTATGGGAGTCCCCTCGGAATATCCAAAAATGGATGGTGGATCGGGTGCATCTGTAAATCACAAATTGACTGTAAATTTCCATGATTAATAAAACTGTATTGTTTCAACTCTCATAATTTTTATAAAATAGTATTCCAGTTTGAGGCATACCACGTGACCTAATTTTGTTTTAAAACTACAACAGTATCTAAAGAGGATTGAATAAAAATATTTTTTTTCCATTTATGGTCGTTGTTGAACAGCCGACCCGATTTTGAGATTACGACTACCAATGCAGAGATGCCCACTTGCTCCGGACAGCGAATAAAAATTTTCGAGTGGTAGCTTATTAATTGTGATTCTTTGTTTAATAAATTCAATTTATTAGATTTTTATCCACCACTATTCCTAAATAGTTAATAGACTTATATATTCACCACTTAATTATAGTTAAATCATGTTAAACCTGTTAAAAAATTAGCAAAATTATACAAATATTTGCAAATTGTAGTTAGTAGTAATTAACCGTTTTTTAAATTATTTTGTCTTGCTCGGAGCAGTTGGCATCTCTGCCAATGTTCAACTCCGCAGACTTGCTATTTTGTATACTGTTCAGAAGACAAGGAAACTCCTGGATTAACACGTTCACGCCGAGGTGACCCACCGGCGGGTCACGCTAGATTGTCTCATCGGGCTGCGCACCGGAGAAAAAACTGGTAACAAATAAATTCAAATTTTTTGTTTTTTTCCGGGAATAATAAAAATCCATAACTGCCAATTGTTTTTAACGGATGCAATTTTTATATTGAATTGCTTCTTCGCCGTGATAAATTTCCTTACAGTGAATTGTTATTGTTGAGAATAGATTAACTCCTCTCGAATATTATCTAATATTGAAATAGTTCTTCTACCATTATTTTCTCTTTTCCGTCTCGCTTTCAGGCGCAACACTCGGCGTGAACGTGTTAAGTATTGGGAAAAATTTGCTTACGTGGAGGACTTTTTGATAGAACTAACCGAATTTGAGCTGCAGGGTAGGGAAAACCACTAAAAATAACACGGTTATCTTGATGCAAAGGGACTCTTAACTCCTTATCCGTCTACCGCAGGATATTTTACGTCAGTACTATGGTCTGTACGAGCCGGTTGTGAAATTCGTATCGATCAGCCATCCTAGGACTAGTACTCAGCTCGCCTTATCAATCGCACTCTATCTCCTGAGCCACCATTGCTCCGATAAGTACAATTGAAAATTTCTTAAGCTACGTGCCTTATTTCAATTTCCTTTTAATGAAAGTGTTTCATTTGTAAATAATGCCTCACAACATACTTCGTACAAACTTATGACGGGGAAAAAGAATGTCTAAGAGAAATTAGACTGATATATGGAGAAATTCCAAAACTTTGTGACGTATTTGAACTACATCCAATGAAGTCATTTATATGCAACACATAACATGTACCAGATCCTGTACAAACTTAAGAAGTTGAAAAGGAATATGTAAGAAAAATTAAATGTATTCAGAAATTCTGAAACTTCGCTTCGATTTTGAATTGCATCCTGTTAAAGTGTTTTATGTGTAATACATGGTATCAACAGACACTATACAGACTTAGGAATTTCAACAGAGAAATGCTCTAACCGCCACCACTTTGATACGTTTTGATTTCTAAAAAAAAACATTGTAAATGACAAAACATTGCAGCAATAGAGAAAAAAAATCATTAACTTCCTGCTTCTTTCTTTGAAAAGAAATTTCGAAGTTTCTGTTTCTACAGTTGCCTTTTAAGTCTGGAGGAAACTGAGAATTATCCATTGCCGAATAAAACTGAGTGAAGGTGGGAAATCAAATATTAGAATCAAGTTTCACCCTTTCAATCAATTTAGCAATGATGTTTCTCCTTCCTCAATAGTAATTTATCATATTTTGAAATAATTCCAATTGTTCCGGTCAAATTATGTAAGGGGTATGTTAAACGTTTTTCAACCAAAAATTGTTTCAACCAAAAAGTCCTGAATACGGTGGAATCTATTATTTTTTTATCCATCCATTAATAAAATATCCATCATGCTAATTGAATATATGACTTACACAAAATGCTCACAGCTAATGTTTGAAGCTTCGTTTCGCCTAGTTCTTGATTCACTGCGTAGCAAGTAAAGAGTTTAGCACTGCGATCCTAAGAAAGAAGTAAATGGGATATATATTTTTTTTTTTAATTTAACTTAATAAGTTCTGGGAATTAATATATATCAGGGTTACCACTTTCGACTTCTCAAAAAAGAAAAAGTGGTAGTTTAAATGTTTTAAGGCCACTGAAAATTTAACTTCCCTCAGGGCAGAAAGCCTACATATGGCAAGACGGAAAAGAGCAAAAACTGGTACGAAAGGCATTTCATTCTGACATTTTTTTCAAGAAACATTAAATTTCTGTAACTACCGCAATTTTTTTACAATTTTAGCGTTTATATAAAACAGCTTCTTTCGTTATAGAAAAGTAGATGCAGCTGAATAATTAAAAAAGAGAATAGTTTAACTCCTCCCGAAAACATGCTAAAACTGAAGTGGGTTAACTACCAGCTTTTCCTCTTTTCCGTCTAGCTTTCATCCATGACTTCCCTGTTTTTACAAAATAAAAGCATGATTAATTTATTATATATTCTAGATTATATATCCAGATTATATATTTAATATATCCAGATTTATATATTCCATTTCAGTTATTTTTTCGTTAGATTCGTTGGTTTACAGCAGTGGTTTTAACTGAAAGCCTCCACACGGTTTTTTATAGATAGTCCTATCAGACCACTATGAAGGACATCCACTTACCGAACGAGTCATTTAATACAAAATATAGTTAAAATAAGAAAGTGGTAACAAATATATGACTAAAAATTTGTTTTATTTATGAATATTATTGGTTTGCCTTATTCACTTGTCAACCACTACAGATTCAATTCTCAAATATATAAGATAAATTTCTCTTAATTACTTTTATAAAAGATTTTGGGTTCATGCGCACAACTGGTTCACTTTTTAAACAGTCTGCGCGGACTTCTTATAAAAGACAGTGTGGAGGCTTCTTGATGTAGGAGGTGATGATCCGGCCCGCGAACTAAAATATATTAGTTGTCGTTTTCCTGCTGACAATTTTCGTAAAAAATTTATATGGGCTTAAAATACTTTTCTTTCGTTTAAAGAACCTAATTTCCTCGCTTCTGTGAAACTTAACATACCAACGGTGCAAAAAACTTTATCTCTCAGGTTTTGTATGCAAGAAAACATGTACTCAAATGCAAAAATAATCGTGTATATTTCTCTTTTTTATTTCGTTTTTTTGTATTTAGTGGATATAACTTAGCAAGTGCATATCAAGAATTTTCTCGAAGAAATTCTCCCATTTAACTTTTTGAAACCACTCATTTTGGACGAAATTGTTTACATTTTTAAATTTTAAAACGCATTAAAGAGGGAATGGATATCATGTTTTATTTAAATTCCTTGAATTGAATATCGCATGAGTGGAAAAGAAAAGAAAATTAATTTCAGATGCTTAATAAATTTTTTTTTGTTGCTATAATTCCTAATAAGTCGAAAGAATTTTTTAATTTATCACAGAATTAAATTTAAACGAACAAAAATCTTGTCATTAAGTTTCTGATTAAGAGAAGATTCAAAATGATACGTAACAAGCACTATTTGTAATGCTTGTTATTTTGCTTTTTAATATTAAAAAATCTTTGATAAAAATCTGACTGTAATATTTAATGTTCCTTTTAACATAAAAGAGTCCTATATAAAATTTTGATAAAGTTTTTTTTTTCTTTCTTCCAATGGCAGGCACTGAATTTGTATCTTGCCTATACTATGCCAGAATTGTTGCTCATTTCGCGTTACCCAGTGGGCACCTGTGAACCAAAGTCACGGAGGCGAGGAACATTGCCCACGCCACACTGCCACAAACCCGTTTATAGGGTGGGCCACATTCACACATCATACACACGCACAACAGAGGACAGCACAAAGAGAGAGAGAAACATCCATGCTCAGAGCGGGATTTGAACCCGCAGCCTATGGCTTCGCAGTTAGGCACGCTAACCGCTCGGCCACCTTGCCGGCAATTTTGATAAAGTTGTGGCCCGCCATTTGACTGGTGTTTTAATTGTTCGTTGCGCCACGGGGGTCACCGGTGACCGATGAAGCCAAGATTATTAGAAACACTTAATTCGAGTGAATTTTTAATTTTTTTTAATATTATTATCGTTACTAAAATGGTTTGAAGAAATTAATGCAATATAAAACACACAAAAATAGTTTTATTTATATACACAGACATGCGAACTTGCTCCGGACAGCGAATAAATATTTTCAAGTTGTAGTTTATAAATTGTGATTCTTGGTTTAATAAATTCAATTTCGTAGATTTTTATCCACCACTATTTCTAAAAATTCGTGGTCTTACTTAATTTATCCCTTTTTTTACACATCATGCTAAACCTCTAAGAAAACTAGCAGAATCTGTCTGATACTTGCTAATTTAGTTTGTAATTATTAAACCGTTTGGCCAGACGGGCAAGCCATGTAAAATTAACGAGGCATTCGACGTGTTAACTTGACCTAGATCCAATTACCTTGATATTAGCTATTCAAAATTCAGTAAAATTTTAGTTTTAAATCTCTACCACTCTTTAAGATATTTTTAAGAGAGCACAGCAGATGAATTTGATATAGCATTAACATTTTCCTTA
Source organism: Parasteatoda tepidariorum (assembly GCF_043381705.1). Classification (NCBI taxonomy): domain Eukaryota; kingdom Metazoa; phylum Arthropoda; class Arachnida; order Araneae; family Theridiidae; genus Parasteatoda; species Parasteatoda tepidariorum. The sequence continues at coordinate 25,851,794 of NC_092212.1, forward strand.
AAAAAAAAATTAAAATAGTAGTTAAAACACGAAAGTTTTCAGATCAATTTTTTGATAACAGAAATGCTCTAAAACAATAAAATTCAGACCTGTTTGGTGACGTTAACGTTCAGCATGGAAGTTGAAGTCCATCCACCATTTTCATCTTCTTCTATGATGTTCTCACCAATAAATGGGACTCCATCTACGACCCACGTGACTTCTGCAGCGGGATTGCTCCTTCCAGTCTTGCAAGTTGCACTGATGACATCGCCAGGCTTTGCTTCTTTTGGAACTTCAATAGTGATAGATGACGGAGCGTCTAACAATCAATATAAGTATAATGGTAACTTTAACTATCTTTTCGTCCTTACTTATAAGAGGATGAATAATTTTTTTCAATTAAGAAAAAATTGGTTGTATAAGAGTTTCATTATTAGAATTCATAATGAAACTCTTATACAACCATTATTAGAATTCATATTAAGAAAACAAGTAAATATTGTATACCTTAATATATTAATATTAATGATAACATAGTTGGATTGAAATTAACTTATTCTTCTTTTCTAAAACTAGAGTGATAAGTAACAGAAAGAAATATCCCCTTGGTGTAAATTTAACATATTATTACGTTTTCATACTAGTGATCAGTGGCATTACCTCTAACATCAGAAAGCCTCCTTACAGTTCTTTATCAGTGGTCTGCGCAGACTATTTAAAAAGTAAACCAGTTGTGCTCATGAATCCTAATTCTTTTTTTTAAGTAATTGAGAGAAATTTATCATATATATTTGTGAATTAAATTTGTAGTGTTTGACAAGTAAATAAGACAAACCAATCATATTAAAAAATTAAACAAATTTTTAGACTTATATTTGCTACCACTATCTTATTTTTACTAGACTTTGTATTAAATGCTTCTTTCGTAAACTCATTTAATTTCATAGTGGTCTAATCAAACCACATTTAAGTATCTTGTGGAGGGTTTCAGTTATAGGAGACATTATTTTTGTTGTTTACTGCAAGCACTTTGTTCCTAATTTAATTAACTACAACTTCTATCATTTTTTTAAAATGATGTGACTAAAATTGCTATAGAATTTTAGTGACTACTTTAAGGAAGTGATAAATTTTGTTAGAGATATTAACACATTGCTGACCGGCAACTTTTCTGAAAATTTCCCCATGTTACTGTTTTTGAAAGCGGATGTAGGAAGTAAAACAATATAAATAAACTTTAAAATTTTTTTATTTATTATTCAACTCTTAATATTTCTTTTTCGTATAATAAAGAGTATGACAATCACGTACGTGAAATGCATACCTGCCAACTTTTACGCATTTGGCGTAAAATTTTATTTCTATATTTAAAATGGTAGTAAAATATATGCTTTCTACATATTCCTGGCATTTTCAAACTTAACTTATAATATTTTTAACCCACCACTATTTTTTAAAAAATTAAGCATATATATTAATATGTAATACTGTTTTAGTAATCCGGATAAGCCTGTTCAAAATACAGCAAATGTTACTGTCTAAAATTGCATTTTAAATTTAAATTTACTAGCACTGAGGAAAGTCATCCTTGAAAGGATTAAAAGTTGGCAGGCGTGAAAATGACACACAACAAGTTTTCCAAATATATCAAATTTCGTAAAGTTGTAATGAATTCGTACAGAATTAAATAGTAAAATTGAAAAGTAAGGAAAATTACGCCCACTTTTTAAAATAGTCACCGCGAGACTATTTTAAAACGCTTGGCCACGGAGACACGAGTTAACTCGTGACCGGTCATCAAAACTTGGCCGCGAAAACACGAGTTAACTCGTGACCGGTCAGCAATGTGTTAAATCACACCTGTATAATTTACACTGCTGTAGTAATTAATTTACACTTATGTTCAGAATGGTTTTGAATAAAGAAAAATTGGCCCATATTTAAGCATGAGGAATTATTAAGATAATATTTATGCATACTTACATAAGCCAGTGTATTATTTTAAGCATTTTTTTAAATTTGTTCTTTTAGTCTTGAACTTTTTATGCTTTCTCAACAACGAATATTTAATGCTAAGAAATTATCGAATACGTGCAATTTCGTCAAGTGTTTAATGCTCGTTTATTTCCTCTAAGAAATTAATTACTTCGAAAATATGTGTTTCCCTCCTTTAAAGTAACATCAATGCTTCAAGAGTGAAAGTGGGACCAAAGTGATTAATTATCGATAGTATTCATAATGACTGGCTTGAATACGCGATTCTTGTTAACTCAAAGTCACAGGGGCATTTAAAATTGCGTCAATTGACAGTCCCGGGCTTAGGTTTTTCGGGTAACCTAAAGAAACCAAACAAATTATAGAACTCATTGTGACAGCTATTATCAATATACACAAAAATAACTAGCTTTCTACTCACAAAGTACTTTTAATGTTATAGATTTTTCCATTGGTACTGGTGTCATTGAGCTAGAAGCTTTGCATAAATAAAGAGCTTTGTCGTCTGTTGGTGAAGCTGTAAATGTAATCTCGTTGACAGCCTCACCATCTAAAGTCATGTATGAATGATCTACAAAATCCCCATTTCTAGTCCATACCAGCCAAGCCAAGGGATTACCTCCACGAGAAACACATCTGATACTGACAGTATCCCCAGATCTGATTTTCTCATGTACTCTATATCCTTCTATAGTTGGTCTTCCAGGAGGATCTGTAATTCAAGGATTTTTAAATTATTATTCATGGAATTAAATGATCGAAGAGCATGCAAGGTTTAGTAGACTTAAGTTTAGAAGATCATACAGGTATGTAGACAATATTTATTTTACAAATATTGTAATATATATTGCAAATTTTATTATTTCGTAAGCGAGCGAAAATAAACTACTACGTTCATCAATTGGAACGTATAGTCAAAATGTTTGTGTTGCTTATCTGGAATTCAAGAGGTGCATAATTTAAGAAATCTATAGACCAATGAAATTATCAAATTATTCGCGAGAAATCATTGGCGGTTTCTAATATTTCCGTCATTTTTTAGCAATGCTTTTGCTCTCAGAATTTTCTTGGTAAAAAAGAAAGTGAAAACTTTCGAACTACTGAAGTCGCTTTAATTTATTTACGGTATTTTAACCCATTAAAACGAGAGAAGATAATACGAAACAAAGAAGACTGAATAGACGACTATTAACATAAGGTCGGTTCCGCGACATTAAGGTTTTGGAGCCAGCTCCAAATTTCTTCAGCTTTTGAGAAAATTATCATGTATCTTTAACGGTTGTTAATNTCTTTTGAACTAATTCTAGATGATCATATACATTTCAAAATCTAGTCTTGTTCTCTCAACTACATTTTTTGTCTCAAATTTAAAGCCTAGCTTGAGTCTATGACTTTATTTATTTTACTTTGTTTATTTATTTATTTGCGAGTATATTTTACATATAATATTTTATGGTTTTCGAATGGGGGGGGGGGCGCTAAAAGGGTATTGTGCCCCGGGCGCGAGTTAAGCTCGCTACGCCACTGTAAGGAACTGATGAATTTTGTTAGAGATATTAACACATTGCTGACCGGCGACTTATCTGAAAATTTCCCCATGTTTTTGAAAGCGGATGTTGGTCGTAAAACAATATAAATAAACTTTAAAAAATTTTTATTTATTATTCAACTCTTAATATTTCTTTTTCGTATGATAAAAAGTATGACAATCACCTTCGTGTAATGGCACATCGGAAGTTTTACAAATGTATCAAGTTTCGTGAAGTTATAATAAATTGGTAGAGAATTAAATAGTAAAATTGAAATTAAGGAAAATTACGCCCACTTTTTAAAATAGTCACCACGAGACTATTTTAAAACGCTTGGTCACGGAAACACGAGTTAACTCGTGACCGGTCATCAACGCTTGGCCGCGAAAACACGAGTTAACTCGTGACCGGTCAGCAATGTGTTAAATTGCACCTGTATAATTTACACTGCTGTAGAAATTAATTTACACTTATGTTCAGAATGGTTTTGAATAAAGAAAAATTGGCCCATATTTAAGCATGAGGAATTATTAAGATAATATTTATGCATACTTACATAAGCCAGTGTATTATTTTAAGCATTTTTTTAAATTTGTTCATTTAGCCTTTAACTTTTTATGAATTTCTCAACAACGAATATTTAATGCTGAGAAATTATCGAATACGTGCAATTTCCTCAAGTGTTTAATGCTCTTTTATTTCCTCTAAGATATTAATTACATCACAAACCCTGTTTAAACCATCGAGAATCCTGCTCATATACTAAATTAACATAAAAAGTAGTTATCAAGAATCGCCACAAACAACTGTTTTTTTTAATATCGCCCTACTTACTACACTATTTATTTAAGAAAAAAGTAGCACACTTCAAATTACGAAAAAATGTAGCGACTGCAGTAGTTTCACTACTTGGCGCTTCTTTCGACTACTGCTTGTGATTTTCATATAGACAACTGACCACTTTTTTGTGGTTAGGCATTAATGGATTAAGAATGCCAGAATATGGAAAGATATCTGAGTACCCTGTACCTTGCAACTCATTAGTTTATTTCAATTATTTTCAATTTTAAATACTAAAATTTATTAAACAAAACCTCTTTTGCGGAGAATAATGTTACCAGTTTTTAAAAAAAAATTTTTTTTTTTTGATAAACGTCGTTGCACAGCTGAGCTGACCCAATTTAGGTTTTATGACAATTAATGTTCAACTCATTAGCCTTGTATTTTAAAACCCAATCTACAAGATAAGGGATCTAATGGATTAGGTATTGGGAGCCATTTCTCTTTCTGAAGGATTTTTTGATGGAACTAACTCGCATTTGAGTTACATAGTGAGAAAAACGACGGAGACCTCTCAGGGTTAACCTGGCGGTAAGGGGACTCTAGCCCTTAATCCGTCTAACACTGTGGTTAGTTCTAACCGGGTGCGGAATTTGTATCGATCAGCTATCGCTGGGATTCGAACCCGGTTCACCTCATTGGATGGCGGACGCTCTATCCCCTGAGCCACCAAGTTTCATAATTATGCTTTCCTTATTATATGAAGTAGTTTAAATGATAATGCAAAATAAACAAAAACTAAATTTAGCATCACGAGGGTAGAACTTCCGCCTTGTCTCCTGATTAAATTAATCAGAACGTAACTTCTAAATTTCAGGTACAGTAAATGGTTTATTTATTCACAGAAAATACTTCTTCCTGTCTGACCCTTATTTCCTGTCCGTAACATGAAACATCACTAATTTCCATATTTAAGTTTGCTCTTTTTACCGTTAAAATTCATATTATTGAGAGAGAGAGATTTTGCAAGCACATTCAAGAGATTTTGCAAAGCACTTGTCTTACGTTATGCTTAACGCTCTCCTCATTTTCCACTCCTTAGCGATACTATTAATTGTATGGTTATTATCCCGCATGCGTTGTGAAGACACATAGTATTAAAAATTAAAGGTAAAGTTAAACTAGAAACTCATTCCTTTATTAGAAAATTCAATTAATATATCAACAGTTATTAAAGGTGCAACGTTTTTTTGGTACTTATGTATTATCGCAACCAGGTTGGCGCGATTTGTAAGTTTGAGTAAGAAAGTATGAATAGAAAGAAAATGTACATTTATTAATTACAGATAATTTTTAATGCAGTTTTTTATATTATTTTGTTTTAAAATATAAAATAGCAATTAAACCCTTCCGGTTTCGAATTTGAATAAGTTGCAATAAGAACCAATTTCCGGCTCTCACACCCAAGTGTTGATTGCACTCTTCGACGTTACATTTCCAGAAAATTTGCTTTCCAAAATACAGTTTCATTTTATGAGAATTTTTACAAGTACGTTCGTTCGGTATAATTCCATATCCCTGTAACAATTCAACAGCATCTTTCTCACTCGCCGGCAGATCCCAAATACCCATAGTTAAAGTATTTCGCGGCATTCAATCTAACCAGTAAGCAAAATAATTTCTTTACGAAAAACCACATATAACACGTAGGGTTGCCGTAAGTAGGGACCCCAAATTTGGCGTAAGTAGGGTCGCCAAATTTGGCGATTTATGCGAATTTTGGTCTGGTTGCGCTAATACGTAAGAACCGTTTTTTTTTTCTTGCGCTCTGTGTAGGGTACAAAAAAAAGCCATAACTCTTGTTATAATCATCTAATTTTCAGGAATCAATCGGCCAATCTTTAAGGTTCAAAGAGATCAACTCAAATATATTAATAATTAGTGTTGACACTATTTAAAGTTACGAAATCAGACTATTTTCTCTGAATATGAAAACCTTTTTTCTCCCAGCGATTTTGGATTTCTGACTATCAAAATATAGGGATGACGCAATCTGGTAGATGTGGTCCCAATAGTTTAGTCAGAACAGCTGTCGAAATTTTGGACTCGTATAGAGAGATTTAGAAAAGCGTTACGTTTCCCCTAACACTAACATTAACGCTACTTGAGCTTTACAGTACATAAGCCAAAATCTTCCTCCAAACTACAGTGACACTCAAGAGTAGAAAGTAATTGTTAAGTTGCTGTTAAATGTAAGGCTTGTGTGGAAAATCTCGATAGACTTTTTGCGTATTCCGCCCATATCTTGAACAGTTAAGCGAATGAAAAAACTTCTCCACACCGCACAAATTAAATTATTTTAACATACTTTCAATGTAGAAGTAGCTATCGGCTGGATCTATTTTCATAGTTATTAGCAAGGTTTTTTTTGTGTGTGTATAACCTAAAAAACCAAGCAAATGATAGAAACCATTGTGACAGCTATTATCAATATACAGAAAAATAACTAGCTTTCTACTTACAGAGTACTTTTAATGTTATAGATTTTTCCATTGGTACTGGTGTCATTGAGCTAGAAGCTTTGCATAAATAAAGAGCTTTGTCGTCTGTTGGTGAAGCTGTAAATGTAATCTCGTTGACAGCCTCACCATCTAAAGTCATGTATGAATGATCTACAAAATCCCCATTTCTAGTCCATACCAGCCAAGCCAAGGGATTACCTCCACGAGAAACACATCTGATACTGACAGTATCCCCAGATCTGATTTTCTCATGTACTCTATATCCTTCTATAGTTGGTCTTCCAGGAGGATCTGTAATTCAAGGATTTTTAAATTATTATTCATGGAATTAAATGATCGAAGAGCATGCAAGGTTTAGTAGACTTAAGTTTAGAAGATCATACAGGTATGTAGACAATATTTATTTTACAAATATTGTAATATATATTGCAAATTTTATTATTTCGTAAGCGAGCGAAAATAAACTACTACGTTCATGAATTGGAACGTATAGTCAAAATGTTTGTGTTGCTTATCTGGAATTCAAGAGGTGCATAATTTAAGAAATCTATAGACCAATGAAATTATCAAATTATTCGCGAGAAATCATTGGCGGTTTCTAATATTTCCGTCATTTTTTAGCAATGCTTTTGCTCTCAGAATTTTCTTGGTAAAAAAGAAAGTGAAAACTTTCGAACTACTGAAGTCGCTTTAATTTATTTACGGTATTTTAACCCATTAAAACGAGAGAAGATAATACGAAACAAAGAAGACTGAATAGACGACTATTAACATAAGGTCGGTTCCGCGACATTAAGGTTTTGGAGCCAGCTCCAAATTTCTTCAGCTTTTGAGAAAATTATCATGTATCTTTAACGGTTGTTAATTAATTGTTTAACGGTTCAATATTAATTCTGTTATCGATATTTTAAAAATTTCTGTCAGGAAACTAAACTACAATAACAAAAGTTCAGATCCTGAAGAGTAATAAAATAATATTCAAGGTTTTTTTCAAACTTAGAGAGCATTCCTACTGAATGTGGTTTGATCGTTCTACTTAAAATGCACCAATCAAATTCTCGATTTCTGTATTTTGCATCAATTTTTATTGTCATAAAAAAGTGGCGAACAAATATAGTCGGTGCAGCGTTGGAAAATATTTCGTATTAAAATAAAAGGTTTGTTTTTAAAGCATTTGAATTCGGCACAATATCATTCATTTATAACTGAAAGAAGAAAAAAGAATATCTCCAGTCTCCTTGTTAAGATAAACCTATTAAACTTTTCAGTTAGTTTTCGAATGGAATCGTCAGGTTAGTTTGAAACGGACTTCAAGAGATCTGTGTCCGGGAAGTTGTCCAATTTTAAGTTCTGCCTGAAAATCAAATTGGTATTGCTGTTTTTAATCCATAGCATTTTATGTTATATCCTTGCTTCGAAATTAATTTTCAACCCAAAAGTATGCATATTTTTTCTTTATTTTTGATTAGGATTCAAAATATCTACATTAATAGCGGTGATTAAGGAAAATTCCGTATAGATTAATGTCGAAAGATTTTATACAAATTTTATTTTAACCTCTTATCTATTATTGTAGAAATGCCATCCATACATGTTAAATTATGCCTTTCATGTTAAATACGAACTAAATATGACTTTTATTTAGGAAATGTAATTACATTGTACGTCTAAACTGACGCCGGCTGATAACATAATAGACGTAAAATTGCTTTCACTTTCGCAGGCATAATAAACACCATGATCATCTGATGTTGGCTTCAAATTCAATGTTGATACAACTTTCTGGCGACCATCTTCCTCATCAGTGATAGATATTCGTATGTTTTCTGAAAATGTTAATAAATTGGGTTCATAAAATTAGAAACAAACATAAGATGTTAACTCTCAATTAATGTATTTCATTTAATTAGAATAAATTATCAGTACAGAGCTATAAGCTAATGTAAAGAGCTCGTTTGCACTCTTCTACAATCTAAATTGTCAATAAAAATACTGAACATATAAAAAAGTTAAATGCTTTACAGGGCTCTCAGTGGTTTACCAAAATATTTAAAATTATAAAAGTTCAGATTTTAAAATGGCTTTCTAATTTAAAAGAGAATATATCACAAAACGTGTTTTTGATCTCAAAATAACTTAATAATTTAAATTCTCATATAAAAGTTTCTTATCCTCCGGTGAAAATTTTTAAATTTAAATCAAAGAAATTTCCAGTTGCTCTAATAATTACCTTACTACAACTTGCATATTTTTCGCAGGTGGGAGTTGGATTTAAAGTGAGAGGTCTTAAAGTTTTGAATGTCTTGAGCAAAATGTAGATGATCGATTAAAGACAACACTTGCAATTTTCAACGAATTCAGGCTAAATTCCGTGACATAGTTCCAGAGTTAGTCCAATTTTTTAATATTTAAGATTCCAACCGATGTGTTTTTATGATTTAAAATCACATAGTTTAAAATGATTTAAAAAATTTATATAGCTTGCAATTCATATTTTTTCAACTGTTATTAAATAAAGGAATGAGAAATAATAAATACTTATTAAAAATGGTTTTTTTCAATGACGCTATCTTTGGATCTACAAGTTTCATAAGTGCTACAAGAATGTTTTAAATTACTCAATTAGATTTAGAATTATCAAAAACGTAAAAAGTGAAATAAACTATGGATATTTAATAAACATTATTAGAAATGTTTTTTTTTTCACTGAAGCTATCTTTGAATCTAAAAGCATCCTGTTTCGGAACTTAACCATAGTGAGCACTAATTAATTAACATAATTGAGTTTAACGTTTTTAGTATGTGTAAGTCCGATCAGATCATTAAAACAAAAGTTATTCAAAGTGTCGTATTTCCCCCCCCCTCTCTACATACCCTGAATAAAACTAGTGTAGAGTTGTAGTTTATGATGATTAACGAAACTTTAACCATCATTCATTATCTTTCTTTTTGTTGAATAAATAATATTATTTTTAAAAAGCCGTTCTTAAAATGTAAATGAAAAAGGATTGAATATTTCGCCCAAAAAAAAAAGAATAATTAATTGTCATTCTTATTTTGCGATTGTTTGGAAGGTTTCCAGCTGAAGAAGTTCTGAAAATGCTTTAAACAGAATATTAGCCGATTGATTTTAAGAAGGGGACTTCTGATATTTTGCCAAAACTCTGGGTTTTTCTTTTTCCTCTCTTTCATTTTCTTTTTGAATGTTCCACCAGAGATGAATACTAGATAGATAATGGTCATTTTGCCAATTAACAGTGAAATCTATTAATTTGACCACTAATGATTGACCACCAGTCTACGTTGATCTATTTAATCAAGATCCGAATTCATCTTATAGAATAAAGAAGAACAAAAGCTTTTAACCTGCCCACCTGTCTACCCTGAATTTTGATCGGAGAAAAAAAATCACGCATGGAATAATATTATTGAATGTTATAATAAACACTTCATAAATGAACCACAAGAAAAAATACTTTTTCGGGAGTATTTTTATGCAACAAATTAATTTAGCGAGTATCAGTGTTGAAGTGAACCCAGGGCCTGATTATCGCCTAGGCTCAATAGGTATGGGCCTAGGGCCCACAATTTTTGAGGGGGCCTCAAAAATTAGTAAAAAGTCTGGTGAAAGGTGGGCTAGCTTTGTGTTGGTTTAAGTATTGAATAAATAAAAGAAATAATTCAGCTAATCAGTGATTTTTAGCAAAAATCACTGATTTGAATTGTTTTTGGCCAACAAACTATTTTTATTTTGACATAACATTGTTTTGTTGTGTTATATTCTTCTTTAATTTATAGATATGTAAACTTTATCTTAGAAAAATAATCTTCAATTCTCTGCTTTCAAAATTTCTTAGAATGTTTCTCTTGAATCATGCAATTCAATAGATTCTTTTTCATTGTTAGGACTACTCATCAGTAATTTAATTTCAAAATAAGGGCCCGGAAAATTGGGTGGGCCTTGGGCCTGAATTTGTCTTAATTGGTCCCTGAGTGAACCTAATATAATTTTTTAAAAATGATATTGGTTCTATATATAATTACTGTCATGCTAAAAAACCAGTCATGCATATTTTCTTTTTAAAAAATTTTATTTAATATTAACTATTATACCGTCTTCTTACATAATCCAGTGTGAAATCGCCACGACCGAACATTTTTGCTGAACTTAAGGGAATCCTGTAGGGCATATACCAATAATGCTGAAACTGACCTTTTTCGATGTACCCTGTCTCTACATCTAACCAAGATATTGCTTCATTTTTTTCACAGAATATTTGCTTATACATGTTTACACTGTGATAATTGTTATTAAATATCTATGGCAGACATTTTTTAAAAAAATTATGAACTGAGAACTTTTAATTTTTTTAAAAGATTCATTAAAAATCTTTTATAACTCAACAAGTATTTTTTTTTAACACTAAAACATTATCACATTATACAAATGTTATAATCTCGAATATACCCATATTTGACCGAAAACGCTTCCTTATAAGAGGGAATCACTTTTAGTTTATTTAAAAAAAAAGAGGGTGCATCGTTGAATCAGCTTAGTTTATGCAACAAATTTTAATTCGTTCGTGTTATTAATATCACTTTAATTCTGAAAAAAATCTTAAAATTAAGCTTAAAAAATTTAATTACATTTAATATATTTTGTTTGGTAATATGAATTCAGAGAAATTATTAAAAAAAAAAAACAATTACCTCCATAAGTTAACCCCTTGTTTTAGTTAAACAAAATAGGCAGTGCACTGCAAGAAGTCAACTTATACATATTTTACTGTATTAATATTGTCAACTAAGCTTTTAGATAATGCTAATATATTATTAAACATTACACTAAAGTCTTGAAATTTATTCTCAAAAAATCTGTGGTCTGGGATTTTCATTAACGTACTTACTATTACTCTCTGGAACTTTAATCCGTGTAAGACCATGATCTCCTAAATTCTACACCAAAACCGTCAGTTTCATGTTTTTGCTTTATAATTTCTTATTTTTAAGGTCTTCAGTTTTTTCTCAATCTCATCTACCTATCTCTTCCTCAGTGTTCCCCATTTTTACTGACCATGACATTGGCAATTTAAGATCATTTTTGTACATCTGTTGTGGTTCATTTTTTCTATGCGTTCCAACCATTGAAATCTTTTTGATTTTATACATTTAATTATATACAGTTACCATGTGCTTCTACTTAACATTATTATACACTAAACTACATATTCTTTTACATATTATGTACCTTTATACCTTTTATCATATACTTTATAAGTATCTTATACCTGTATTTATTATATACCTTTATAATTACAACCATGCTCAAAGAAAGAACCCAATCAGATGCTATTGCAGCAGAGACAAAATTAATTAATTTTCCCTGAAATGTAGAGCAATAATCTATGTAGATGGTTCTTTTATAATAACTGTGATAGAGGTGATGCAGGTATCCTTATTTCTCAACCTTCGGGTGAAAGAATTGAAGTCAAAATTTAAACTGGCCAAATAGCTTTGAATTTCACTGGCGGACTGATTACAATCACAGAAGATTTTTAATTCTACCTCTTACACTATTCTGAAGACGCAACTGTAAGGATTGATTATTTACTCTACTTCTAGATCGGTACTAGAAGCCGTATGTAATGGGGAAACAAATTTTACTCAAAACATCAACAACCTTTCAAAGCAGGCAAAAAAAGAAGGACAAAAATCTGCACTTTTCTGGTAGATTCCTGCCCAAGTGGCTATGGTATTGAGGGAAATGATTGAGCTAATGTCTTTTTTAAAAAGGTTTTAGTGGACTAAAATGCGTACTGGATTAGCTCCTCATCGTCATCTATGAAAACGCAAAAGTAAACACTTTCGGGAAACTTTTAAGAACCCACCATTCTAGATCTTAACTGTACTAAAAATATCTCCTCCGCAATAGCAAGACTCCTTGCAAGAAGACATTTCAAAGACGTGAAAATATCTCCAAACAACACCACCAGATACTGCGACACGTATGCAGATGTGACCAAATACGACGATACGTTTATAAGGCGGTACGTATGCAGACATTGCCGTCCCAAACCCAAATGACTCTAAGATACATTTTCAACTATCCCGCTATTCTAGCTGCACTTTTGAAACTCGGATCACCACCAGAGGACATCCTATACAGTATACAGTCTTCAGGCGGTAGATCTTACAAAACTCATCTTCCAAACTTTCAGAAATATTTTGCACTGAAATAGACAAGGCAACGACGCTTTATATGCTTTTCTTTAAAAGGCTTTTTGATTTCATGTTGGTTTTATAATTAGTTGAATTAAATCATTAATGTATGATTTTGTTTCAGTAAAATATTACTAAAATATTATTGCTGTTTGAATTTTAAAAATATGATTATAATTAATACCTTCTGATAGCTGATATGAATTCCTTCTCCATACAATTTTAGGTGCTGGTTTTCCTCCAGTAACCTCACAGGCTAACGATAAACTGCTTGCCATTTTCACTTTTACAACCGTCCCATTTGTTCTATCTATAATTTTAATGGATGTGGGGGGCACTGAAAGTAACATAAATCATAGATTAAAACTGAAAATTGAAAATAAATTTTCAAAAATTTTTTTTTTCGTTTTCTGCAATCAAAGCAATTTAAAATCAACGTCCCACCCATAAATGGACCACGGTAAAATTAGAAAACTTTGACCAGTTTTGCGTGCCTCGGTTACAAGGCTTCGGTATCACTCGTTCTGAAACAGTTAATTGTATAAAAATTTTATTCTAATCTAATTCAGATGTGGGTACTTCAAATCTGAAATTAGATTTATTCGAAAAACTACAGAATTTTTTAAAAATAATATCTTTAGTTTAGTTAATTTTTTTTTTGTTTGAATGTATAAGTTTTTTTAAAAAAAAGGACACATAGATTTATGTACATGCACATACACTTGCCTGCTTCTTCGAAAATAACACTTAAGACAAAATACATATGACTATAACATATCGTGGTTAATACATATCGTGTCATAAGCTGAAATTATCGCCTTCTACCTACCATTTCCATCGGCGATGCGAAAATTTCTAAGATCCGTTCAGAAATTATATGCAACGGAAAACAATAAAAAATTTTCCCCAGTGTATATTTAACTTTAATTCAAATAATATAAACTACACTTTTACTGGTATGTGTTATTGTTAAAAAAAAAAGCAGTTATCCCATTGAAAAATTTCATAAAAATTAATTTTTTCCAAAAAAACACTTCAAAAATTTATTTAACCACAATGAAATTTTGTTGAGTAAAAGTAAAAAATTTGTAAAGTGCATTTTTTATATTGAGAACTGAATCTTTTCTGTCACCCTTCGTAATTGCAGTTTAGGGGTACCGAAAACTAAATACTTACCTTTAGTTTGAGCATCACTTAGAGAAACATAAATTAAACAAAAAAAAATTTATTCTTACACAAAACAGTTAGATTAGCTACTTCTTTAATAGCCTCGTGTCCATCAGCGGGACCAACCTGGAAAATATTCACAAAATGATCTAAACCATTAGTATCTAGTGAAACAATGATCTTATATAATAAAAAAAATACTTAAGTAAAAAAAAAGTTTATTTTATGTAAATTTTTATACATGCATGCATTTTATAAATGTATTATGCATTAAACTGAATTTTTTTTAATTTCTTCTCCAGGATTTAGAAAATCTTTAGATCTTTTTACATGCACCGAAGAGTCATTACATTATGACCACCCTGCTAATAACATGTAGGGCCACCTTTAGCCCTCAAAACTGCTAGCACCCGCCGTGGCATTGATTCCACAAGGTGCTGATAGGTAGTCTGAGGTATCTGGTACCAAGCGCTCACCAGCTGGTCCTGTAATTCCCTCACATTGCGAGGGGGTAGCGCGGCAGCACGAATTTGGTTTTCCAAGTAGGACCACAAATGCTCTATTGGATTAAGGTCAGGTGAATTTGGGGACCAAGACATGACTTGAAAGTCACTGGAATGTTCC
>NC_092212.1:25867993-25882798 GCF_043381705.1 Parasteatoda tepidariorum
ATGGAAAGAGGCCAAATCAAGACTGCCAAAAAAGCGAGTTATTCAAAATCTAGCAACCATGTCACCTTTTTTAATAATAAATAACAAAATAACTAAAACCAATTTTCACTCCAAACTCCCCAGAATTACATAATAACATTAATATCTTATGAAATACGGCAGATTTGAGCTCAGAAATTATCTAATTTATTTCTTTTATTGAAAACAAAATTATCCGTTTGAAAACATCGCCTATCAGAATAACATGTAGTAAGCAGCTGCAAACTTTTTAACCGGAACTAGAGTAGGTGCCGAGCTCGAGATTGTTATTGTTTACATTCCTATTGAAAACACCATCCATTCTCTTTAGCCCTGATAGTAAATGAGGAAAAATCCGTAAAACTCTCATCTATTGTTTCCTTTGACACTCTCTCTGTCTCAAATTAGTTGATATATATGAATATTTTTGTACTGATTATACACTGAAGAGCCAAAAAAACTGGTATACCTGACTAATATCGTGTAGGGCCCCCGCGAGCACGCAGAAGTGCCGTAACACGACGTGGCATGGATTCGATCAATGTGTAAAGTAGTGGTGAAGATAATTGACACCATGAATCCTGCAGGGCTGTCCATAAACCAGTGGGAGTAAGAGGGGGTGGGGATATCTTCTGAATATCACGTTGCAAGGCTTCCCAAACATGTTCAATAATGCTCATGTCTGGGAATTTTGGTGGATTTCCGACACATGCGGTATACTCGTGGAATGGTCGTACGTGAAAATCCAAATTTCATTGCTATCTCGGAGATGCTATGTCCCATCTCCCGTGCGCCGACTGTAACACCACGTTCAAACTCACTTAAATCTGTATAACCTGGCATTGCAGCAGTTGCCGATCGCAGCGCTGTACTTTGATTGGCTCCATACCCCTTAATTTGCATACTCATGCCTGTACCAGTTTTTTTGGCTCTTCAGTGTAGATACTGATGGTTTTATAAGTTTGTATGAAATTTTTTTAGAGAAATAAGCTATCAATTAACAACATTTACATTTACAATTATCAAGCATTCCCTTCTCCCCTCTTCCCTCTTTATATCAATACTAACTTAGTTTCAAAAATCCATGGTTTGCTCACTCTTCTACCACGCCCCATTTAATAAAGACTCTTCCACCAGTAATCGCTGAAAAATATCTTCTAGCTATCGTATAACTTTACTGGCGTCAATTTACTAAATTGAAATTTTGGCCTAATCACATGTCTGATTTTTGACCTAAATACACGTCTGCCAACTTTCTACGCTTTTTGGTAAAAACTTCTCATACTGGTAGCTTAGTTTATGTTTTATTTTATATTTTTAAATCCGTCGTTGAAAAGCCGACTCAATTTCTGAGTTAACGCCTACTAATGTTCAGCCCAGTAGCCTTGTAATTTTAAACCAATCCAGATGACAAGGAAACTCCTGGATCAGTATCCCCAGAGGTATTGATTTGTTATGGGAACATGAGGACTTTGCGACTCAACAGATTTAACGTGCATCAGTCACCATTTAATACACGGAGAGTCTTCGGCCGGCGGGGATCGATCCCACGAACTCTTGAACATGGGCCAAGCGCCCTACCGACGAGGCTATCCCGGATAGTTTATGTTTTAGTGTATGATTCTTTGTTTTATAAATTTTATTTACCGTTATTATCCAAATCACTACTTATAAATTATTCAAATGCTTATATCAAACGATTTATTTTTTCACTTCTATCCTGAAAACTTAAAGCTTTTGAAACTTTGGCAACTTAACAAAAGCTCTGAAAGCTTTAGTTTTGAATCTTCTACCACTCCATAAATTATTTGACAAAAGGCGTAGCAGTTGGATGCCTGGTAAGTGCAGCAACTAATTTGGGATGGAGAGATATTTGAAGTAACAAAACGCTTCTGAGATAAAATGCCGAAGTCACATGCTTGCAAACTATGATAGTCTTTCAGAATGGCGAACCGATGGAAATCTAAAGTATATTCATAAGTCAGATGAACACTGAGGTGGAGGAAATTGAATAATCACAGAAAAAAATTTAAAAGTCTTAACAAATATTTGTGAAAAAAATTATGAAACACCTGGCATTCGTAGCTTGCTTCGTCTTCTAATTGTGCGTTTTCGATTTTCAAGTTATGTGCTCCAGATGCTGCATCTCCCTCCAAAGAATAGCGAGGATAACCAGGAATTTCAGGATCAAACCCTAAGATAAAACATAAAGAAGCTAGTTAAAAAAGGAAATGTAGAGTGTTTCAAAAGTTTGCTATTTTGTTGACTTTGAGCCATGTGCATGTCCTCAAACTTATTTTAAATGGGGCATACTTGATCTCAACTAGATAATAATTAACTAGAACTAGATAGCATGTTGTAAAAGACAGATATTCTACAGTCAATGGTGGCTTGGAAACCACATATTCTGAGATAGAAGGGTTCAAACTTGCCAGGTACCATAATCACGAAATAGTTACGAAATTGTGGGACCTCAATCCCTGATGATCTCACTCTACGAAATGAAACTCTCACTTTTGACGATTCACCAATTTTTGAACTATATTTCTTTAATTTTGAGAATTATTTCACCGCCAAATCATGTGATTTATGACGAAAATTTATATTTCCTCAACTTCAAACCTCTTGTGGGATATTGTTGACTAAGATCGAAAATAAAGTGACGAAAAATACCGACGGGCAATATGGTGGTCAAGGAGTTTGGCTTGTACCGGGAAGATCCCGGGATCCCGCTTCGAGCGTGGGTGGAATTTATCTCTCTGTTATTTTTTTCTTCTTGTATTAGTAAAGTGATAATGACCCAATTACATAGCGTTCACAATAAAGTGATTATTAGAAAATAGACAAAATTCGTTTCTTCGAAGAAGTGACAATAGTTATATTCCCTCGGAGAATATATTTTAAAACGGTTTCGTCAAAAATGAAAAAAATTTCGTGAAATTTGAGTGTACATTTTTGCAGTGCCCTAGTTGTAGAAATGTGTATACTTAAGATAGCTGACTCAAGATTTTTTCGATTTTGAGTTACGTATATGTCACAGTGAATGAATTAAAACGGATATTTGTAAAAATTCCTAAGGGTGATGATCAATTTGCGAAATATGATAAAATAACAACTATGCAGGGTGATTTCCTAAAAGAAAATAAATGATTTGATCAAAGTTAAGTTTCTTAAAAATAAAATAAACCATGATGTTTCTAAAAAATAAATTAAACAAACCGTATGAAAATAACAAAAATTAAATGAACAAAAAAATTTAATAAGCGTAAGAATTTTTATTAAATTTTTTAATTTTAAAAAATTGCTTTAAGAGTTCCATTTTTTTTATATCATGAGATCTTCTAATGAATAATAATTTTGAAAATCTTGAATTCATAAATTTTAATATCGATACAAAAGTTAGAAATGCGCTTCTCTGGGATAATCGCAGTTTACTTATTTTTGATAATCAGGTTAATCAAGGAAAGTGAGTTCAATTGCCCGGCTTACCCTGCACTGCTTAGTATGCCTTACACTGATGGTTTTAAAGGCTAGTGCCATTTTCCGGGATTCATTTGCCCGGTATATCCTACATTAATATTTTTTTTAAAAAATATTATATTCTACTGCTTGTTGTACATTTGCCTGGAACACCCAACACTGATATGTTTTGTTTTTTAGATTTAGTGCCTCAAAAAACAAAAGCTTAAAAAGGATTTAAAAAAATTAGCAAAATCTTCAAGCAAAATGTAGTCGCACAACAAATGAACCACCCATTCATAGTGCTTGTGTCCGCATCCAATGTAAACAAACAACAGATATTGTCTAGCTTTGCGCGAAAAATTACTATTACGGTATTGGAAATCTCTAGCCAAAGGAGTTAAAAATTATTACATAGACCAATCTTCATTGGTAATTATTAATAATAACCGGTAAATGGTGATGAATTCTAATAGATTATTCTCTTTACTCGACTAACTTGATTATTATTAATAATAACCGATTTTATTGATATTAACCGATTAATTATATTGTTGAAACATCTAAACAATATTATTTTATTCTGTCACTGAAACTGTTAAAGGATTTGATCATATCACTTAGGGATTTCTTTAAGGAAAACGCTACACATAATTGATATTTTAAGATCTCCCATGAATTAATCATCTATCTTTAGAGATCTCTGTTTTCATCCTCTGCCTTGAAACCGATACATTTTCTATTTGGTAGAGCGCTTTGAAATGCTTTAATTTACCATTAAACTAAGGGTACGCAGCACTTGTTAGTGGTTAGACAACTCTAAAAAGCAGACTAGATATTAATTTTTCTTTTGATATATCGGGAGCTTTGGAGTTATGTAGTTTTAATACAATATTCGCATACAACTGATAATAATGTGAGGAAGCTCTGCCGTCACGATACTGCTGATAAATATAATAGCATGCTTTTCTTTATTCATTGTTAATGTGATATTATGATGTGATTTTTTTTTTCTTTTTGCTTCTTTGAAAAGAAAAAAAAACTTAAACAATTATGAAATTTGCTTACCTAAAGATTATTTCATACAAAAATAACTTTTAATGATTGTGGATTTTTCATTTTATTTTACTTAACAACAGTCAGGGCCTGATTATCGCCTAGGCCCAATAGGCATGGGCCTAGGGGCCACAAAAATTAGCAAAAAGTTTAATGAAAGGTGGGATAGCTTTGTGTTGGTTTAAGTATTAAATAAAAAAAACAGTGTTACAACAAACAGTATTAAATAAAAATCAGTGACTTGTAGCAAAAATCACTGATTTCAATTGTTTGTGGTCACCAAACTATTTTTATTCTGATATAACATTGTTTTGTTGTTTTATGTTTTGCTTTAATTTATTGATACGTAAAATTTATCTTAGAAAAATATCAATTGTCTGCTTTCAAAATTTCTCAGAATGTTCCTCTTGATTCATGTCGTTCAATAGATTCTTTTTCATTGTTAGAACTACTCTTCAGTAATGTAATTTCAAAATATCTCGTAAGGGGCCCGGAAAATTTGGTGGGCCTTGGGCCTGAATTTGTCTTGATCGGTCCCTGATAACAGTTGAAAAATGTGGAATTGTAAAGCATACAAATTTTATCATCTTTATAAAAAATATAATTTCATATGGCAAAATACAAAATTTGAGCGAAATCGATCGATTAGTTCCTAACAAATCGAACTTTAAAAAAGTCATAATTAATTTTTTTAATTTGTTGAAATTTTCTCGGGGTGAAGGAATTTAATAATTGAGAGCAAAAAATATTCCTTTCGCTCAAAAAGTTAAAAACAAACAGCGAAATACGAAAAAGATAAAACAAAGGAGTCCAAACTTTCGACTGCTCTCTTGACGAAACTATTAAAACAATATTTCCCAGATTTGATTTCCCAGATTCTGTCGAAAAATGGCCTTAAATTAAGATAAGAATTTTTAGACAGCTGTTCAAAAATGTAAATAAACACCAATATCATATTTAAAATTTTAAATCATTAAATAACAATCCTTTCAGATAATTTCCAAATGATATTGACTTTTTTGTAAAAAGTTGTGCATTTGCTATTTTTTATAGTTATTAATTGTAAGTTTAAAAACTTCTTTACTATAAAAATGCTGGTTTCATTTTTTTTATGAAACAGATATTCAACCTAGATGCATCATGAAATGCTATTGGATAACGAATAGATTAAAAACTTTCGCATAGCCTCCTTCACGTCCACGTGCGTTGCATAGACTTTGAGCAGCGCAATAACCAAAGAACATATACAGAGTTTGCCCAGGACATACGTACGTAAATGGGGGAGAGATTTTGCCTTTTCACCCAACATATAGTGCGGCTCTGAGGAGAACTACTCCAGACTAAATGCCTGGAACTGTCTGCTGCTATGGTAACAAGCGAGAGCACATTTCTAATGGGGGTACAAAGGAGGAATGAAGGTGTCGATTGGTTTACTCACGCTGACCTATGACAAGATCAAGACAAAACTATTCATCCCACTCATCTATTCGAAGTGACTTTTTCTCGTGACCATGGTACCCGCCACGACGCGAGACTGATGTCTGGAGGAGTTCTCCTGAAAGCCGTACTATACTCCACGTTCAGAATGCTATGCAGGGAGACAAATTCCTCTAGTGTTGTACCTCTTTCATAAAACATACCGAACTTTCAAATACAATATGTTCGATGCAGCTCAGTTACTACAGAACAATGCTGGTTCTTTATAGAGTTTGAGCTGAACACACATCCGTGTACGTGCTGGATGCTAGGTGAAAGCTCTAAATTTCTCAATTTTTCTCTTCTTTGTAAACACACTGAGTTTCTCTTACCTAATAATGTTCCATCTTTGCTCCACTGAACAACACCTTTGAGGTTAGATACTTGACAGGGAAGAACTACAGTTTGTCCCTCAAGAACTTCTTTGTTGGTCGGGGGTATAGAAAACGATTGAATATCAGCTTCAATACCTGTTTCAGAGTACATGTAATTAAAAAATGGAATTAATTTCATCCCACATTATTAATATAGCCAAAGCAAAATATATCAATGCCATAGTGTGATTAGAATTTTTAAAAAAAGTTGGTCCAATTCGTTAACATGATTTAATCGAGAAAAATATTGCAAAACTGCAAAAAATATTCAAAATAAAACAGAAAAGAACATATAAAGGAATAAGAGGAAAAGGCTTACACGTTGACATACACTTGATTAATTTGTCATGATTTAAAAAATATTTCCATAGCTAAGTTACCAGATTATAAAATATGAAATTAAAACCAGGGTCGTGGGATATACTTTTTTAAGCGCGTTCATATTGATGTTAAAAAAACGCATCCGATTTATCCGTTACCGTATGTTGTTTTTTGTGCTACTTTTTGTATTTCGTGCTACTAAGTATTTTGATATTTTAACAGCGTTTTTGTTTTAACCTACACTATTGATTTTGTAATCTATGACTTTTTTATCGTTGATTAGTTGTTTGATTTGAGCACAACCAGTATAGCATTGTTCTGTGGGGCTGTTGCCAGACCAAAACTGTAATTTTTGTAACTCTTAAAATTTTAAATAAAAGCCACGATGGTGTTTCGTGGGTCCCCCGGGCGGCACAGCCGGTTTGAACCTGTGCCCGCTCTCCTGAGCGGGTCTGCCGCGGCGACGGGTCAGATTTTTACTCGTATGCCCTTAATAGGGCGGGTCGAGGTGAACTTTAACCTTATCCGCTACCTTAGATTGGTCAGAAAACTGGATTTGCGCAAGGTAATAATATATTATACAAGATAATTCAAGAAACAAGAAAGATATATATATAACCATTAAACTAAGGGTACGCNAGATCGTAGTGCACACATTGTATATATATATATATATATACACTACTGGCTATTAAAATTGCTACACCAGGGGAAGGAATGCAAATAACAGAATGATATTTATTGGGTGCATGCATTATAGTTGGAAGAACAAGTGATTAAATTTTCAGGATATTTGGATGTATAGATCTTGAGGAATCAGAACTCAGAGCAGCCTCCCCTGGCAGGAGTAACAGCAGTTATTCTCCTGAGCATTGAGTCGAACAGATATTGGATAGCATGGACAAGTACAGCATTCCATGCAGCTTCAACGTTATGCCACAATTTATCGACTGTTGTGAATGACGAGTGGTGGCGCGCCAGTCGTTCGGAAACCATTGACCAGACGTTTTCAGTTGGAGAGAGATCAGGAGAACGTACAGGGCAGAGCAAAAGGCGAACATGTTCTGTATCAAGGAAGGTCAGGACAGTGCGGGCAACATGCGGTCGTGCATTGTCCTGTTGAAACGTAGCGTTATGGAGGCATCGAAGATAAGGCAGAGCTACTGGCCCTAACACATCAGAAATCTAACGGCAGTTGCTCAAAGTGCCGGTAATGCGAACAAAACGTGAACAAGACGTGTATCCAATAGCACACCATACCATTACTCCATCTGATAAGCCAGTATGACGATATCAAATGCAAGCTGCCTATGGGCGTTCTCCACGATATCGCCAAACACGGATGCTGCTATCATCATATTGTATACAGAACCTGGATTCGTCTGAAAAGACGACGTCGTACCATTTTTTGAATTCAGGTTTGTCGTTGATCACACTATTAGAGGCGCTCCTGCCTGTGATGCGGCGTCAAGGGTAGCCGAAGCCAAGGTTGCCGTGCTGACAATCCATGCTGCTTCAAACGTCATTGAACTGTTCGTGCAGACACTTGTTGTCTTGCAAATGATCCGATTTGTTGACTCAGGGTTCGTGGCGTAGATGTACGATCCCTTAAGGCCATGTGGACAACATGTTTGTCTTCTCGGCTGTTAGTGATGGGGGGCTGCTGAGATCCTGCACGGCGTTCCATATGAACGTCATGAACCAATTGATTCCATATTCTGCCAACCATCATGGGATTCCAACCAACGCAAGCAGCAATACTTCGGCATGATAAATCGCAATCCCGGTAGGCCACAATTCGACCTCGATCAAACTCAGACACGTGCTGGAAGGCATTTCTCCTTCTTACACGAGGCAAAAACTTTTTTACCCAAGAACGACGCTCAAATTCAATTTCTGTATTAGAAATTAACTGTCAAAGTTACTACTTCTCTTCTTTTATACACATTGTTGGTGTCACTACCGCCGCCTGCCTTGCGTGAATGCGCTGATAATTTATCATTTACATACCACAACAAGCTTTATCCGTCCTGCAAATTTCACATTCGTGGGCGATATGTATAGTGGAAAAGAATAAAGATTAATGAAAAGAGAAGAAGAAAAATTATTTAAATAAAATATTTTTTAGAACACATTAAGTAAAAAATATATCAAGCAAAAAAACAGAAAATAAAATGTAAATAAGATACAGAATAAAACACAAAACGAAATCTTTAAAGCGAGTAGCGAATTCAAATGAATTTACACGTAACGGAATCCTTCAAGAATGATTTAAAATAATTTCGTAATAAGATTACCAGATTACAAAATCTGAAGACAGAAGCGCAAATGGAGTTAGAAGCGTAAATAGAGAGGTTTTATGGCGCGTTCTTACTGCAATACTGAAGCACGTTTGATTTATAGGTACCAAGCATTGACCCGGAAATGGATATGTGAAAGGTAATAATATTATATTGGATAGTTTAAAGTTTATAATTAATGAGGGTGATATTTAATTATGCAATTTTAATGATTTTAGATAATTAACATTTGTTAAAAATGGGAGAGAGAAACATGATTAGCCAGTTTTGCACAGATTTTTAGCCACGGATTTGCCTGAACTTAATTTGTACATGGTAAAAATTTTAATTAACAAAGAAGATTTTAGTAAATTCATTAATAATAACATAGAATTAACTCGATGATTTTATATCGAACTTAATTACTTTAGTTGGGTATCCATTGCATTTTATCAAATTTTGAAGGAGCATATTTTTTTAATTCGATTCATTTGATTATTTGATTCATAACTGCATATTTTTTTAATTCGATTCATTTGATTAAAAGTGGTATTTAAATGGATGTTTTTAGAAACATTAGAATTCCAAGAAATTAGCTTATTTACGTTAAAGTCATTTCTTTTATCGCATAAATCAACAAAGCAGATATTTTCTTCTTTTTAAATACCCAAATCCAAAAAATTTCAATTAAAATTAATATAATTAAAACTTATTAATTTTCTTCGTTTTTCTTTTTCCTTTTTGTCTTTATTGGGATATATTTATATAAATGTAAATATGTACAGAGCTTCAAAAAAGCAAAATGATATAAAAATAAAGTATGTAAAGTTATTTTCTACACCACTGCATGTAAATGAATCAAATATTCATATAAAATAAAACGCTTCTTTGTTCCAGGTTAGTCGTAGTAAGGATTTTAAAATGCCAAAAATTCTGAAAGCTTTAAGATATTAATAATTGTCCACCACAATTAAGTCTATAAATTGTATTACTAAAAGCATAGTAGTTGGCAGCCCTGTTTAACACGTTCACGCCGGGTGGTGCTCCCGAAAGTGGGACGGAAAAGAGAAAATACTGGTAGAAGAACTATTTCAATATTAGATAATATTCGGGAGGAGTTAATCTATTCTCAACAATAACAATTCACTGTAAGGAAATTTATCACTTTTGACTTGATATACAGTTATTCAAAGTACCAACCCGCGAAGCAGGCATCTCACTTTTTCATCTAGTAAGTTTAGCCTTTAGGCGACTGTGACTATTGGCTTTAAGCTAGGGAAGGGGGCAAGGAATACAGGCGGAAAAAGCAATTCAATGTAAAAATTGCATCCGTTAAAAACAATTGGTAGTTATGGATTTTTATTATTCCCGGAAAAAAACTAAAAAACGAAATTTATTTTTTACCAGTTTTTACTCCGGTGCCCCGCCCAATGAGACAATCTAGCGTGACCCACCGGTGGGTCACCCCGGCGTGAACGTGTTAAATATGGGTGCCAACTGCTCCGCTTTTTGCGAAAGTTTTAATAAATTGATAAAGAATTAAATATTAAAACTTCTAGATTAAGGATAATTACGCCTCCTCTTAAAATTTATCAAGACGAGATAACTGTAATACAGTTGCATTTGATATGATACATTAAAACTTTGATATGTAGCGGAGGAAAAATTATTTAAAATGAAAAATACTTAACTAAAAATAACTTTAATTACGTTACCACTAAAAAGTATTTTCATAATATTTTTCACCAGGCAGAGTAACTAAACAAATTTAGAGAACACATATATTTATATATTGCAATCAAGATAGAAAAGTTTAAAAAACTGGTAAAAAAAATAATTTCATAACAGTTTATTTTTGGTAAGATTAATTTATCTATAATTATCAAAACTTTTTTTTAACAGTGATAACATGTATGTATGACTATTTATTTTAATCCTAGAAAAAAATAGCGGTGATCATTGTATAATTAAGAATAGTTCGAGCATTGTTTTACTCCATATGAAAACCAGCAATAAATGAAATAGTTTTACAATCAGTTTCTCCTGATTTCTATATTACTCTTAGACCTGGATTCAATCTATTATTTTCCCTGCAACCACTGCTTGTAAAAAAATTTCGATTTCAAATTTTTGTTTTTTAAAAATAAAACTTCTTACCTTTCTTTTCAATAATAGAAATAATAACAATAAAAAAAGTTATCATAATAAATGTTGCAACAACCGAAAATCCTTTTCTATAGTGGAAGATAATTTCTGCTTTACAGTAAATATGTGATTTTGCGTAGAATGAATAAAAGAATAGAAAGTAACAGCCAGGCACCGGGCAAGAAGGTAATTTGATAACTTAGTATTGAATTGCTGTTCAATTAGACCATTTTTCTTCTTTTCTTAAATGACTTTTCTTTTTTTTTTATTCTAGATCGGCTAAAGTTTTTCCAGAAACAAATGAACTTTATGTTTTCTCATTTAGAATCATTTGCTTGGTTTTTAGAAACTTGTGTGGCGGGCAAAAGTATGCTCAGGGTTTTAAATATTTCAATCACAGAAGAGAAAAAAAAACTATTTAATTAAACGAATGACGTTTGAGACATACATATTTACTGTCATATTAATCAATATTTTAAATTTATTTCTAATGTAAATGTATGTGGAAATTATTACGTTAAATTTCAACTCTATAGTTATTTTCAGAGTGGCTGTAACCTGAATAGGAAGAAAAAAAGTCGTACCCGAACTATTTTATCATAGATTTAATAAAAGGCGGGGCTAATAATTCTTCACCTTATTTTATTTATCACTACCAAATGTAAACAAAAACCATGCAAGAATAATCAAAACTAATATTAGCTATACTAAAATAAATGTGAAATAAAAAACAATATTGGTACATTTAACGTACACATATTGATGTGATCACTTTATGTTATTTTCTCTGATCACAGAACCTTTTCAGTGTAGCCAGTCTGACAATACTTAATCCAAAAATGTTACTAACTACTGGAATTGAAAAACGATTTACTTCTGAACGTTCGTGAAGTTTTAGCTATTAGCCATTATTCTCTAAGCAACCAAGAGTTAACCCCTTAACTTGAGCGCCCGAGTTAATTCGAGCTCGCTAAACAGGCCAAACTGTGCACGCTCGAGATAATTCGAGCGGCATTGTATTTTATGCTGCTATATTTTTTCACACTCAAATATAATCAAGAATTGAAAATAGCAATGTGAAAGTTAAAAAAAATCACTTTATTGATATTTATCATTTACATAGGATTGTAAGCTATAATACTTATTTATTCAAGAATAAAATATATTTTTTCTATGGAACAAAAGAGCAGTATAACAAAATTTTCCACCAAAAGAAAAGACAATGTTCGAAAATGTGTTTTTATACATTAAAAAAATAGATTTTTTTTTGCTGGTTTTTTTTTCAAAAAATTTGCACGTTAAGGGGTTAAAGTATGCCTCTTTAATAAAAATAGAGGGCTGCCAACTTTTTACACTTTTTGGAAAAATATCTTCAGGTGGTAGCTAAGTTTATGCTTCATTGCATTTTTTTGTATTTTGTAAATTTGATTTAAAGTCATTTTCTTCATCTCTACAGGCATTTAATTTAAAAGTTTATATTAAAAGACATTCTTTCGTGGGGAGGTTTTTCAATTTTTTGCAAAATTATCAAAAAATCAGAAAATTTTAATTTTTAATTGTTTATTTATTTCTTTGCACAGGAAATTATTATTCTTATTTATTTCTTAGAGTAGCAAAAAGAAAAACCCGGACAAACAATTTCTAACCCAATTTTATTTAAAATAAATAAATAAACTTATAATAAGAGTGAGCTTTAACTAATAAATGCATGCATTTCGTTTTAAAGTGGTTGCCTAATTCAACGATTCAATAGCGCAAACCTTCATTGATATTCACAGCAGAGAGTCGCGAGTCTTCTATCTTTTACCCATCTTATTTTCGCCGAAGTGGTTGCTTTAGAGAGTCTAAACTATTATGTGGCTTAATGCAAGCCGTAGAAACCAAAACAGGCCTTCACGCTGTAATTCATGGGGATGAGATCTGGCGAGTAGGGTGGCCGTTCTACAGAAGATATCGAGTCCGGAAAATGTGCCCTGCACTAGCCTTGTGCTTTTTTGCCTTGTGACCTGGTGCGGAGTCTTCTTTGACCCACGGAAGGACAACAGCTTCTAGAATGACCCGCTGTTGCACTTTGATTTATTCTAACGCCTTCATCCACAAGACAGAGGCATCTTGCTCCTTGCGCAAATATCGCATGATCGACTTTGGATTTTGGTAACATTTAATTATCGTAGAGGTGCTTGGAGCGTTTACAATATATATCCTATCATTCTGGGAGTTATGAACTTGTTGGGCGGTAAAAAGCTTCTCATCAGTGAAAAGAAATCTCTCGCAGCGCTGACTTGCGGCCCATTGCTGATAATTTCAATAAGCGGTTTGCGCCTCTGAATCGCTGCTGCAAAAGGCAGCCTCTTTGAAACCAATTTATTTATTAGTTAAAGTCTTAACTCTTGCTATTATTTGTTGATTTACATGTTTTTAATGTTGTTACATTAAAATTTGTTTGTCCAGGTTTTTTGCCGCAGTAAGAAATAAATGGAAATAATAAGTTCCTATACAAGGAAATAAAGTAAAATTAAAGAAAATTAAAGCCAGGAAAAGTAGATTCTTTTAAAACCAGGACTGACTGAACGGTAACGTCTAATGTTCTGCAATTTATCTCTGAAATAAACTTATAACATATCGAACTGCGGGATCATTAACAGCGTTTTCTTGTCTAGAAATCTAAAAAAAAATAAACTATTATTCATATTCCGATACTTTATACTGTGGAGTGTATGTGGCCGAAACCGTTTTGCCAGGAAACTATTTGATATATAGTTGAAAAACGCTATCATCGGACCATCTGCTCCGCGTCGAGGCTTACGAATGGCGCAGGAGGCAATCAGGCCTATATACGGATACCTGCCAAATGACAATTTACCGGAAAGATGTATTGGCGCGAATAGTCAAAACGATAACGAATTGTTAAATTCACTTATTTGGACATTTTCTCCAAAACACATTTATTCTAGTAAAGATGTGGTCGAAATTGCCAATAATTTAACTACGGTGATCTTTAATGACGGCTTCATGGAAACTGCCAGCATGATGTATGTCATGGGTATTCGAATTGGCAAAGCAACGTTTGCGTTTTGCGAAAAGCGCAACGTCAATCACCTTGTACACTTGGAGCACCACGTGTCTGTCTCATATATTAAACTCATAATCATATAAAGAAGCCGAATCTGAAGCCCGGGCGTTATCAAAAAAGCTGATTTCTGGAACTGCCCGGAACAACCAGCCATTGCCGGGATTCGAACCCGGTTCACCTCATTGGGAGGCCAGTACTCTATCCACCCCAGAGAAAGGTCTGTCAAGACACCGTCCACAAAATTAGAGAACTTTTCAACAAACAGAATCAAATTTTAACTTCTCTCAAACAGCCACGATCTGACGAAGTCGAACACTTCACTAACTTGAAGAATTTAGAACATCAAATCAAGACAATTTCCGTTCAACTTGCTGACATGAAGAACACTTGCTGCGGCCCTCTGAACAGTGAGACCCTGATGAGTACAGTCCGCAAAAAAAAAAGATATCACCCTGAATAACTTTCGTTCTAATGATCGGATTTTCACGAACTAAGTGTCAATCTTAATGGTTCCTGGGGGTGACCTCAAATATGCTAATTAATTAGTGCTAACTATTAATTAAGTTACGAAATCAGACACAAAAACGTACTTTCTCTGAATAAA
>NC_092212.1:25884663-25924930 GCF_043381705.1 Parasteatoda tepidariorum
TGACGACATAATAAATATCATAAACAAATCTAATCCAAAACCACTTGTGAAAAAAGTATACAAAACGAAGAATCTCGTTGAAATAAAATTCCATACACAAGATGATAAGGTCAATTTGACAAAAAGCATTGAAAACAAACTCCACTTCAAAGATAAAGAGCAACGCCTTACTCCGCTCATTATACTTAATGCACCAGCTCACTTCGATGGCACAGACATCGCTAATATTCTCCAAAGAAACTGTGACACACCCAGCAACAATAACGTCATAAAATACGTCAAATCCATACCTCATAAAAGAGCTACAGACAAACACCACATCATAGTCAACGTCTCCCATAGACTCGCAACTAATCTCCTTTCGGCTAGATTCATCTTCATAGGACTGAATAAGTGCATATTTAAGAAAAGATTAATCCTCAGGAGATGTTCATGGTGTCAAGGTCTTGACCACCAGACTCATCAATGTCAACAGGAATTCGCAACATGCGTGACCTGTGGTAGCCAACATCACTCCAGCAAATGCAATTCAAACACCCATCACTGCATCAACTGCTGGCACTCTAATACGTAGTTTGGTACTTCACATAATCCCCATCACCCAGCTTATGCTGCAGATTGCCCAAGCTACAAGACTGCACTCTCCGCACTTCGATCAAATTTTAATCCACATTAACTTATCCTCCTGTGCGATTTTTGCACACAGAGATCTGTATCGATTCAAAATTCTACGCCTCCACCCCGGCAGTTTCAGTGACTCCTACATTCTTATAGTCAGTGACTACTTCAAAACTTTAATTTATTCTTCTTGAATTCACAAACTTTCAGTTGAACTCACAATTCTCCATGAGAAATGCTCAGAGACTGTAAAGAAAGTAGTTGCCACCATTTTCGATATTGAGATACATTAAAATTTTACAGTGCAAGTAGTCACATTTTTCAGATTTTCAATGTTATATTTTTTTAATTACTCATTCATCTTTTGTGTGTTTGTTTATTGACAACGTATGTTTTCATACACATTTGAATCAATTTAATAGCTTCATAGCAAAAATTTATCTTTTAAAAAGCAGTATTTAAAAAACAAACAATTAAAAACAAGCAAACAATTTTTTTAGCTCTAACTACAGTTTGGTACTTAAAAATGTATTTGTAACTGAAATATAAAACTTTTGCAAATACATTCTCAAAAATAAAACTGTTACAAATACCTTTATAAGTATCGAACTGCAGTAATCACGCAAAAAAATAAAAAATAAAAAATGTAAATTTGGCAAAATAACAACTATTTGAAAGAATTAGTGCGAAAATGTTACTAAAAATGTGCTTGTTTTTCAAACGAAATATATTTGCAAAGAAGCTATTAAATTGATTCTAATGCACACGAAAATATAAGTTGTCAATTAACAAATACACAGAAAATTAATGAGCAATTAAAAAAGACTATATCAGGAAAAAAATTAATAAAAAATCTGACTAGATGCACTGTAAAAATTTTAGTTCTTCACAACACCAAAAGTAGTGGCAACTACTTTTATTTTCAGTGTAGAGAAAAGAGCCATATGGATCTAGGTGTTTCCCTTCACCAAGAAACATGGATGTTTTTTACACTACTTGATGTAAAATAGCCGCCTCCATTTTAATCATACCGTGAAACTAAAGTTTGTAGTGACAATAAGATAAGAAATACGTAAAAGTTATTTTTAAGCTGCAATTTAAAGCAAAAATCTTTAGTTTAGAATGCATTTATACACTAATTCTAAAAACAACGTTAGTTTGTAAATTAAACATACGCGTAGTACAAAGAGAATGTTAAGACAAATTCGAACTAGGCTTAACACAAAGGGCGCAGATAAAAATTATACATTATAAAATCGTTTTAATAAACATTTGAAAATTAAAATATAATTATTTTTATTACACTACTGAAAACATACATATTTCAACGGCGAACGTTTTTTTCTGCATCGTACACAACGGCAAGAAACACACACCAACTCGTCCTCGATTGCGCACAAACTACTGGTAATATCCAAAGTACGCTAGCATTGGTGTTTTCGAAATTAAAAATAATTATCGCATGGTTTGAATGCGCAAGAGTTTAGAATAAGCATTTCCCATTTTAAGTATTCAGATTTTATCGACAGTGTAAATCATTAGGGATCGGTCAAAGAAAGCGCGAAATATTGTATTTTTATGCTTGTAGTGTTTAGAATATAAAGCAGCATCTCAATCTGCCTCAATTACCCAAAAATAACAATTGGCGATAGTTTACACAAATATAGCCGAATAAAGGATAATACTCAAAACATGGCAAACCTTACGCTTTAGTTATGCCGTGAAATTAATTTTTCTAAATTTATTTAAGGTTTGCGATATTTTAGAGTTCATTAATTATAGAAAATTCTTGTGAATTTAAATTTTACGCGTAAAACTAAAAACAAATCACAATAAAAAAAATTCCGAAAATATTAAGCCTGTTCACACATGACCTCCTAGATATAATGTTAAGCGGAGGGATACATCTGAAGTTTTTAGTTTCCTCCGGTTTTTAGGATCTTGTTATTGTTTACATTCAGTTCCCCAGTCATAAATCTATGAATTTGTTAAATCACAATAGTAAACATCTGCTTCGCTGCTACAAGTAGTTTTAAGCAATTTTAGCCCTTTTTGTGCCTTTAACTGTTAGCGAAATAGTGTTTACTTTTGAAAAAAAATGAGCTATTTTTAAAATTTTTGAGCCCTACAATATAATTAATACTCTGAGATTTTTGAATATATTTGAGAACTTCGTAGTTACATACGCTTCAAAAACAATCTGGTTTCTAAAACTGTTTCTTGTCGAAAAATGATTGGATATTTTGCTCTTACGTATTGGTTTTAAATATTTGGATTTAAATGGTTACAATTACTTAAATGGAAATTCAAATTACGTGATCCATGAAGGGCTAATAATAAAATACACTGAAATAATAATTGTTCAATAAAATGGAAACCAATCAAAAATTTTATTTTATCATATAAAGTATAGTAGGTAATAGAAAGAGTGTAGAGAACGTGAAAACTGTCATCTCTTGTCCATTAAAAAAATCTAAAATAAAAAATATACACATAAATTAAAATTGCTGAGCTATAACAGAAACAATTTTTAAAAAATTTAAGACATTTTTTTATGAAAGGATACCAACTGCTGCGCTTTGACCAAAAGATTTATAAAGTAATAATAAATTAAACGGAAAATTTTGCAGAATTCAGAAAATATATCAAATTATTCAGAATATTCAGAATAATATTATTAATTCTGAATAATTTTAAATCAGATTCGGAAAATATTCAGAATAATTTTATTAATTCTGAAAATATATCAAAAACCTCACCACAAGATAATTGGATCAAATTCAATATTAGGGAATAATAGTCTTTCAAATGGGAACGAAATAAAGCAGAAAATTTTAAAACAAATAGAATTTTATAACACTTTTTCTTTTACTCTGAACTTTTCTAGATCTATTTAAATTATTTATCTGTAGTAGAGAACAGAATTATTTTTAATTCTAATGTACTAAATTTTATGCATATCATATGTTACCAATGGAAGAAATATTTTTTGAAACTATGGAAAGTTTTTAGATGTTGGAGAGTACAACATAACTAGGTAAAAATGTATTTTGATTTTTTGTAATGTAGCGATGGACAGTATCTTTATGACGTAACAAACTGAAGCGAATGTGATTTTTTTTTAATTCTAATGTATTAAAATATTATGCATATCATTTGTGACGAATAAGAAAAACATTTTTTGAAACTACGGAAATGTTTTAGTTGTTGAAAAGTACTATAACTAGGTAAAAAATGTATTTTCTATGTATTTTGATTTTTTTTCAATGTAGTGGTGGACAATATCCTTATGACGAACTAAACTGAAGCAAATGTGAATTTTTTAAATTCTAATGTATTCAAATATCATGTATATCATTTGTGACCAGTAAGAAAAATATTTTTTGAAACTACGGAATCTTTTTAGTTGGTGAAAAGTTACATGCAGAGCCGGATTATACCTTTCGTAGGCCCTAGGCACAGCCGTTTTTGGTTATTGTCATCATAAATTATTGTCATCATAAATAATTGTCAAATATTTTCGTGATTAATTCTTTGTTCACTTCGTTATAAATATTTGTCTAAATTTTTATAGAATCAAGAACATCTTCATTTTTCACCTATGGGATTTAACTTTTAGCTAACCGGAGTCGAGAGAAATTTGCCCGACTCCGGTTGTTCATACACGGCTCTGTTCAAATTATCATCTGTGCAGGTTCAAACCCATGTAGGAAGAGTTTAAATTCTTAAAGAAATGAATAATATCACTGAAATTTATAAAAACAAAAGTTAGTTAATTTTTTCTTATTGCTTTAAGCCCCCTTATTGCGATATTAAAATTTATAATTTTGTTAATATAATTTATTATTTGTGTTAATTCAGAATCCATTTGAATTTATTATTTTCGTTAATTCAGAGATGGCGCTGCCATCTCGTTTCTTTTTTATAATTACATCTTTTTTAAGAGCAGTAAATTTTGTTCTGACCGGCAACGAGTGAAGTTGTCTGGTCTAATATTGTTCATATCGCTATTTTCTTAAAAAATAAAAGTTGCTAATTTTAATTTTAGTATTTTTGAACCACAGTTACAACACTTATATTTAGACGAGTAAAATCAAAAATTATGTCACGATACTAGATGAATCACTATTGCGGAATGTAATTACATTCCGCAAAGATAAAAGTCGGTTTGATTGCAGGATAATATATAAATCTATTTCAAACAAATTCCCTTCCCAAGCCATCAGTAAATGATGTTAGATGTTCTTAATCACACCATTCTCGCTAAAGATTTGTAAAGTTTTGATAATATTAGTCTTTTTTTTCCCAGCTTAAATAGTAATTTATGAACGCTAATGTGTATATTTCTTCAACTTTTTTGTTGAAGAAGAATACTAAAATTAAAGGCAGAAATTTCGGAATATCCTGTGCGGTTGTGGAGACAGTAATTTGTCATATTTACCTCCAACAATCAAAAACGATTCAACGGATGCAGTCTTGAAATGAGGTGCGTCGGCCGACACTTCACATCGATATTTGCCGGCATTTGTTCGTTTGAGTCGCTTCAAAACAACAGATGTGTTCGTTGTGCGGCTGATCTATAAAAACATTAATAAATAAATAATAATAAAATGAAATTCAAGAAGAAAGAAATAATATTTTCGTAATAACACTAGGGAGCAAATTTTTGGTTGCATTTATACAAATTCTAGATCTTGCCTAATTTTGGTGCAGGCATTTCAAGCATGAAATTAGTTTTTCTCCCATAGAGCTACAGACTTTTTTTATTTTTGGTCAATTTTTTTTCGAAACGCACAAGCTTAAAAATGCTATATATAACAGTTAAGGGTTATGGTAAACTTTACAAAGTTAGGGTACATCATCAGTATTAAAGCTGCATAGGAACCCTTACCCGGAAATATCGTTGTACGGAACTAGGGGCGCTTTTTTGTTATGACTTCTTCATAAGCACACGGAGAAATATTTCATCTTAAAGGAGCGTCCCTAGTGGTACATGACGACATTTTCGGGCATAGGTTCTTATGTAATTTTAATCCTGATGATGTGCCCTAACTTCCGTGGAAGTTTGTCGCAAAATTAAGTGGATCCCCTGTCACTTATAACGTTTTTAAACTTGTAGACTTCGGCAAAAATAGTCTGAAAAATGTCATTAAAAAAAAAACTGTAGCTTAGAGAGAGTAGCAAATTGCAGTTTTGAAATCAGTGATGTGAAGCATTAAAAGAATCCGTTTAAAAATCCCATTACAACAGGAAACAAAAAAACAAAACAATTTCAGTTTAATTCAGTTCAGTTTCATAAGGTTATGTGATAAAAATTTTGTTTTTTAAGAATAATAGAGATCACTCTATACAGATAGCTCAAGTTTTTTTTATTTCGAATTATATTTACTTTTTTAATGACAGGTTAGATTATTATGGCTAAAAAATGTTTTAATTACTCGTACATAACTGCAACAAACAGTATATGGTACACAGTTGTAGCTGTTAGAATTAAACGATTCTTAAAATGAGGCGAAACAGTATGTTCAAAACAGGTGTTTTAAATTTATCAAGTTTTAGTAATTTTCTCACGATACATCCATATCCGATATTTACTTTAAAACTAAAGAAGTCCCGCAACGGTCAGCCAAGTCGATAATGGAGAATAAGCATCAACAATTTCGAGACTATAAAATCATGTTAGTGGCAATGAGAACAATATTACCGTCTCCTCTACTTCATAGAGCAGTAGGTACCATTGCTTAAGTAGGCTTCTAATCACTACCGGGAATAGAACTCCGGTCCATTACAATTACAACTCAGTGCTTTAACCACTGTGTCAAAGGAGGTTTATCTAATAGCCAATTCAGCATTTTCAAATTCGATTTCGGTTGTTCAGAAATGGGAAATTCATTGTATAAACAAATAAAATAGTTATAGAAACTGCAATAAGAGCTTTTGCAATGACTACGGTTAACGAAATATAATGTTATAACTTACATCTAGTCTAATATCATTGGTTGGAAAGAACATCGTGCTAGGTATCTCTTCTGGGCAAAACCTGTAGAATTCTTGATTTTCGTGAAACCATTTAATGGCATACAAAGCATCTCCTTCTAAATCATACTCACACATCATTGAAACGTCGTGATTCACTGGATAACTATATGGTATGTGATAGTTAATGATTCTCAGACAAAAAGCAACTGGAAATGAAAGTAAACATACAATCTAGTAAATACATTATTTCATAGGGAAGATTCACTTTACAAGCTCACATTATTAATTTAATAATTACTAACAAATAAGTATTATTACTAATAATGAATGAAAAAGTACTGAGTTATACTTTTTTAGCTGATTAGAAAAAAGAATGTAAAAGGAGGACAAGGTTGAAGCCCCACTGAACAACGTGATACATTATCCTTTCCACAAAAATATGTGTTTCTTGTATATTTTTGGCTGAAAACAACAAATCTGTAATTATTTTTTGCTTACAACTACTATTTTCTTAAAATTCCGCATTTTAACTTAGCTCCTTAATGTTTTCAACAGCACATTTTAAAAACTCAATGTTCTTATTGTCAGTGGGACCGTCGTCAACTTGCCAAACATTCTGATTTTCTTGGCGACTTTGGCAAAATGTTTGGTGACAAAGTCTACCTCCTCGAAGTTTCCAGGTTTAAAATGTATTAGAATGCGAGATATTCAAAAATTTATTAGAGGTTTGTCAACTTTCAAACTACAAAAACTGTAAGTGGTAATCCATTTTGGTTTTGATATTCGAACCAAGCCAACACCTCCAAGAAGAGAGAAGGCCTTCGCACAGATCACTTTAGTTGTCCGAAGGAATGAACATAAACTGAGTAGTGGAGAAAATAAGAAATAAGTCACAATGTTCGGACTACTAAAGGATCTGACTTCTCGTTTATGATAACCAGGACGAAGGCATTCTTTCTTCTAAGAGATGTTGATCAAGCATATTTTGTTAAAAAAGAATTGCACACATACTTGATTAAAAATTTCTTTCACTTAAAAAAAAAAAATATGAAGATGGTAATAAAAGTCGACTTGTTTCAAGCGTTCAAAAATAGGCGTGCATTCTCAAGACTTGCCAGATGTGAATAAACATCTACATATATTTTGAAGCCAATAAGGAGTTTAAACAAGCATTAATTTCCACTTCAGTTCACACAGTTTTACGTAGAGGACAGAAAAAGGATCCAAATTGATAAGTTACTGATGGCACCTATAGATTAATGAGCTCGGAAGTTTAAACTAATAATTAAAAAAAAATAAGTTTATTGAAGTTACCAAACAATGCAGCAAATGGCAAGCAGCAATCATCACAAGAGTTGGGAATTTTAGCACAATTAACCCTTTCAGGCAAATGTCACTTTTAGCCCTGTCGATCGCCGTTTTTTAACAAAAAAATTATGCAAATGGTTCTTTATAACGTTAAGAATGTAAACATATTTTTAAAAACAAATTTTCATTACCCATTTTAAAAAAAAATAATTTTTTAACAATAAAAAAATTCAAGATTTATTGATTCACTGCAAACGACATTTTTAATAAACAAAATAATAAGTTTTAATAAGTTTATATTTATTGTTTTTAATTTTTCAAACTGTAAAAAACTTTTAAGCATATGTAAGTCTCATTCATAAACAATGTACAAAAGTAACCAAAGCAAATAATGCGTTTGTTGCAAATATGTACGTAAAAAAAAAAATTCTCTGTCTGAATTTCCCCCCAAACTATTCATTTTATTTAGTATAAAAATTCCCCCACCCAAGCTTTAAGTGGGCGCATCGTGCTACTTCCCCCCTAATGGGGGCCCCAGTCGCTCTGTTTTCCTGGCGATGAAGCTGCAGTGAAATGCGTTCAGCTTCTTAGTTAATTATTTGTGATTTTAAAATCACAAATAATATTTTAACAGAACTTTAAGAACAGAAGGAAAACCACGACAACTTTAAAGTTGTCCTCATTATATATTTTGTGTTCTAGGTAATAGTAGCAGTTTTCAGAACTTTTTTAATTATTTTATTTCCATTATTATTATAGTTATTTTATTTTATTTTATAACCGTCGTTGAACAGCTGACCCAATTTTGGATACCGTCTATTAATGCTCAACTCCGTAGCCTTGAAATTTTAAACCCAATCCAGAAGACAAGGGAACTCTTGGATCAAGTATTGGGAGAAATTTGCCTTCGTACAGGACTTTTTGATAGAACTAACACACATTTGCGTTACATGGAGAAGAAAACCGCGAAAACCTCCCACGGGTTGACTAATGACAAGGGGACTCTAACAACATGATGCCATAACTGGGATTTGAACCCGCTTGACCAGACTTTGACTAAGTAGTGCCAGGACTAAAATACTAAGCATATCCTCAGACTGCAACTGAATTTCAGAAGTTTGAGAAAACATTATTCAAAGGGGTAGCAAAAGAAATGCATTATTATTTTAAAAAATTAAAACAAAAAACAATTTGTCCACCAGAGCACATAAATAATTTAAACGCATATATCTTGTTGTTGTTTCTAATGCCACTTGCAAATACTGGCAAGTCTGCTAGGTGAGACGAAGCGAATTTAAGGCAGATGGTGCGTTTCTTGTTTTTCAGTGACGCCATCAATGGCCAAGAATACGATTTCAGCCAAACTTAAGTCACAGCCCATTTATTGGGCGGACCCATTCATACATCCATTCATTCATCCACAGATTATAATTTTGACCTGAACCAGCAATAATTTTGACTGTAATTTTGACCTGAACCTGAATCAATCTCCAATTCCGAACCACCAGTGGTATGATTTTTCATGGGAACACGGTAACCCGGCAGATTTAACGTGCACCAGTCACCATTTACTACACGGGGAGTTTTCAGCCTGTGGGGATCGAACTCACGACCCCTTGCCTTGTACATGGGCCCAGCGCCCTACTAACTAGGCTATGCCGGCCATACAGAAAATATCTAATTGACTAATTACCAAATTCTTAAGTTAGCGAAAAATTTGATAAAAATTCAGTTTGTTTTAAAAATGCTCGTTAAAAAATTCTGCCACTGGAAAAAATTATTATTAAGAATACCAAATGATGGAGGGTATGTACTAATCAAAGCATTGCTATCCCTCCATAAAGAAATAAAAATTAAATCATTTGAATATCATTTATTTTTATTTTTAATCTGTTTGTCGCAATCCTGCGATAGAAAAAAAAAATAAGTAACTAACCTGGTAAAAGGAAGATAGCCCAAATTCCTCCATGCATAACCTGAAAAAGGTACAATAAATAAATAATATATATATATAAATAAATTTTTATAACTGGCGTTGAATACCCAAATCTGAGTTTACGGCTGTCGATGTTCACCACCGTAGACATGTAATTTTGAACCCACCCAAAAGGCAATAACTCCTGGATCAAGCATTGGGACAACGTTGACTTCATGGAGGATAATTTTTATGGAACTAACTTTGCGTTTCATGGAGAGGAAAACCAAGAAGCTTCCCACAATTAGCCCCACGACAAGGTAACTCATGATCTCTTTCCACTTAAGATACCTTACATCATCACTGTTGGATATGCGAGCTAAGAGCAGAATTCGTATCAACCAGCCACGATGGGATTCGAACCTTGATCACTCATTAGAAAGTGATCCCTTCAGCTATCGTGACTCTAATTGTGTATAATGTACAGAAAAGAAACTAATAAAACGCTTTCAATTTAAATTTTTTTAAACTGCAAAAAGTCACCATATTGACCCTTTAGAGCAGAAATTTTGACCTCAAGTAGGTAAAAGTAGTCAACACAACGTTTTTAATTCCATTTTTAAAGATAAGAATGTAATATATATATTTTAATTACACTTAGGAATACACTTAACATAAGGAATACATACAAATATACTTTGCTTATAAACGTTTTATTTATTCATTTTTTTAAAGCAACCACTCTTTTTTGAGCACCAATGTTATGACTATGACTATTAAATATTCAATGACCGCAATTGCTCATGTGGCTTTATACTAAAATATGAAACTTTTCCAGTCATAAAGCGTTGAGTTTTTAACTTTTGTGGAGCGAAATCTATCATGCAAAACTTTACAAACTGGCAATTGAAGGACCATTCACAATGCGTTTTTCCGCAAGCAAATAAGAACTGGATTGTTTTTTTTGTTTTTTTATTATTTTTTTTATTT
Source organism: Parasteatoda tepidariorum (assembly GCF_043381705.1). Lineage (NCBI taxonomy): Eukaryota > Metazoa > Arthropoda > Arachnida > Araneae > Theridiidae > Parasteatoda > Parasteatoda tepidariorum. The sequence goes on from NC_092212.1 coordinate 25,895,474, forward strand.
TATTTAATAGCCGTCGTTGAACAGCTGACCCAATTTTTCGGGTTTACGACTACTAATGTTCAACTCCGTAGCCTTGTAATTTTGAAATTACAAGGCTACGGACCAACCATCGGTGGGATTCGAGCCCTGTTCACCTCATTGGAAGGCGAACGCTCTATCCCCAGAGCCATCATGGCTTAAACCGGATTGGCGGAAAATATTTACCCGCGAAAAACTCATCACACGTGTTCCCCTCCAAATGCGATGCGCCGATGCGGTAAAAAAAAAAAAAAAAAAANAAAAAAAAAAAAACGCATACAAAATTTCTTTCGCCGTGCCTAGTCAAAGCGATATAAAACAAATGAATTTGAGGTTATCAGGAAAGCGGTTAACTTAAACATACTCTTTAAAAATTTTAATTCAGATAAATGTAATCATATGATATAAAAGATAGACTTTTACTGTATGTTACATGCTTAGTGGAAACAATAAAAGACAGAGAAACTAGGCATAAATATTAATTATTTTCTAATTTAATAATGATTTGGAACATGGAACATTTTATAACCAAAAATAATCTTGTTATAATGGAAAAACTGGTGGGAAAAATATTTTATTTTTTACATTTTTTGCATAGTAAATTCATAGTTATTTCAACCCAACATAAAAATTACTATTTTAAGGAAATATTTATTCCATAGCCTAAACAGCACTATTGAGTTAAGTTGTTAAGACTAAACAGTAGTTTAAGTTGAGTTGCAAAGATTCTACCCCATAGACGACAGTGTTCCTATTTTGCTATATTCTTAAAAGGAAAAAGAAAGAACGGTAACTCAAATATGATATTTTTAAATTTATCTGGGAGAAGCAAATTATTCATAATGTGAATTTTTCTTCATTTCGCTCAAAAAACACAAAACTACACAATTTTTTTTTTAAACTGCTGTGGTAGATATTAGAATAAAACATTTTACAGTTGAGCAACACATATTTTTTTGCTGTAAAGGAAATTTAAAAAAATTGCAAAATGTTTCAAGAACATCAATCTTTGAAAATAGGCACAACCAGGGCCGGATTAACCTATAGGCACACTAGGCACGTGCCTAGGGCCTACGAAATTCAGGGGCCTACGAAAAACTTGGGAGAAAAGAATTTGTTGACAAAAATAATTTAGCTTTAAAAACAGCAGGTGTATTTTGCACAAAATTATGAAGATACAAATAAAAATATAATATTTTTCGGTAATAAATTATTTTGCAAAATCTTATGATCTAATATATTACTTTTTTGGATTCAACGAAATCTTGTATTATGCTGTAGAATTCCAGATAAAGTTCGATAAACAAATTTGTAAATTAAAATCCATATTAATAAAAATGCAAAAAAAAAAAATATGCAAGAAAATTTTAGCATATATTTTGAAAAGAGGGGAGGAGTGGGGGAAGGAGGGGAGGGCCCAAAAACGGCTGTGCCTAGAGCCTACAAAAGGTATAATCCGGCTCTGGGCGCAACTCAAATGCATGCATGTTTGAAAAAATAAACGCAGCTCAAAACGCGTGCATAAGAAAAGTACAGACATCAAATTTGATTACATTTTTCAAAACTACTCATATTGCTATTTTAAAAGAATTTACCAGATTCTGATAAATTTGCTATGCATGAAACACTTTGTACTATGAGAAGAAAAAAATGAGAGAACATTTTTATAACTTTTAAGCTAAAGAACGTACTATCGTGTACTAAATAAGCAATCTTAATTATTCGAAGAGATCACATTACGCTAATTAAGAGTAGATGATAATTTAAATTAAAATATCAGATACAAAAGCGTTATTTCTCTAAATAAATGTATTTTACTTTTCTTCTACATATTCGGATACAAAATCTTTAAAATAAGGAGAGATAGTCGCAATCTGGAAAGTATGGTCCTAATAGTTTTGTCAGGAAAGCGGTCAAAAAGCTTGGTCCGCTTCATCTAAATATTAATTTTTGCATTTTTTAAAAATTGTATTAAACAATTTTTTAAAAAAAAATGCTTTTCATGTTTAAGATTTGTTTCCTATTTTACATAATTTTCTAATTTTTTTTTTTTTTTTAAATTCTAATCGAAAAATTAAGTTTTAAGCTGCATAAAATTTTACATCATTGAAATTTATGTAATTCTGAATGACAAAATCTATATTTTGACCTGAATCGACCAATTAGATATCGCGTAATAGAATTGAAAAAAAAATCGAATTCTTAAATTTTCATTCCTCAGAAACTATTCAACCGCTGCAGTGCAAATTTCGGATTTTGTCAATTAAACTACACAATTTTAAATATGTCAAAACTCGTTATCTTCGACACGATGCATCTAAATCTGTTCAAAACACATACCTTTGTTTTACGTGTCATCGACGTCTTTCTTTCATCACTTCTAAAACTAAAATGCGATTTGATTAAGAAGAAAAAAAAAGTTTCGTTTTTCGTGTTTAAAATCAATCAACTGGATAAAATATCTCAATCGGAGACATTGTGCGACATCCAATCATCTGGTCATAAAATATACAGAAAGTGATGAACATCTGGGTGTGGCTCCATTCCTAGGAATACGCCTTCTTATCTACTAAATATCTCATCATAGAAGGAGTAGAAGAACGCGGATTGAAAATTACTCTTTTCTGGAAATCTCCCGAAATTGAGGACTTTCTCCTAAGTCTGCCAAGTCTAGTAAATATTTCACGTCGGGAGAACATAATTGTATTACTATCGACAGATGTTTCGATTTTACTGAAATATTCAACGGGGACACTTTGATAAAAAGAAATAATAAAGTTATTTAAGCATCATTAGCCTTTAATACCATACATCAGTGTTTCCCAAACATATCACTTTTGTGTACCCTTTCAAAATTTTTCGAAAAGCTGTGTACCACTAATGAAAAATGAATGTATTTTTTACTATAAAAATTTCCACAAAAGTTAAAAATCACGACTGGCTGTTGACACCACTAATTATTAACTGTAAAATCTGCAAAAAATAGCCAATAGAAAAATACGTAATTGTAAATTTTCGCGGCTAGCTTTGCTTTTAAATAAAAAAAATTTAATTTGTTGCAAGATATTTCGCATAAGAACGCGTACCCCCGTTAAACTATTCCCGTACCCCTGGGGGTACGCGTACCACACTTTGGAAAACACTGCCATACATACCTGAAATTAGGAGTTATTTTTTTCTCAAATAAGAACAAAATGATACTATATTGTTCAACATTAGGGAAAATATCCGACCCATAAGTATAATTTTTAACGGGCGTATGAACAGCAGACGTATATCGCCATGATCGCATGATTTTTATTCTAGTAGCGCACTCAAAATATTCTAGTCCTTCATACTCTGAGTACTTCAAAATAATATTTAAACTAATGTAATTTCTGAGCCGTCTTAGAGGATAGAGCGTTCATCTTCGAATGAGATAAAACGGGTTCGAATTCCAGCGATGGTTGTTCGATACGATCTGGCTAGCACCGCCCACAGTACTGACTTAAAAATATCCTCAATGGTAGACGGATCATAGGATAGAGTCCCCTTGCCGTCTGGCTAACCGGGGGAGGTTTACTTCTCCATGTATCGCAAATGCAGATTAATTCCATCAGTCCTCTGCGAAGGCAAATTTCTCCCAATACTTCTTCCAATCGTTCCCCTGTGTTCTGGATCGAGTTCAAAACTACAAGGCTACGGAGTTGAACATTAGTAGTCGTAAACTAAAAAAAATAGGGTCAGCTATTTTTTTAAAAAAATACGATTAGAAAATAAAATGTAATCTCTAAATCAGCGGTTCCCAACGTTTGTTGAGGGTGCCACCAATTTTGCATTAAAAAAAAATTCTAATAACTTGATATATAAGTAAAAAATAAGAAATATTTCTTACGTAACACGAATTAAATTACGACATAAGTAAATTAAGAAATAATTGAATATTAAATTCATAAAATTATATTTATTTGAAATCGGCACTAGAGCCCCAGTTTAAAGTTAATCCTTCTAGGACGTCTAAATATCAAAAGAGAAGGATTTAATCTTCACAACAAATCTCTTAAAAATATCTAATATACGTAAGTGGAACATTTGTTAAGTGTTTAATACCATTTTATCACCTGATATAATAAGTCATAATTTAATTATAGTTAAGGATACAATTTCTGAAACTTTGAAAATTTTTGATACTTAATTATAAGCTTTTTCTTTGTTCATGTATCTGCAAATAGGTACTGTTATTTATCTAAATTATCTATAATGTCACATTTTTTATCGATTAATGTCGAAAATAGCATTTAAATTCGTTTGGTATGAAATTTTTAATCATAATTTAAAGATTTTGTGACTGATTTGACAAACTCGCCATTCTCCAATGCAGATTAGTAGAGAAATTAATTTAACACCCAGTGTTGAGTGCAATTTAGGATTTCAAAACTCAGGATCTGTCCAGAGAAATCCTGGCCAAGAGCCACAACGAAGATCGGTATCTGTCGATTACAGAGAGGCGCAACAGGGATGCTGCAACTTTTCAGCTCTCTTGTGAGCTCTATGCGACCACACAGGAGGTTTTATGACTCAAAGGTTACTGTTTACAGAAGGCTTCGTGAGCAAGGACTGTTTACAAGATCTGTTGTTGGCATTCCGCTGAATTTTGTAAACAGAAGAGCCCGTTTAAGATGCAGAAATTGGAGCCTGGGTCAATGTTCCGATAAATACCGCTTGATCACTGACTCTCTACGTACTTTCAAATGGAGAGAACCGAGAATCCACTACTTGTCGTGTAATATCAAAAAATTTACCATTATGGCGGCCGAGGTTTGGGCAGGCGCACAATGTTGGATTTTTGCACACTCCTCCACGTCTTTGAAAGAGGTACTGTGACTGGTTAGAGGTATATGGATGGGGTCTTGGAGTCCTATGTTTGTCTTTTCAGAGTTGCAGTGGGTCTTAATTTCATTTTAATAAAATGCGACACCACACAGAGCGTTTCTGGTTGACCATATTCTGGAAAATGAAGACATTTGCCGGATGGATTGGCCAGCCAAATCTCCAGACCTCAACACTATAGAGTATGTCTGTCATGCTTTGAAGAAGGTAATTAACATATAATCCTCCTTTGAGAGATATTCTGTGTCTGACAACTGCGTTTCTTAATAAGTGTGACCCACTGCCACAGGAACTCATAAACTGCCACCTTATTTCGATGATTAAATCATGGTGTAAGGCCTGTATATTTGAACAAGGGGCCATACCCCCTATTACACCATTCTTTTTATTGAATTTTGCAACCACTTTTTGATACCATCCGAATCTGATGAAAGTTCATGATCATACATGCATATTATAGCTGTTGAAAGGTTATTATTTTTGTATTATATCAACCTATGTTTAAACAAAATTTTATTACAATCTGTCAAGTAGTCTTGGAGATAAAACTCAGTGGCGCGACAGCCCATAGAGGGCCAAGGCCTACTGTGCCCATCTCAGTTTTCTTGACCTTGGGCTCTGGGGTGCAGAAGCAGATGTTCCGGTTAGGTGGTCAGCCGAACGCGAAACCCCCAGTGTTTAGTTCCCAAGCATGCTTGGTACTCATTTATCGACCCACTGAAGGGATGAAAGGCTGAGTCAACCCTGCCCAGCCCGAGGATCGAACCAGGACCTGTGGCACGGGAGCACGAAGCGCTACCACTCAGCCACCGGGCGTCAGTCTTGGAGATAATCAACCATAAAAATTCTCTTAATTTCAAACACCGGTGTGTGTGTATATATATAGTAGAACATCTTGATTGATCGTTTCTGAAGGGCGCAATTATTATTATCAAACAACAGATATGGAAAAACGTTGAATTAACTTAAAATATCACATAATGTCTTGAAAATGGATTAAAAGCAATACAGAAGTAATGCACTTGAAAATAAATACATTTATAATTGGTGAAAAAAATTCAAAAAAAAAAATTTATGTACTTAAAGCAAAATTTTTTACAATGCAAAAGAAGTATAAATAGAACACATTTACTTATTTAAAATATAAGGAAATTTTGTTTTGAATATTCATTTCTTCTTAGCACAAACAATGAATTTTCGACAATAAAAGATTGCTGTTCATTTCCTGTAAGTTTGTAGGAATGCAGAAAGCTTCTTATTACTTCAAAGGCTTCAAGCTTTCTGCAAATATTTGCATTGGTTTTGGTTAAGTTCCGTGCCTCCATCGATATCATATTGCATGTTGTTTCCATCAGTTTAACATCACAAAAAAATCTTCAGCTTCTGCAAACATTTCTTAAACCTAACATACCACAAGTTTAAACATTTTCATCAAATGATGCATAAACATAAAACACAATGTTTGAAGTGTTTTTCCCATACTGTAACAAATTTATTTTCCGATTTTCTTCATCCTCATTAGCATCAAGAGTTCTGTTTATTTTCTCAAACAAAATAAACTTCCAATATTTTTGGAAAATATCAGTAGAATTTCTGAACGGGTATTGCTAAAATTATAAAAATAGCATTTGTGAAGGAACCGTAAATAAAAGACAATACATACGGGGAAACGAAAGAAGCAGGAATGATGGTTTGAGGTTAGAATGTTTATAAATTTTTATTGTAAATAAAATCTTAAATAAATCTCTGAACTATATCTGTTTTGATTCTATAAAATCTCCTTTCAAGGTAAAATTGATAAGTTGAAAGATATCGATTTTGTAACATTTTGATTTCATACTCCTACATTTTGGAACTTTTAACGTATTTTTTAATATAAAAAAGTTATTAAAATTAGTTTGATTTGAAAAAATAATAATTTTTTTTTATGCTAGACATATAGGTTTTTATATTTCAATTTTATTGCAAGATGTGGGGGTAGAGCACATTAACTATGTCAGGGAATCATTTGGACCTTGTACAACAGGTTGCGCACCACTCGGCTAGATTTATTATACGGTCTTAGAGCATTCTTTTCAACTTTAAACAATAAAAGAACTGTAGATTTTGATGGATTCATTATCAAACATAAAAGTGTTCTTTAAAAATATGAAAAAACTAATTGGAGAGATTTAATTTTTTATTATTTATTTTAATATGCTGACATTTCTTTTAACAAAACAATTTGAAAAATATAATAATTTTAAAGAATCTTTTGACACATAATTGAGCATAAACAAGATTGCTTTAATTTCTTTAGATTTTACAATTAAGTTTAAAATGTCATAAAAAACCAATACTTAAATAAAACAATTTAATTTCAATTTATTTTTAATTCACACAAAATAACAAAATAAAAAAAAAAGAACAAATAAATACCAAGACACTTTCCACACATACATTTTCCAGGACAACTAATTTTGTGTTCAAAATTTACACTTTAAATAACACACAAAATTAAATAACACAGATACTTCAATTCAATACACATTCATACATAAATAAAAAAAGAGCAATATCTCAGCCTTTATACAACGGAAGTATACAAGACTAATTGTCCATTTGTATTTACAGAGGAAATTACGTGCTGCCATATCACACGATGAAAAATGCTTTACAAGTACAGAAAACTTTAATTTACGCCTTTCTATCCTTACAAACGTTATTTTGGGCGGAGTGCTTCAATTTGAATTATCAATTCCCAATACACCAAAGCTTTCTATAATACATAAGAGTATTGGAAAAGCTTACAGTGTTTCAACTGTAAAGAGAATTGGGAAACGGCTTGTAAATATATTCCTTTGAGTGGTCTTTATGGAAAACCACCTGCACCTGCACTGTCAACAGGATGAATACAAAAGTTGGAATCAGGAGGATTGTATTCTCCACAAGTGGCTTGTAAATATATTCCATTGGGTGGTCTTCATGGAAAACCACTTGCAATGTCAGCAGGATGAATACAAAAGTTGGAATCAGGAGGATTGTATTCTCCACATAGAGTCATAGATCCAAAATTTATCACAAACCAGTATTGTTTAACCAGCACTAGAGTCATACGTTGCTACCAGTGGAGAAGAAAGGAAATGCACCAAACTGACTGTTGATTGGAGTTTTAGGTGAGGCACACATGTACATGAAGTCTTCAGATTGAAGGTGAGTACGGTTTAGTGTAGGTTCTGAGGCACTCCTATGAATCTTGGGAAGGGAACGTGCCAGTGACTCTAAAGATGCTAATATCTGAAAAAAGAATAATATTTTTAATAAATTTAAAAAGATTGTTTGACAATATTTCAACTAGCAAGTTTAGTAACAACAAAAATAGTAATATTTGTAGCAGGAGAAAACAGAAGCTCAAAATAATAAAATGTTAAGACTTTTTTTTTTTTTTTTTGCAAAAACATTCTTAAATAGTACTCTGAATTAAAAAAAAATCATCTGTATTTAAAAATTTCCCCAATAAAAATTACCCAGTTTTAAGATATCACAAAGTAGGCAAAAATTAATTAGGGAATTCTTAGTTTAATACACACGACCCAAATTAAATAATTTAGGAATCTCACATTTTCTTTGGTTTAAAAATAAATTTATTTTTTCTTAATTTATTGAAGAAATGAAGCTTGGCCCCAAAATAAGACATTTACAATTGGATTTTTCGCCTAATTAGTTACAATACTCTGATAAATATAAAAATTAAATTAATGAAAAATTTTATTTTTTAGTTAAAATTTAAATTATTCAATTTTTCTTTAAGATGAAAGCTTTATTTTAAAAAATAATATATCTTCGTTCTAGATAAAACTAGCACTACCCAAACTTATAAGCTGGTATAAGACCCAAACTTCTTACCCAAACTTATAAGCTGGTATAAGAGATATTTTTACTTCTTCCAGCAAAATATCAAGAAGTGAATTAAGTCAGAATTAGGTGGTTACATATTTTCCAACAACTTTTAGAGCTTTAATGGATTTTTGTTCTCAAATACTCAAATCAATAAAGTTATACAGCTAGCAGATTTGGAACAATAATATTTTTAAAATTGTCTGTTTTCTTTTTTCTTAATTTGATTTGATATTATAGTTTGAAGTGATAAAAAGCTGATTTGCACAATACTGAATAATACTTTCGGCATAAATTTCGCAGAATCAAAGAAATTTTTCATAACTCTAAAAATAAGCAAAAATTGAATGCTCAATAACTTACTCGAAAATGTTGATTGTAGATTATATTAATATAATTTTGTCAAAAAAAAAATTTAGCTGAAATTCTAGAATACAAATAAAGCATTCTTACAACAGTTCATTGTGAGAAAGAGGAGTCATAGAGGTATTGGCTACACTATTTCATGAACAATGGCATGATTGTAACAATGTGGTCAGCACTGCACACATGCCACCTATACTTCCCAGAGAAGTTGGTACCTATTGATCTGAAGTCAGGTAGCCTTCAAACAGCTGCTGAGGATCCAATCACAGTCCTCCATACTGACAGGTCAGTGCATTAACCACCAATTCCCCGAGGCTCAAAATTTTGGAACACCTGTCTCTGTATGTTCCATTTCAGTTGTGTAATGACTGCATGTTATTTGTGAAATTTAAATAAAGATGATTCAAACGTTCTATCCCCTGAGCCACCACGTCTCAAAATAAACTTATTATAGTAAAATAAAACGTAAGCAAACTTAACTAAACAAAAGTAGATAAATAGTAAATGAGGAGACTTACTTGTCTGAAAAGAGGACGCTCTTCTCTAGAAAACTTAATGCAATCTTCAATTAGTCTAATGAGAGCTTTAGGTGTATCTGATCGAGTATTCCTAAGGTCTGGTATCAAATACCCATGGCCAACCATAAAAAGGATCTGAAGAAAAGTTTCATTTTTAATTAATAATAAATAAAATACAACAAATAATTTTAAGCTAAGTTTATTACAGAATAACTACACAAAAGAAATAGTGGTAGGAAAAAAACTGGCTTAAAGCATTTTGTTTTAGTAGAATGAAAAAATCTATAACATTTGAAACACACTTTTTATAAAATATTATCTAAAACTAAGTGATATTGGAAGAAAAAAGCATTCTTATAGCCTTATTTATAAAACAATGAATTAATTTATTGATGAAAATTAAACACCAGTTACACTTTACTTCTAAACATCTTTAATAAAATTCTTTAGAGTTAAACATGAAACAAACAAATTAAAAAAACATGCACAATTTTGAGATTAAAAAGAAAGCAGCAATATCACCAAAATACTCAAAACATGCTGAGAATGATACATTTTTAAAAGCGAAAAATAACTTTTTTCAAATTTAAGTATTAAAAATAATCCCTAAGTACTTATTATACATTTTTTGAATCATTTGAAAAAGTTCACGTGCATAAACAGTTTAAATCTGAATGCCCTTGAAAATCATTTTTGATCAATTTATGTCAAAAGAAAAAACAAATTATAAAACTAATATTAAAAAGAGACTATGCATCTAAATCGGATAAATTAAAATAATTTTAAAATACATTGGTGTTAAATTTATGAGAAAAATATAATTCTCAGAATTTACAATGCATTTTTAGAACTATTAATAAACAGAAAGTATAGGCAGATGTAACAGGTCCTAAATTTTTCCAGACACTTAGGTACAGGTAAAAATTTAATCTTTTCTCGAACAGTTCTGGGTACAAGAAAAAATTTGAATTTATTACCTGGCTTAGTATATAATATTTATAAAACACAATCTAAAAAATCTTATCATTTTCTTCCTAACAAATATTTTAGAAGATATAGTATTAACGAAATTCATCTCTTAGCTATGTAAATAAATATAGATATTATTTTACACTGAATTTTAAAAAAATTAAAGTTTTTAAAAGATATAGGATGACTGTTTGGATAACCACCAGACAAGCTGAAATATTTAATTAATGAGAAAAAACAAACTTTTTAAATTTTGACAAAAGCTTTTATGTGTCCCAAGACAATAATTGCTGATAGTATAACAAAGAGACAATATGTCAATAAGTATTCATTAGAGACAATGTCAATATTTAAAGAATAACTTTTAAATATTCAGTGCATTCAAACATATAACTAAATTTGTCACAACAAATACCATAATTAAATACTACTTAGCAAAGAATGGTTTTAACCATGGAAATATACTTACTTGGTCTTTATTATTAATATGTGAATATGGCAGTTGTCCTGCTACTAGCTCATACAGGACAATACCAAAAGCATAAACATCTGACTGAAAAGAGTATGGATTCAGATCTTTCATCCTAATAACTTCAGGTGCCTAGAGAAAGAAAAAAATAAAGTTGCAATGAGCAAAGTAAAATTTATTCATAAGACTTTATCACTATTAGTAATACTTTTTTTAGAAGTTATAAATTTGGTAGTGTCGTGTTTGATTTTATAAGCCGGCAACTTCAAAAAAAAAAAAAAAAAAAAAAAAAAAAAAAAAAAAAAAANGAAGAAACAATCTTCCTGGACAATTTTAAATTTTAGTACTTTTTTTAATAAAAAAAATCTTTTAAGAAAAAATTTTTGCACGATTTATCATAAATACCATTTTTGCAGAGAATATGAAATATACAATAATTAAGAGATCATATTAAGAATAATTTATGACAATATTAGAAACTTTAAATATTAAATAAAATTATATTGTAAGTTTCATTAATAAGATAATTTCCAAATACATTATCATCATTAACATTAATTTAATTTGGGTAAGGAAAATATTACTTAATGTAAAATAGTTTAATTGGGGAAGTAACACTGTGTATTGCAATTTTAAGTTTCCTATATTGTTAAGTACTAGTAATTATTCTATTTAAGATTGCCAAAGAAAACTTTTATTTTATGTAGTTAACCTTTTTTTCAATAAAGAGCTTAAAAAAAATACAATGATAAATATATATGCTATAAAATTTGATATGTATAAAACATAAATTTTTTTTTATCAAATTAAAAAATAATTATTAGATCAAAATTTATAAAGTATACAAACCATCCATAATATAGAGCCAGTTGGTTGGTGAAACTGTTGGGAACCACTCCATCTTGTTTTCACAGTTGCTAGACCAAAATCACCTATTTTCACAGTTGTTAAATCTTCATGTAAAAAGATATCTAAAATTTTTATTAAAGAAATCTGCACACAAATTGTTTTTTATTTATTTCTTTATTTCTTAAATATGTCACAAACAGCTAAGTACTTAGACTATTTTTGATGCACTTTCTGTAAATCAGTTAACTAAAATCCTCAATTCAAGAAAAAAAATTAAATAAATGTTTCTATTTTTTTCCAAAATATATGCAACTGCATTAATTGAAATTATATTTCCTCAAAAAAATGAGCATTTTAAACTAACTGCTAACTTATTAAACAAAATACAATAAAGGAATCCAAATTATTCTTCAAAAATTAACATGAATACTGTTATTCAAAAATTAACACGAATACCTAAATTTAAAATACTAATAGTAATTTTTCCAGCATAAATACAAATATGACATAAAAATCAGTATCAAACTAAAAGGTGTGAACATTTCTTCATGAATAAAAATGTTAATTGCTTCATTTAGTCTAATAAGGTTTTAATGGCGAGTTAACTAAAAGAAATATTTAATTCAACTTATTTGGTGCCTATGCATTAAATGAAATTACAATTAATCAAAAGAGAAGTGAGCATTTTTAATTAACAGTAAGCTTAAAATACAATAGGGGTATTAAATGATTTTTTCATAAAATGCTTAAGAGTGCTGAAATTTCCAAAAAGCACAAATCCTGTAAGATAGAGAAGAATTCTTTAATATTTTGAACCCTAAATGGACAATCCCTTAATTCTAATTAAGTGAATTCATTTTCATTAATTTTTATCTTCATTATTTAAAAAGTGCAAGGAAAATTATGAAGTGATGAGACTTTGTCATTGACAGTTTTAAACCCAGATAAAAACTTGATTGGCAAACGATACCCATGTTTAAGTATTACGGTACTGATCTACATATAAAATAGTACACAAACACGGTGGAAAGGAATTGGCCTTATCACTGGAGAAAGATAACAAAATTTTCATTTGAGGAAAAGCAAATCGATTTTGACTCGATTCTGGATAGCAAGAAATACAATAAGAAATCATGATTGTAAAATGTGGGACAGTTGATAAGGCTGTAATTCACTGTGCTCTATTTCTGTTTTTAAAATGTGTGTCTTCAAATGTGAAAACAAAACTTTGAGTTTTTTAAACCATTAGTATCCATTGCTGTTTTTCATCTCTGGAAATGCTGAAACACAAAAGAAGAATCTTGATTCTCTACCAAGTGATTGTCTACTGTTCCATTAATCTAATTACTTTTGAATTATTTCCAATAACTGCCAACAAAAGAATGAAACTTTGTGCTTTTTACAAAATTTGACAGAATGAAAAATTGCATGGCAATTTCAGATTTTGGGGGAAAATTACATTTTCTTCTGACTCTTCACAGAATTCTCAATATTGCTGCTGCTTTAAAAACCTGAATTTCCCCCCAATATATAACATGAATACTATTAGTCTAAATTTAAAATACTCATAGTAATTTATCTAACATGAAAATTCAATAATACAATCATCATATAAAAATAATTATTAAACTAAAAAGTGTGAACATTTCTTTACGAATAAAAATGTTAATTGCTTCCTTTAGCCCAATAAGGTTTTAAAGAAATACAAATTGAAACAAAAGGATACTATTTGATTTTAAATCCCTATGAATAATGTTCTTCGCATGAAGATAACTGAAAGAAATAACAGTATTTAAATTATGTTTCAAGTAACAATTGTATAACTCAAATAAATAAATATATAACATATCATTACTAATTTAGTTTTAAAAAAAAAGTAGCAGTAACAATATAAATGAAATCACAAAATAAATAACTAAAAGATCCAAATTAACTACTAAAAATATTTTGCTGTAGTTTATAGTTTATATATTTGTAGTAGTTAAGGAATAAAATATAATTAACATCTTTTAAAAATAGACACTGATACAGAAAGGAAATAAATTATGTTCTGTTGTGTTTTATTTAAATTTTTACAAACTACTAAAGGAAGTAACAGTAACAATGAATATAAAGAGAGTCACAAAATAAATGACAGATTCAAATGCAATATTGTAAATGTTTTAATCCTTGCTAATAATAAAGTATAAATAATCATTTTTATGAACTAGTCAGATTCTACTGCGGGCAGACAAAAAGTATAGTTCCACTTTGAGTTTTTACTGAAAGTGAAAATAACTTGGCTAAAAGTTATTTTCATTTGAAGTAAAAAAAAAAAAATATAAAAAAATAAAAAAAATAAAAACCTGAAAAGCACTTAGTACTAGAACTAGGTGACTTATATTTAAATGGATTTAAGAATTTTTATGTTTCCAAATAAATATTAGTAGTAGTCTCGACATAATTTATAAAAATTTACATATTTTTTAAAAAATAGAAGGCAGGCCAACTTATAAATGGTTTCATGATTAATTTTCGTATCACCATCAGAATTTCATGTGACGTAATCATTACATTTTACTATTATATAATTACATACTTGAAAATGAACTAAATATGCATATTCTTTTGATAAATTTAATTTACAAATCTCAAAACTATATATCTCAAAAATCATAAAAGCAGTCTAAATTTCAGTTGCACACACAATAGGTAAACTGAATTTTAAGACAACTATAGCTAATTAAGTGCTTATTTACTTTAAAAAAATCTTATTTCTAATAAATGCTAAAATTTTAAGTAAAAGATAACTTAAGGGCCTTGTTACTCTCATTATAACAAATACAAGGGATGTTGCTAAAATTCGTAAAACTAAAGTTTTAACACAGAAAATGAGATTGAGTCTTAAGTATTTAAATTAATAAAATATTAAAAGTGAAGCTTTAAACTTCAAAATATCTGAACGAAATCTGGTCTGAAAAATAGAGAATGGCCTATGATGACATAAAAATAGAATTATCTCAAAAAATCTCACTTTCCATAAGAATTCTCAGATAATGTAGTTTAGTTTACTCTCTAATATAAATAAGGAGTATAAATAAACGAATAGAAAAAACAATTTAAATAAAAAATTCTGAGTTTCTTGGAGATTAAAGATTGTTTATATATATATACAGTCGGACTTCTATTTAACGAACTTTTCTTTGAGATCCACTTTCCCCATTTCCCAAAATATTTCAGAACATCTCAAACTTGTTAATGCATTATGAAATGAAATTGAATTGATTTTCAAAGCCAATTAACTTTAAGAGAAAGCAGTAAAATCCCTTTTTGTTTGCATTTCAAACGAAAAATTTAGAAAAAATTAACGAATTTTATCAGTAGCAATTAAACTTAAGATCGCGTGAGGTAATGTATGTTTGAAATTACTTTTATAATAAATGCAGCTATAAGTTAATACATAAATTTAGCTTTTTTAGTTAAAAATGCATGTAGCATGATAGTGTAACACTTGTTAATGTTTTGTTCTATTCTTGCTATACATGTATCCATTGTTATTTCAATTATGTCTAGTGTTTATGAATTTAAATCCTGTTTTGGTGGTATAGGTATTTCAAAAGGTGATTTTCTATTTAAAGCAATTTTCTATTTAAAGCAATTTTCCATATAACGAACTTATTAGCGGGATTTAGCGACTTCGTTAAATAGAGGTCCGACTGTATATATACACATGTTAAAATAAAATTATTACATAATATTTTAAATTTAAAAAAAATTTAATCCCTAACTAGTAAATAAAAGTAATTTCTTAAGTTATACATGCAGTTCACACACAAGACAAAAATTATCTTACCAAAATTAGAGTTACACACTTTTTCTTTTACATTTTAAATTTTTTAATTTTTATTTTGGTGATCTCAGTTGGCTTTGAATTTTTTCAAAATAACAGAAATCTGTTATAAGACTAAAAACTTTCACCCTTGAAGAAATATAGCACAAATATATTCAAAGAGATTTGCATTTAATATTCATTTTAAATAATGAACAAATTTGTATGATTGAAATAAAGTGTTTTGAGAAATACTATTGATACATAAGATACGTAGGCATAGTCTTTAAAATAACATACAGGATATATAATTATCTAATCATAGACATTAAATGTTAAGTCATATAACATCAAACGAGAAAAATTACTAGGGAAATAAACCATTAATAATCAGCAAAACCAAACTGTACTCACTCCATGCCTTGAGCAGTCTGCCTGGCAATATCTATTAAATCCAACATTTCAAACTTATGTTCATGAACGTGAAGATGTTTGTATAGTGTTGATCCTTCACACCATTGAGTAACTATTGTTAATTGAGGCTGGGACACATAACCCATGAATAATAAAATATTTACATGCCGAGTTTTCCTGAAATATTTTTAAAACATTTCACAAGATGTACATTAATTCTTATCAAAAGATACAATTATTATACAGAAAAAATACAATTAATATACAAATTTACAAATATTAGAAGACTTTTATATTCTGCAATATAAATGGTAAATCCAGTGTAAATAACACACCTTCTGAAGCCAGATGGAATTAAGCAAAATTTTGATCTGTTTCTACAGTGTGTGTTTAATAGATTGTTTTAAACATGTTTATTAACACTAAACATACCATAACCCGTCAAAAGGCCAGTAACTGTATGTTGTACTGTATTGTTAAAGTATTGCTATGTTTACTGTTAATAAAATGAGTATTTTAATTCTTATTCTCCAGAATTATACTTTATAAGACAGTTCTAACACAAGCATAGAACTTTAAAACATTTCTAAGGATATTGATGTAATAAAATTCATAAAATTAAACAAAATGCGATTTGCAGTGTACATTACGACTAGCCCAACACAAAAGATTTTCAAACCTAAACCAATCGCTAGCAGAGTTAGAGGAAGTCCAAAATTTTAATGGCTGGACTCATTCCACATGGATTTTAAAACAATCAAAGTAATAAACTGGGAAGACCTGGTTACAAATAGAATGAAACGGAGAAATGTTCTAGAGAAGGCCAAGGCCTACTCTGGGCGGTCGTACTAATGATGATGAAGATAATTTTAAGATTTATCCATAAATTGATTGATACCCATTAATCAAATTAAATTTGTATAGTTAAGGACCAAGAAGTCTTGTAGATTTCTTTTTCAATATTTAGTACCTGAATTTCATGTTCTAACTCAAATACTATTTCCGAATTACAATAAAATTCAGAATGTTTTCAAAAATTCACAAAATATTTTTAAAAAAACTGTTCCCCACATACACTACATAGAAAACCAACATAAAATAAAATAAATACCTTAATACTGCGACTTCATTTTTGAATGCTTGTAGTTGAGCAGGCGTTGGATTGGTGACATTCAGTTTCTTCAGTGCCACAGGTCCTAAATAATAAAATAATTATTTACTGAGCAAAATGTCAAACATTTAAAAAATTACATTCGTATATAAGCTCATAAAAATGAAAACCAGAAATTTTTCTACTGCTTTAAACAAATGATTTACTAAAAAGAAATAATAAAAAAATTATATAAATTAACAATTTTAGATGATAAATACTAGCGAATGAATGTTAATTATTCAAAGTATTCATTGCTAAAGATTCAAATATTTATTATAATAGTTCTTTCTATCTATCCATAAGTAATTTCAATTTCAAAAATTGAGAATTAATTTTAATCTCTTTAGAACTGATGCATACAACAATGATCATAATTTTATAACAATATAATGAAATCTGTATATTTTGCTGTATTTGTCTAAGCAATTACTACTTCAGAAAAGCTACAATTAGCGAAATTCCTTG
The DNA here is from genome assembly GCF_043381705.1 of Parasteatoda tepidariorum. NCBI lineage: Eukaryota > Metazoa > Arthropoda > Arachnida > Araneae > Theridiidae > Parasteatoda > Parasteatoda tepidariorum. The sequence continues at coordinate 25,913,248 of NC_092212.1, forward strand.
GGTAACAACTTTATACTATAATATGATAAATCAAACACAAATGCTGTTAAAAAAAATTAATTGCTTATTAATTTTCAACTAAATTATTCCTCGCTTTTTTAAATTAAGAAGTAAAGAAGAGAAATTACATAAAACAGTGTATTTTAAGAAAAAATTTACTTTTAGAAAAAAAAAAATAAAAAGAGAGAAAGAGGGAAAAATAAACTTCACTATAGAATTCTTTTGCATTCATGACAATATAAATCAAAAAGTATTTTCTTTCTAAAAATAAAGATTTCAAAACTAATAAATAGCAGTCAGGTATCAGACAATATGAGTACATAAACAAATCTTTTTTAAAGAAAGATTAAAAACTCATCCATATTCCATACATACTTAACAAATGTTGTCATAATTTTTTTTTTAATAACAGGGTGCTGTATCAGTAGCTTTCAAGTGCAGGCCACAAACACTCAAGAAAAAAAATTCCTGATTTTTATTGATGGCATAAATTGATTGGATAAATTTTTCAGATTTATCTTATCAATGTACAAAAAATGTAAAAGATTGAAATAGATTAAAAAAGAATAAGTAATACCATGCCAGTGGCCTTTATGAACAGTTCCAAAAGAACCAGCTCCAATCCTATGCTCTGTTTGAATTTCATTTGCAGGAATTTCCCAATCTTCAATGGATTCTCGAGGAGGTCTCTGCAAAATGACAAAAAAAAATATTTATATATATGCTAGTTTAAAAAAACTGGTTTGGTTACAGTTGATCTCAAATATTCTTTTAACTTAAAAGTCATGTGTTATTTTAAAATTTAACCATACAACAAAATTTTAAATTAATTTTTTAACATCCATCAACTTAGTAACACTTACAATTTTACGAGTACTTTCATCAGCAGAACGAGCTCGTGGTCTCCATGGTTTATGACTATTTGTTGGGGAACCTTGGGCACTTTGTGTTCTGGTTGGACTAGAGCTTGGACTATAACTAGCAACAGTAGCTGCATTATGGTAGTAAGCACTAGAAATTCCTAAACCGGTGTTACCTAATAACAAAGAAGCTTATTAAATTAAAGAAGAAAAAATACCAGTTGTAGATGAAAAAAGAATATTAGTTAAATATAATTCAAATTATACTAAGCTGCAGATAAATATAAACATAACAAATTCAACACTCATTTATTTAAGCTTTTTATTGCTCTTCTACTCTGTATTTTTACCTAATTATCCAAGAATCAAATCAAAAGAATTATTTTTAAATAAAAGCTCACTTGAAAGAGTTTCAATATTTGGATTTCAATTTTTCAAAAAAAATAATTATTAAAAAAAATAATATTTTATTTTAAATTTGAAAAAAGATTCTTTAAAACTCTGATATTTTCAATATTGAGTCATGTCAGAGGCAGGGTGAAATTTTGATTGAATGATTATCATTCACTAAATCATTATGAAACATTTCTATTCAATCAATAATTGCAGAAAAATCCATTAATAACTAAATTGGGATCCATTAATAACGTATTTAATAATTGACGCATTTACTAATTTATTACAATTCTTTAGAACATATATAATAATATACTAAATAATAAAAACCTATGCATAAGTTATAATGTGAATTCATAAACAAGTTTCAAATAGTAACAAATTGATTGTAATATTTTCTACAGCTAAAATGTAATTTTTTTTTTAACTCATAAGAAAATTCTGCACTCAACAATTATGAAATGTGACTGTAGAAAACAAAAAATAATTATTAAAAGCAATAAATTTAAGAAAATAATTACCTGAAGCACCCTGAGCTCTCAGCCTAGAAGAAAATTCCTGCAATAAAAGAGCATAGGATTTTTAACTACAATTTATGAGGGCTATAGTAATCTAGAAATTACTATAATTAAAATTCAATATTTATTCAAAAAACTACCATTTCATACACTTTTCATGATAGCAAAAAAGCAACAGTTTAAAATAAAACATTCATTAAAATTACAATAAAATATAAAAAAGCTTTAAAAACTATATTTTTCAAGTGAATTAAAAAAGAAATTGGTTTGATCAAGGACTGATCTAGGACAGCGGGGGCCCAAGACACAGAACTACATAGCTGCCAACCTTAGGAATAAAAAATTAGGAACACTATATGCGACATAATTATACGCACCAATTACGAGAGTAAGACAAAAATTAAATTATTAAATAATAACATTAATAGACATATATTTAAATACCTTATGTAAATTAGTAAAAAAAACTGTAAACACTATCTTTTGTGGGAAACTTATGATATTAATATTTTATAATTAGGAATACCGGTATAATAGTTAAAGAAGTAACCATTACCTAATATATAATTATTCTTCTCAAAATTATAAAACACAGGTAAATATTAAACTAAATCATAAACAAATATTTCTGATACAAATGTTTAAATACTACAATACATTTTTAAAAAAATAATAATAGTTGTTTAAGATTCAATTTAGTGAAATAATCAGCAACAGCTATTGGAATAGTATTTTCCAATAGAAAGCTACTAAAAATTACCTCTGCACAATAATCACAATTGCGGCGATCAGAACAAGGGATTGGTTTGAAAGCAAAAATATTGCAATTTTACAAAAATTCGGATTTTTTATAAAAATATCAGATTTGATTTAAAAATTAGGAACAAATCTGAAAAATTCGGGACAGTTGGCAGCTATGGAACTGTCAGGGGGTCGTCCGGTTGTTACTTTATACCATATTTACATGTTGTTTAATTATGAAGAGTTTTTTTTAATTATTTATAACATAAGTAAATTACGCTACATAAGTAAATTTAAGGTTATACTTATTTCAATTTTGTTAACTTTTATTTTTGATAGACAATTCTTAAGGAAAAACACAATAGAATATATTTGTAACATTTAGCAGCCCCCCAGAAATGTGGAGGTCTAGACCTGGGGCTTAAGATAAATCAGGCCATGGGTTTGGTTGTTAATATCAGATTAAAGCTAAACTAATGGGGTAATGACGATAATCTTGGATTTATTTGTAATGATGATCTGAAGACTATACTAGCACATGAGCACACTATATTAACACAATTTAGATTGGAAGGAAAATAGTTTTCGCTAGCCTCTTCATCATACTCTCTAACACTCTTAACGTGACTGGACTTTTCTAGATTTGAAGGAGCAAGGGACATTACATTAGAGTGGATACCAAATATTTAAAACAGAATCAGAGAAAAAACAGTCGAAGAATTCAATTTTCTTTTTAAAGTAAAGCCACAATTTCTAACTAAGGATAATGCTGGAAACAAGCATTTATAATGAAGCCAAGAATCTGTATGATGCCAAAAACATTTAGTTTTTAAACTTTATTTAAGCACATCTACTCATCGAATTTTCAATGTACCTGAAGCTGAATTGCATATGAATGTTAGTATTTTTTTCTGAAGAATACATTTTTCTTACCTGGAATAAAAATAATTAATAGTATGTTTTCATCATCTGATTGTTTGTGATCTAATTTTTTGTTTTCCAGTAACAAAGCAAATACTTTCAGAAAGCAATTGTGTTAAGTGAAATATCAGTTTTATTCTGGATTGATGCAGATCCTAATGTAATCCATATACTTTTATACAATTATAGATTTTATATGTTTCTTTTTATAGTTACAACTGATTCTTACAGTATTTTTGGCTACTTAATAACAGATTTTAATATAATATTTGAATTGTAGTATTTCAGCAATATCTTTTTTTATTTACTAATCTCTAATAAATGCAATTAAGTCAATCCAATCTCTTCAAATATGTTAATTGATAGCATAATGACTTTTTAATACATTAATACTAATTAATTAAATACACCTTTATAGCAAACCAATAAGGCAAAAATTGCCATTATTTTTAAACAAAATAAAAAAGGTGAAATTACTCTAAGTTTTTTCACAACTAAAACAAAATGGTAGTTTTTTTTTTTCAGTTTAGTATGTTATGTATTTTATATGTTTACACATTTTATATGTTTTTATATAATTATGTATACATTTTTTATTTGTTTGTCTTTTTTAGTCATAACATTAAAATCAGCTTTTAGTAAAATTTTTTGCTACTAAATAATAACTTATTTTAAAATAATATTTCAATTTTGGCATTTCTATATTTTTTATTTGCAAATCTCTCATTGTAATTAAGTCAATCCTAACTATTCAAATATTCCTAACTATTAACTGATAGCACAATGACTTAATATTAATTTAACTCCTAATAAATTAATAGACTTTTATTTCAAGCGGATTAGACGAAAATTGCCATTATTTTTAAACACAGTAAAAAAAGGTAAATCTACTCTTAGTTTTTTTCACATCTAATTGCTATATCGAATAAAAATTACACTTTGCAATTAACAATTCATATGAGTTAAAACTTTGATTACATTTTGTAAAGCAAATTTCTTACTTTACTATATAAATATGGCATTTACAGTTGTAAAATTAAAAACTTCAAAATTTTAAAAGATTACATTTGAATAAAAACTTTAATTACTAAAAGCAAAATAGAATTATCCTTTACCTCTAATGTCATATCATTTTGGTTAACCATATTATAACACACATTAGGGGCAGATGTAGAGCGTTCTCTCTGACCCAGAGGAGGTGGATGGGGCCTGGGAACATTTTGAGGTGATGACGCTGATGGTTGTTGAGGATAGAAATACTGGTTTGTATAAGTCAAGTCCTGACCTTGCTGTGCTCCACTTGTAAGATAGTTGTTAGATGCCAATAAGCTTTAAAAAAAAAAAAAAAAAAATTCTAATTGATGGTTCCGAATAATTTATTCTAACTATAAATAAAGTTATGAAATCAGACACATAAATGCACTTTCCATGTAAATAAACATAACTTTCTTTTTTGTCTAACTTGGATTCTTGACTTACAAAATATGGGAAATGGATGTAATTTGTTCCCAATAGTTAAGTCAGTTATGTGGTCATAAATTAGGGTCCTGTATTGTGTTAAACTTCGCTTTATACATATTTTGCTATATCTTTGTATTTTTTATAGGAAATCTAAATCCTTTTGCACATAATGACAAAGCTTGTTTATACAAAGATAATTCCATGTGGAAAAAAAATTGTAGTTTTTTTTCGTTATTTTCAATCATTATAAATTGAAATTAAATAATTGAATGGAATTAAATAGAAATTATTATTATTGAATGGACGAAAATAATAAGCTATACATATTTTTGCATAATTTAAAACCATATACGTAGTTTTAAATTTTAAAAAAAAAAAAAAATACAAAATTTGAATGAAATCTATTTAACAGTTTCTGAGTTAAAATTTCAAAAAGTCAGAATTCTTAAAGGTTTATTTCTGGACCAACTAAACAACATAAAATATAAAATATTTCATTGTTTTATGAAGAAACAAAACCATGTTAAATACAAAATTCATATAAATATTAAAATATTATCAATTATATACTCGAATATATATTATATACTTGAATACTCAATTATATTTTCAATATTACATTCTTGAAGAAAATATTAGAAGAAAAGAAAAATAAGATCCTTTTAAAAGTGACCACTGAAAAGATTTGCATATTTAAATAAAATTTTGAGGTGAAACAAACAAAAAAACATCAAATATATCTGTTAATCTAATAATTTGATTTTTACATGCAAACTTGCCATTTTAGACAAGTTATCAAGATATACTAATTAAATATCATATTTTATTTAAGTCAAGGGCCCAGAAACAGAGTTTTTTTTAATGTTCTCCAATAAGACAATAATTACAAATGTTTTACATATTGTAGAAAATAAATCTGTATTGTTGAAAATAAACGATTAGCGGTAATGTTGCTAGATTTTGAAAGTTCTTGTTCTGAGGGGTCCCTAGGAAAATTTATCGCTTATGACCCTGTTAGATTTTCGCTCAAAATTAGGAGGAAAAATTTTTTGGGGCTTTCTTTTTTCCATTCAAATATAATTATTAAGAATGAAACACTTAACTTTTTTTTTTAATTCAAAATATATACTACTGTTCAAAATATATTAGAAGTGCCAAAGTTTTGTGTTTGAAGGTCTTGTTGAAATAATTATTAAAAAATGTTATAATACATCTCATTCTCTAATTCTATAATTTTGGTTTCTAGCACAGAGAATCTACAAGTTCAAAAATCACTGCCTTCAGCGGACATTACAATGCTAATATCTAATAAGATTAAAATTCAAAAGAAAATTTTTTTAATTTCAAGATAAAAACTTATATTTTTTTTTTAAAACCTAAATGCTCAGGTGCCCACAGAGTCATGGCAATTGCCCTACTTACTTCAACTTATCATGACTCTGGCAATCAACTCTAAATATTTAAAGTATCATAATTTTTTAAATAATAGTATATTGTAAATGAAAACTACTAAAAAGTTTCCCCAGCCAGTGAAATTGAAATGTCTGCTTAATAAAAAAAAAATTCAAGCAGCATACAAAATTTTCAATGCAACTAGGGCATATGCATAAATTGTTTTACAAGGACACGTGTGTAAAAGTTCTACTTCGAAAAAAAAAATGTTTTGCACAGACATTAATTGTTCTGCAATATATGTCACAAATTTTGATCACTTTCTAGTTCAGGGAACAATAGAAACATAAAGATTGGCATGTGAAAATATCATATTTTGACACTCATTAATAAAATGACCTATAATAAGAGTGCATATCCTGCAGCCCAGTGGCCATATGTGGCTATGGAATGGTCACATAACAAGCATAAAAATATTTAAAACCTTTTTAAAACCAGTTTCAATATACTTTGGAGATAAAAAAGCATTAAAACTACAGCATTAAAACTCCGAAACATAAAAGTACAAATTCCAGGTGTAAAAAGTGTTAAATCTTGATATTTCAATTTAAAAACAAACAAAAAAATTTTAAAAAATCTTTCCTTTATAAGACGCATAAGAAAACTAATATAAATTTCAGATTTATGTTTATTTAAAGTAACAGGTTCATGCTAACAATGAAACGTATAATAGAAAATTTGTTATGAAAATTATTCATACAAAGGTTAAAAAACATTTTATACAAGATTAAATTTACTTAGTTTAGACCAGTCTTCTATAGTAAAGTTAAAAAATAAAGCTAAACATAACAAACATTCATAACCATAAAACTGCTTTTTGAAAAGAAATTAAGTACAACTTACTATCTATAATAATTATTTTCTACAGGAGAAGGTTGGCATAAAGTAGGAACACCATTTGCACATCTTTGGTGAAAGCGATACCCACATGTCTGACATCTGAAACCGTGAAACAAAAGACGCCGACAACATTCACAGAATGCAAGGGTAAAGAAAGTTTTACGAACCTAAAAAGTTACAACATAGAAAAAAAATTAATGAAACACATTTAAGAGAAAATTAGAAAATAACAATCAACTGCTTACAATAAATATCAAAGAATAATAATAAGAAACTTACAAAATTATGAGATATGCTTGTTGTAATAGGAATTCTATCATGAATTTCAACAGATATTTCTTCTCCTTCTAAAGTACTTATGTCATCATCCCAATTTACTTCAACTCTAGAGATAAAAGATTAAAAATACATTTAAAAAAAAACCACAAATTTTAAAAATTAATGTCAATTCTAAGTATGTATAGAATTTCTAAATAGAAAATTTATTAAAAAAAATACACCAAATACTAAAAAACTTTTTGTCACATAAAATTCCTCTAAGACAAGATTAAAATTAACAGAAAATTTAAATTCTTATTTTCCTAATAACAGATCTCACTAATTGGTATTATTTCCTAGTCGCAGTCAGTTATAGGCTTTTTGCAAACTTCTAATTAAAGTAACAAACACAAAGGATATTTATCCATTATTCTCTTAATAGATTTCATGCATATTTATTTTCTTAATATCTAATGAAAGTTATCATAACTAATGATTTCTCTTTTTTTTTCTCTATTTTAATAAACATTTGTTTTACAACACTTATAATTAAGAAAATGTTAGTATACCAACCTGCCATTAATTCTATAAACAGCACACATATCTGCAGTAAGTTTCCGTCTTCTCATTGCTTTATACAGTGCTTCTCTAACAGTTTGCCCAGGTTTTACTTGAACCTATATAAAATACAACATTATTTCACTCATTTTTATTATAAGCCATTTTTATTAATGTTGATGATATGAAACTACAAAAGAAATCTTACAGTAGTACGCTGCTGATTTGGCAGAAAAGCTCTAACCACTGATTTCAAAGGTGACCTTGGTGATATTCTTGGACTTGTATCTGCCGGCGCATTTCCTAAGAAAATCAAACATACAGTATTTTATTAGTATATAAAGAGTGTGGTATTTATACCAGACCTAATAAATTAAAAAAGAATTTTCAACCTTTCTGAGAGAATATCTATAACCATTCAACACAAGAAAAAAAAATTTACAATTTCAATAACAATCTTCAAATTTCAAATTAAAAATACAAGTAGATAAATTTGAATAAACAGTATAATGACACAAAAACCAGATATGGCTATACTCAGAAAAAATACATGTTAGTTTAAAAACTATTTGATATGATTTTAGAGACAAATTGAGCATACATAAATATAGTATAGTTTGTCTAAAGTAAGAACTCCCCATGCCATTCGTCTGGATCCGTGGCGGCGACTATGGTAATGAGATATAACTATGTCAAGTAGGGGTGTGGGGTCATTGCTTAGGAGACGTTTCGGCTCGGGTCGCCGAAAAAAAAGGCAATATTTTTATACTGTCTACTGCGTCAGCCCTAGAAGGAAGAGAAGCTACCCTCCCTCAAATGCATTATTCTTGCTTCCATAGCAGCAGACCACCGCAGACTTTGGGGTTGGGGGTTCTTACCGTAGACAAACTACAGTAGGTACTTATTTTTATTTACTGCCACGAATTCAACCAAATTTTTGGCAATAAAACTTTTTAAGCTAAATTTCATGCATCTAAAGTAAAAAAGATTGTGGGTATCAGTAAAAAAAGAAAATTAAACAATTGAAAAGTTAAATGCTATAACACCATGTTTCAAATCAATAGCTAAACTATTTTAAGATATGCAATCAAAATTGGCAGAGCTTTTACAGCATATTTTCATAGCAACATAAGTTTCATATACCTATAGTATAAAAAATTTTATGTCACAATAAAAAAAAAATAGAAGCTAGATGCTGGAAAGTGGGAATAGTGTTCCTACAGTGACAGGGGTCTGTCTAGGTTTTTCTGAGAGGTACCTATTTTGTGAGAATTTAGACATAATTTGTGAAAAATTAAAAATTATATTTAAAAAATCAATACAAAAATATGGTAAAAATGTGGATTTATCGTTTCTTAAGGGATACAAAAATAAAATTTTAAGAAAAAGTATTTTGTGAAACTACCCTTTTTCTTAAAATTGAATTTGTGAAACTACCGTTTTTCCTAAAGTTGAATTTGTGAAGGTACCGCTAAACGGTAGTAAATTCGGCCTGGACAGACCCCTGAGTGAATAGAATAATATTTTAATGTATGTAAACAAAATTGGCAAATCTTTTGCATCACATTAAGCAAAGCATTTGTAACACACTCTAAAGAGAAAAAAAAAATATCAATACCTTAAAATAGGAGAACAATTACCAGAGAGTAGAAGAACCATTTTATTGTAAACAAAATTGGCATTGTTTTTGGAGCAAATACATAATTTTCTTACATCTAAAATAAACAAAATCGTATGCCATACTAAAAAAATTAAATGCTGGAATAGTAGTAGTACTTTATTTTCATGGCAATAGTGCTGCACAATGGACTATTGGTGACGGCCTAAGAAACAACCCTAAGGAGGATCCGAAGACATGACATCAGAAATTAGATTTTCTGCAGAGGAAGAGGCTTTGAAACAGCATGTTTTAACTGATTAAAAGAACTATTTTAAGGGATATAATCAATAATATTAATGGCAAATCTTCTGCAGAACATTCCTGGAGCACAAATATCCTTTACTTGTGCTTTGAGTTTGAATGACAAAATTGATCCTTTAATTCTGTAATGAGTTTCACTTCTTCTTCATCTTCCTAATCCCCAAAATTAGCAAGGCTAAACAATGTCCATGAAATTCATGACCCGGAGGAAGTCGGCCACCAAAAGTGGGTTTTCTAGAATGCCCCTCTATTGCAGTCCAAGACAGTCCAGGATATGTTGGGGAGAAGCCTGCATGTTGTGGTACCTAGGGCAGTTTGGGAAGATTTTAACACTACCCTCTAAAGAAAGAGACTTAAAGTGGCCGCTGGTAAGCGCCGTCTGGTTCTTGCGGCTGCACCGAATGTTGAGTGCACCTCCTGGACAGGTGCTCTGGTACCAGTGATGCTTGTGGGGTACAAGCTAGGAAACATTGTCTTCTTTTTTCTTTTTCGATGCCAGTTCCATGAAGGTGAGTGAATTTGGACTCGTCAAAGTTTCTTCTGTCCCCTCCTTAGCCGGAGTGTTGCTGATAAAATTTATCCTTTATTGTAAGTCTCAATTGATAATTCACTGATAAAATTTATCCTTTATTGTAAGTCTGGATGATAAAATTTATAATTGACTTGCGTAATAATTTTGAATGCTAAAATTGATTTTTTATTTGTGTGATAAGATTGGATGATTAAAAAGAAGGGCAAAGCATTGCTTACTTGAAAACATTTGACTATTATTTGAGTTCATTTGCATCCTAGCTAGAAATGTGTCACTATAAAGTTTAGCTTCATCAGAATCATCAAAATATTCAGGAGAATCTCTACCATCACAGTCATTTCCAATTTGCTCAAGCAATCTTTGCTCTTGAATCTGGAATTCATTGAGCTTGCTTGTCAGATCTTCATACTCCTATTTAGAAAATTTAAAATTAAAAAGGAAACATCAAACACTAAAATTTAAATTAAGTGAATTAAAGAAATGATAAAGAAATTTGCTGAACACAAGTATACATAGAATTCAAAATTAATTAAATTAAAACCACAATTTGTTAAGCGTAATAAAAGTGAATTAACAGCACAAACACATTTTAATAGATTACATAATTTTTTTACACTTAAATTTATTTATCTTTTTAAATTTAAAACTAATTGAACTTAAATCAATAAATTTAAAAAAGCTGAATTAGTAGAAAATTTAGATATAAGTACAAGTATTTAACAAACAATCTTTCAGCATCAATGTTATTTGAAAGCAACAAACATCCAATAGTCTAAACTTTCAAAAAACTGAATATTTCCCTTCCTCAGCATATAATCCATATATTTATTAAATTCATTCATCCTCAAATATCAGGGTATTCTTAAAAATGTTATTTTGTTATTGTTCTATTCTCTAAATATTTTTATCAATTATCAGGGATGAGATTAGTCAAAAGGCAAAAAAGCTGAATTTCCACGATAGTAAATTTTACACAAGGGCAACCCTTTAATAATAAATTCCAGACAGTTTAAGGTAATAAATAATATGTTGACATACAATTGTGTACTCAGGGGTCTGTCTAGGTTTTTCTGACAGGTACCTATTTTGTGAAAATTTAGACGTAATTTGTGAAAAATTAAAAATTATATTAAGAAATCAACACAAAAATATGGATTTATCGTTTCTTAAGGGATACAAAAATGAAATTTTAAGAAAAAGTATTTTGTGAAACTACCGTTTTTCC
>NC_092212.1:25925931-25929861 GCF_043381705.1 Parasteatoda tepidariorum
GCGGGTAAAAAATTCGGAAAATCTTATCTGCTGCGTGCAAAAGGGGAGAAAATAGCTGAAATAAGTAAAAATGAGAAAGGATTGGTAGCTATGTAGTTTGAATTTTCTGTTTCTCTTTGAAAATCGGTGAATTTTCTGAAAAAGCGGAATACTTAATAAAAAAAGTGAAATTTTTAGAAAATCTGAATTTTTGATAAAAAAGCTGAAATTCAAGAGATAAAAGTGAAAAAAGCGGAAATTTGCTAAAAAGAGGAAAAATCCCATCCCTGAATTATACATTATCAATTTTGAAGCTTCAGAAAAGTACTAGTCACTATTAAAATGTAAGTATTTTTTAAAAAACCGGAAAACATTATAAAAAGAACACGAAAATTTTTACCTATCATACCAATCATACTATTCTGAAAAATTCGTGAGTTTTAGAAACAAAACTGATTATTCGCTGAAATCATCATGGAAATTCGCATTGAGACAAACTTGCAACTATAATAATAATACAGTCAAATCTAAAGTTCTGAAGCCGAAAATATATGTTTGGAGCATTACTACTTGCGTCCATGAAGAACTGTTCGTGGCCAATGGCCAGTAGACTCTAATCACTAAGTAGCCATTTTTTTCTCAAGTCAAATGAGTCAGGGACCTATAACAATAGGTCTTTTTCATTTCAAAAGCTACTTTTTTCAACTACTTCTTGTTGGATTAAATTATATTTTTTTTAAAAATTCATGTTAGAAATAATCTATGGCTATAAAAAGTTAATTCCACAATAAAAGTAAAATAAATATGTGACAAATTTAGTTAAACATATTGAATTTAGTTAAGCATACTGAAATATTTGGGGAGGCAAAATACATTTAATGTGTACATTACAACTTTGAAACACTTAAAATGTTAAAGAACTCTCCTTCCGCATGAATTTTTTCATCACAAACTAATTCTGTTTTTCAGAGTCATTCTGCATTGATATAATTTTATCATTAAACAATTTTTAAAAAAAAGTGCTGTTTATTTAATTGAAGTCGCCACTTTTTTTGCTGACTCGCCACAGGGTCTAACCCATTTATTTTCATGTCTAACCCATACCATTAATATAGCTAAGTTTTGATTATTTTTCAATAACTTAACTTATTTATACATAAATAATATTTTGTAATGATTTTTTGAAAAAACATTTTGGCATTCAGCAAATTTCTTTATCCAAATTTTCAATATTCAGCTGATTTTTTTGGCCGGATATTCAGCATTTGGCTAAATCACTGTTCCTTGCGTCCCTAATCTAATATAGGCATTGTGGGAATAGGTTTTTTACGTCTGCCCCAAATAATTAAGTACTCCTTTCACATTAAAAATATAAGAAAATCTACTTACAGTTATATACATAGATGGAGGATGTTGGTATTCTGCAAATCTTGCATTTAAAGCTTCTAAGTTCCCTTTAGTCAGCCTTATCATGCTCTGGATATTTTTCAACTAAATAAAAATAAAATAAAAAGATTTATGACATTTGTTATTTTAACTAAAATAAAGACAATAAATTAACATATTGAGCAAAAAGTTTTGAATATCAAATAAAGAAGTGTGTACTTATTAAATGATAAAGCTAAACCTAACTGACTTTGTTAACCAAACATGTTACCACGTAAAAAAATTAATTGGAAAGATACAGAGATAAGTAATAAATTTTGGGCAAAAATTTTCAAAAATTGGTACCAATATAAATTGTACAAAACTTGATTGTAATGTTATTCAATTATATTAAATAAATTTATAATATTTTTCATTAGTTTTTTTTTCTTCCAAATAATATAAAGCAAAAAACACAATGTATAAAAATATAAATAAAATAATTAGCAAAGATAAGAGTAATTTCATTCAGGTTTAAGGCTACAAACATTATTATGCAGAAAATATAAGATTTACTGCACAAAAATATCCAAAAGATTTATTAAAGTCTCTGTACTTGCTGCATAGAAAAAAATATTTAACTATACTACATATTTTACTCACATTTATTTTTAAATATCAATATCAATAGATATTTCTCAATTCATTGTATTTTTAAAATTACATAAAGACTTAATGAGCAAGTCACATTAATTTACATTTTCCAACTGCAACTTCTTAGCAAGGATCACCAAGATTTGTGTTTTTGCTTGAGTTTTATGTACACTGCCTTAGATTTAAATTTTATGTGCATTACTTAACTTTTTTTGGCATCCTAATTTTGAGGCAGAAAGAGAAATATATAAACAAAACAAGGTATACATTTTAATTGTGTCCAATTCTTCTTGATCAGAGTGAATGTTTTACAAAATATCGCACTCATAAAAATACTTGAAATGGTAATAAATAACTTTGTAAAATATTACAACAATTTGTGTTGTACTAAAACAAAAACGTTTTAAAATCTACAAGGTTTTAATCAACAATGTTTTAAGACTGTGCAGACAAATTTATAAAATTCTCCTAAACAATTATCAGAAACTGAAAAAGGCTAAGCAGATTCAACCCATCTTTAAGGTTTTAAAAATTATAACATTTACAATTAAATTGTTATATTGCAGAAACTTATCATGCTTATTAAACTTTATACTTCAAGTTCATAATAGTTGAAACAATTAAAACAAAGAAGCTATTTCCTTTTTTTTAAAAAAATATATAAAGATGAGAATTCTTATTAAAATTAATAAGTACAATGACAATTTGATAAGAATATTTTTGAGCATTATTTAACTGTTTAGTCTTGTTTACATAAGTAAAATACTATACAAGAATATTTAGATTTGGATAGTTTAAGAAGGAAAAGAATAAAACGACTACAGCACAAAGTCCCATAACCAGACCACCGTTTTCCACAAGTGTCAATTTTCTGGACACTTTTTGACATACAAGAAAACATTTTATTTTTAATGTTTCTATCTATTAAACAATTTCTTTTTAAAAATTTCTTGCTGCTTCTCTAATATCTTGCCTCAATAAGCACACTAAAAGAGTTGCTGAAAAGACTAGAGCTGTTAAAGAGACACAAACTTTAGGAAGAAATAACTGTGTATATAAATGAAGCTGAATATTCATAGTGTTTGAAAAGAACACCAGCAGACAGAATTTGTTTCCGTTTTAAATTACAGAAGCTTTCATTAAAAATCTATATTTTGGAGGCTCTTTTTTAATGTACTTTTATCAAACTAATTGCACTGTTTTTTTTCTCCCACATATTATAAATTAAAAAAAATTGTAACTTTTATCATGAGAAACTTAAAATTGACCCCTGTGGCAGAATTGTTTTTGACTTTCTGCGACTAACCTAACTAGAACCAATATCTTTCTGCAAGATATTTTTATCGTTATAAATGTATGTGTAATGAATTTATAATAATAGATGAAATTCGTGTTTATAAAATAAGTCTACATGCATAGAATAAAACTGTGTAGATTTTTTTTCTTAATTTCATAATATAAGTTTACATTTCTTAATAAGTTTAAATTGTTTAAGTATAAATTTGCATAATTTTCGATAATAACGAAAAGTTATAAATGTATAGATCTGCAGACAAAAATGCTTACTAGAGCATAAATAAAGATTACCCAGAACCTGTAATAAGACAAAACTTATAGAAATAGCTAAGAATGGACAAAAAGATTAAATTTAAAAAACAAGATAACTGAATTTGAAGTATCAGTTTAAAACAGTATCAAAATTAAATTATTAAAGCAGTTTAAAACAGTATGGTTTAATGTTTCATTATAGTAGTTATCCCTGTGGCAGAATTTTTTCTGACTTTCTGCGACAAACCTAATTAGAACCAATATCTTTCTGCAAGATATTTTTATCGTTATAAATGTATGTGTAATGAATTTATAATAATAGATGAAATTCGTGTTTATAAAATAAGTCTACATGCATAGAATAAAACTGTGTAGATTTTTTTT
>NC_092212.1:25930157-25982744 GCF_043381705.1 Parasteatoda tepidariorum
AGCTTCTTTTCCTGTCGCTTTCCAGAAAAAAAATCTCTGACATCGCTAGATGTTGTCGACTTCCATCTTATTTCTTCTTCGGAATGCCGCCTTGAAAAATCAGTTTTCAAATTTGTTTTAATTATTGTGGCTTCACAATTGCAACAAATAATCTTTTCGCTAGACATGATTTTTTAAAAAAAAGAATCTTTTTACGCATAAAATTTTCCACATAAGTGCAAAAAATATAAAATACTCTGTTCTCATAAGAAAACACAAAGCAAATTACTGCGCCAGCGATAGAGGTCGAAGTTGGCAAATTTCAAAAAATAGCTTTATAAAGGGGAAAAAAATTCTCCCCTTTTTATCCAGTAACTGTTTGTGTTGAAGATTAACGGAGAATTACGAGCGCTTTCTCCTTCCGCGGTACGCTAGAAAAAAAAATATTTAAAACAATTCAGTAAGAAAAAAATTTTGCAGAACCATTATTGCTTCTGCAGAAATTTTTTGTTTCTTTTTTTTTGGTAAAACAGCTTCTGTTTCTGCAGAATCTTTTTTGAGAACTTTTGTGAACAAACCAAATATTTTTATTTCCCAAATAAAAAAACTCTTTCTGCAAGAACTCAGTCGCTTTCTGCGACAATGTCGCTGTGTCGCCGTGTTTCTGCCACGGGGAAATTGACAATTCGTTTTCTTTTACTAAATAGTGCATATTTTTTTATATTTTTCTCCTTTAAAGACCTTTCTTAAAAAAACTTTTTTTCTGGACTTGCCAAAGCCCCGATTATTCCAGATATGAAACTTTACAACAGTGTATATTTTTAATTCAACCATTTTTTTTATAAAATATAATTCAAGAATGTGCATTCAATAGCATTCATTTTAAGTTATTAAATTAGCAATTTTTTATCTTACTTCTGCATTGTTACTTCCACAAAACTTAGCTATAGACAGTTAATTTTGGGCAAAACAGTGATTTTAAGTGTGTCATTAACCTTGTCAATTCTGAATTTGGTACAATGACAAACCTAGTCTTCAATATCAATGTTACTTACCAGTTAAAGGAATGAACATTGGTCCATAAAACCCTATGTACAAACTTAAAAATTGTGTTGTACTGTCTAAAAATATTAATATTTAAGAATGCATAGTAATAATATTTAAGCTTCATTAATTTATTATTTTTACATCGATCTATATTTTGCCTATTGGCAAACAAAATAGGCTATGAGTAGTGCATAGCAGAATTCTTTATCAATGGCAACACTAAGTATGCACCATTAGTCTGTGGATAGTCATAAAATTAATAAGTATGTTAATTTCTATCTACGTTTTCAAACCGATTAAAATTTTTTAAACTGGAAATTATATGGAACACAAAGCTACATTAGACACCGTGCTTAATGTAAATGTCATAGAATTTTAAAATACATTTTTTGATAAAGAATTTAATTTTTTGGTATGCAAAAAATATGAAAGTGGGAAACATAATATATTCCCATACATATGAGCTGAGTAAATGGGAAGTAGGCTCCCCAGACGGCGTATTCAAGTTCTACGATTGTGAATTTAAATAAAAATTTTCATCATTTACAATAATATGGTATTCAATAATTATCATTATGTATAATATTCTTGATATTGTCTTTTTGATATGTTATATGTCATGTTACTTACAAGGAACTCAAAATATTGTATTTGATGTGGATAATTATCATTATTAGCTGTGATATTTTCGTAATTGATAACCTAACTACTGGACCTTATGAATAAAAGTTCATAACCTTATGAATAAAGACACTGAATGAAAGTTCTAACAAAATGATGCAGGAAAAACTAATTAATGAGGTTAGACAGGAAAGATCAAATAAATTCTTCAAAGACAGGAAAGATCAAATATTATCTTTGTGTCATTATTAATTGGAACAAAAGAGAAAAAAATACCAAAGTATTGGTATAAAAAAATTTAAAAGAAAATAGATTTCCTAACAATCAAATGCAAGAGAAGTTATTAATTAGTTCATTAACATTCTCTTAATTATAGATGGCCAATCACAAATGATTTCTTGCCTGGAAGGAAAGAAAAAGGTTCCTGAAATTGTAACTAGAGAACCAGAGTGGGTAATAGGCATGTGATATTTGACATCACTCATATTGGTTAAAATAAAACATTTATAAAGATAGATTAAATAGATTTATGTACTTTTTTATCTTTGGTTTACTTTCAAAAAATAAAAATACTGTTTTATTCTTCTGATTGTTTTGAAAATTCATTGATTTTCACACTTTTGAACACCAATACCGATTCTAAGTTTGTTTTTATATTATGTTTAAATTTAAAAAGAAATTTTTAAGGCATATTCAGTTAAAAGAAAAAATAACATAAATTATATTTCAGAACAATATTAAGAAGAAAAATAAAAATAAATATTTATTGATATTTTAATTAATGGGTATAGTGCATATAAAAACAGGCAGATTGATGTCAATTGCGGCACTTAATTATTAGATATTGATTAGGTTTTTTATTTTAAACCTGTAACCTAAATAATGTTATTTCAAATAAAATAAGTAGACATACAAACATTATTAAAATGCCCACAAATGCTATTCTAACAATTGGTAAAAAGTTTAAAAATACAATTTGAAATATGATCTAAAACATAACTTATTTTCTAAACTACTACAACTTGTTAATGTGATGTGAAGAGAGGACAATTAGCATAATAATGAAATGACACTTAACTACAAAAGGGTTCAAAATATCAACAACAAAAATAATCAATAAAATAAATGACATCACTTAAGTCACTAGAATAATCGTAAGAAATCCAAATCAGCGAATGGAAAACAAAGCTGAATAATTAAATAATTTTTGGCAAAAGAAAATTTGAGCATACTGTAGAACACTACATAATTATCTTCATTAAAAAAAACTGACATAAATTACTTGCACATAATTAAAATTATTTTACTATTAAAATAAGTTTTTCTACTTCTCCCCTAATGCTTAATAAAATGAGGTTTTCATACCATTTCTTACAATGTCACACTATAAATAGTAAATAAGTGAAATTTTGAAAAATAAATACATATGTATCTAACTCAAACTAAAAGTTCATTAGTATCATTGAAAATAAAACAGAACTAGTGTAATAGGAAGTTTGCAATGAATATTAGTGGAAGCATTCATGAATATTATTATGTGAATGTTAATTTGCAAAGTTATTTTCATGAATATTTAAACAAAATATTTTCTCTTTAACATTTAGTCAAAACTAGATTTTACAAAACTCTAAAAGACCTATTTGAATGCTTAATTATACTTATGACCAATATAAAAACTGATTATGAATAGGATTATTTAAATATATAACTCTAAGAGAAACATACGCATTTTGTTTAAAATACTATTTTTTGGCAAATACAAATATGATTGCAATAGTAAAGTTTAAAATTCAATAGCTTATCCTTTTACATTTTGCGATCTTAAGCTATAATTAATAAAATTATTACAGTGAAAGAAAGATTGTTATATGCATATTTAAACGATTTAATAAAAGAAACTGAAAATTTTAAACAAGACTTAAATACAAATGCAGATTATAATGTATTTTTATCCAATAAAGGACTATTCTAGAAGAATTATGCAAAAGGTACTTGCATGAAAGATAGACAATATATATTGTTTTGACATGTCCTTAATTAATGTATGCTTATACATTAAATATGAAAAAACAAAAAAGGTAAGAAAGAACCAGTGCTACAATAGTTTATACACAAAATTCATTCCTTATAATTGTTATTTATCTTAATGAAAAATTTAGGTTTAATATGTCTACAATTAATTAAATAAACTTGATGCGGAAGTATACGCATTTGATATGCTCTACTTTCAGCAATAACAATTAATCGAACACAAAGAGAAATATTTGCAATTGCTAATTATTTTTATGGAGGAAATTAACACTATTTCGGCAAAATCGGCTATTACTGAAAACAATAACATAATTTCATGTTTGTTGTCATTGGCAATATCTGTTCGGTTCCAACACAAAAAGATATATCGGCGCAAATGAAATAAATGCACCTTCCTATCCAAATTCTATTATTTTTATCTGAAAAGTAGAAATGGGCAGGAATCATTAATGCACATGATCGAAATCTTGCATTTAATATCATGGTTGTGTGTAATATGAATTAGTGAACACTAAAATTGAGAGCATCCTTTTCTTCAACTTTAAAGCCAGGATAAACACTGAACTTAAGCACAGTGAATAGCTATACGCACCTCTTCCAAAAGCAATTCAGATTTCTCATCATTAAAACATTTGTCAGGAGAATCTAGACGTAAATTTGGTACCGAACCATTATACATCGGTTGTGGAACCACCGCCATCTTGTTTTAACCAGAAGTTACCCATAATGCCATACCTAGGCTGACACGTGACCTCAAGACCGAATTTTTCCCATGGATGTGGTCGCACTGCGCGTTTGGGATTCCCCCCTTCCTCCTATGAGGAATTCAGCACTTGATAAGCAGTTTTCAAAACTTTCATCAAAATGATAAAATAAGATTCATATTTTTTCTAACACACTATTAAGTACTACCAGTACTCTTATAAATCTTACGCTGCTATTAACTAAGAGATATAATAAGTTAGTGAAATATGATAAAATTTTTCAGATTTAAAAAAAAAATGCCTTAATCATACATTAACTTTTGACTTTCACTACATAACCAAAATGTACTGTCAATTTACTAGAACCTCTTTTAAAGACAGGTAGGTAACAATATTAGGAGGCTAAAACTTTAATTAAATGTGATTCTTGCATATAACAATATATTGAAAGTCAAGTGTTAAGAGTCATTTATTTCAGTCATGTTTGTGTTAAAAATTTGCCACAAAGAAAAACAAATATCAGATTTTTCATTTATTTCATATTTTTTTCAAATTTTACATAAGAATTTCAGCACATCAAACACATTAATCTACTTCAACTTCTTCTTTGGTCTGAGGTTATTGCAGTGTCCACACTTGCGTTTGCGACAGTTAGTGGCTTTTGGATGTAAACGAGCATAGCACCTGAAAAGATATTTTAAAACATTATATTTTCAAAAAAATAAACAAATACATTAAAAACTGCCTAAATATTTTCATACAGTTTGTCTAAGGTGAGATCTGCCACAAAGTCTGAGACCTGCTAGGCTGGTGCTCTGCTATAGAAACAATAGTGCACTTCAGGGAGGGTAGCTTCTCTTCACTCTATGGTTAACATAAAAGATTCCCTTTCTCTCGCAACCCCGTCTTAAACAGTCAGCCCACACCCCTATTTGAAATAATTATACCTCGTGAATATAGTCACTAACATGTGTCCAGACAAGTGGCTAGGGGAGCTCTTACTTTAGACAAACTTAAACATTACACAAAAACACATTAGCATTTTAAGTTAAACTTGAACAGTTTCAAAACAAATTAGATTCATAAATTAGTTTCAATAACTGAAAGTACTATAAGTTGTTTTATTACTTTAAATTAAAACCATTCATTCAAATAGCAGAGAGGGTTATTCCAGGGTGTACATTATAACCATTTGATATTAAAAAATAGGCTGAGTGCACATTTTTTTTAAAAATATATTTTCAAAATTTTGTTTATAAACATTTAAGGCCAAGAAATACGTAGTTTTGAAATGAAATTTTTTTAAAAGGTTAAAAAGAAATGTAATCTTCAATAAAATGTCAAATTGAACTATCAACTGAATTATGACTTCACACAATTCTGAAAACCCCAAAAATTTTGAATACAAAAAACATTTGTACACTTCACAATTCCAAACCATTAATAAATTCAATAATAAAATAATTTTTAAGACAGAATCATATTTGGACAAGATATAAAATTGGGTGCAAAAAAAATTCTTCATTACTTCCTTCTTTGGCTAAAGAGCCATACTTAAAAATTTTTTTTTAAAAAAACTGACGAATTTTATGACTGCTCTTGTTAAGTGCACTGTTGAAACCAAATTTTCTAAATTGCAACTAACCTCTTTTCTTAAATTTTATTTTGAGGACTTAAAACCCAAAACATAAGGATGTTTAATCATAGAAAGTAAATATTTGTCAGATGTACAATAAAATTGAGTTCTCATTTTACTCAATAAAAATTGCTTTTAAAAATATACTTTATTTGCATTAAAAGAAATAATTACTTTGGGTACTTGAACATTTAGTGGT
Source organism: Parasteatoda tepidariorum (assembly GCF_043381705.1). NCBI lineage: Eukaryota > Metazoa > Arthropoda > Arachnida > Araneae > Theridiidae > Parasteatoda > Parasteatoda tepidariorum. Next base: position 25,936,375 of record NC_092212.1, read on the forward strand.
AATTCATAATTTCAAATCAAAATAGATAAATCCTTTAGAACTATACTTAAATATTAATAAATATTATTGCTAAAAACAAATATCATGCATATCAGTAATATTTTACTTTACTAATAATAATGTATAATAATCATGATAACTAGCGGATAAACTAAAAGTTAATGAATTATTAAATTAGTATCACTTATAAAACATCTAGTAGGTTGTGTTTATAAAGAAAGAAAAAAAAGAAAAAAACAAGCCAAGTCTTGACTGTAATGCAACAAAAAATACAAACTTTGAAAGTAATAATTACTTTGCAACATTAATACTTTCCAAGGATTCAGCTTTTCTCTTCAATTAAACATAAACTTGTTTTATAAATCTTAAACTCAGTCCTGGTTAAAGTTTGTAGTCAACATTTGTATCTATCCAAACAGTGAGCTTCAAATTGATTAAAATAAATAACTTAGTCTATTTGTTTAATGATTACTATACAATTCAGATAAGAGGCTCAATCATTAAGTAATAACTTTAAAATCAGCTTTCTGATTAAAATTATTGCTATCTAAACACCAATTCCAGGAATGCCAACAGCTTTAACTTCAGCAACAGTTTTAATAAATTTGATAGCAAGATAATTACTTCCGCCATTATATAGTTCCATAATTTGAATTTTTAAAAAAGTATTGGTGGAAAAATTAAAATGAAACGCACTAAACATTATTTAAATAATGTTAAAACCAGACAATATATTTTACAAAGTGTTGGAAGTTGGCATCTCTTCATTTTACTTTTGCTTACTGCTGCTTTGATACTAATAATTTCGCCTAATAAAAATTCCTTTATGATAAAAATTCCTTATGATGACTACACCAAGTCAACATAAAATCTAATTGTGTGTTAACAAATAATTGAAATACAGAAACATAAAAGTTAACATCAAACTATAGTGACTTACACTGCCAATCATACATTTAATATTACACTACGAATCAATTTACCATTTCATCATTATGTCAAACCTCACAAATCAAATTAAAACTGTAAATGCCTAAAATATAATCTCATAAAACATTAACCAAAAAAATATATATATAATAAATAAATAAAAAATAGCAAACACATTAAAGAATGATAAATTATGCAAACTATTTTACTGATAAAAGGTAAGACTTTTCTCTCTAAACTAACAGTAGCTTATTAAGTGCAATTATGCAAAAATCTAATAAAATACTGCAAGGTTTAGAACTAGTTTACATCTTATACACTGCTTAATAGCTTTCTAAATGACAAAGAATAAGAACGATGCCGTACTTTCGGCAGATCATCTTATCGCAGTTGTACTTCTGTGCCAAAATTCTAAGACTTGGCTCAATAACACCACCCCTCAAACGAAGAACTAAATGAAGAGTAGATTCCTTTTGAATGTTATAATCTGATAGAGTTCGTCCATCTTCCAACTGTTTGCCGGCAAAAATTAATCTTTGTTGATCAGGGGGAATACCTGAAAATATAAAACATAATCATTTTTGGTTACACAAGAATATATACTTAAAATAATTCTTGAAAATAAATTATACTTCACACAAACAATTCTAGGAAAAAGGGTTAGAATACCTTAACCTTCAATTTTTTGAAACAATTTTAATGAGAAATTAAAAAAGAATTGCACCATAAAAGTTTATCAAAGATTAAAAATTATTAAAACTCATTAAGAATATTCTTAACCAATATCATAAATAAGTCAGTTAAAATCGAGACTATTTCATTAAAAATATGAATATTACCATTTTCCATATACCGTGAAAACAATATATTTTTCAAAAATTTGAACTCATTGCTTGTCTTTCAATTTGCAGCTGAATTCAAAAGTAATTAAGTATTGCCTCTGGTTACTGCTATTTTAGAGTGTTATTTAACATTACAATCACATTCATCCATTAGCTAGCACACAAATTCAAAAGGATCATGCCTTATACTAAGACTTGGAACTTACGCTAACTACTTAATTAAACAACATTCAATTGTTAGACAGCTTTAATGTCTTATTTTATACTTATGTCCATCTAACCTTATATTAACTTCATGTCCACCTTAGTCAAGAAGTCTAAATAGTACCCACTGTTCATAACAAATTAACACTCATATTCTAAAAAAAATCTGTTAACAACTTACTATTAATCACTGGATCTTAATGTCCCAAAATTAAATTCAGTGTAGCAGTGCTGTGTGCTACCCATAACAGAAAAAAAATTTACTTGGGCATTTTAAATCTGGCTATTGATAAGACAGAAACTATATTATCCATACCTCAATTGGCAGATATAACCATATCAAATTTCCGTAAGATTTAATTATTGCATGAAGATAATACCCCAATATACTAAACTGAGACCTAATTTAATGGGACATTTCCATATTGATATTTCCTTGTGCTAACTAAATCTATTTAAAAGCTAAAGGGTTTTTCAACTTTCTAAAAATTAGAACAAATGCATTTAGGTGACTAAAAATTATCCCTATCAAGTAGGTCTTTTGTGATTTTTTTAGAATGCTCAGTGCCAGACTTACTTGACCCCCAGGTAATAATATGCCTTATATCTTAAAACTCAATTGTTTATTTATTCTTAAAAATGTACTTGCACCAGTAAAATGGAAAAAGACCCACAAAACTGCTCACATTGTGGTCAACATTTTGATGATCTTTGCCATTAAAAATACCTTCTGATGTTTTTTTTCAAGGAACATATCACTCATTTGGTAAAACAATGACGTAACTGATATATTACAGAAACTAGCAGTTACATCATTGCTTCACCAAATCAGCAATAGGTTATTAATAATGAATAATAATGATGACTAATAACAGACTTTTAACAAGGTAGACCACTGGCACTACACATTTAGGTCAATGTCTGCAAAAGGGTGCCTCTTTTACTGTGGCAATCCATCATTAGAGTAAAATAAAAATTATTTGTAATAAATATAGGTAACATTAACATCAATTAAAAGTTTCAGATCACAATACCCAATCCAAGATGCACCCTAAAGCACTATATCCTGCATTAAAACATCCTTTATGCAGAATAATTTTAAAGCAGATGGTTAACCTGAATAATATTGCATGTTCTTAATACTTTAATTACAACAATTAACATTTCATTTCAACACTTCTAATGAAAACTGGAATAAAAATGATCTGCTATATAATAGTACTCATAATTATACAATAAATAATGATATGTATCTAAAGTATGATATACACACAAAAATTAATTATTTAAAATTAATTAAAAAACAAATCAGTAAATATACCTTCTTTATCCTGAATTTTAGCTTTTACATTTTCAATGGTATCAGACTGCTCAACCTCAAGTGTGATGGTCTTCCCAGTCAGAGTTTTTACGAAAATCTGCATCTTGTATCTACATACATAAAGAAAAAAAAGTTACTGAAGTTGTGTGCCGATTAAAATATTACACAGTAAATGGTAAAATATTAAGTTAGGCTTAGGGCAAAGCAAAAATAAAAGTAAGCCACTTTTAAATTATAAACCATTACGATCAACATTAGTTTTAAAAATTTAAATCAATAATAGTTTAATTATCATAAAATATTTATTTCTTACCTGAATATCTGACTCAAATTTAAGATGGAATTTCACACTTTCCTCCTCGTGTCGAATACACGAAAAATGAAATGTGGAATAGAAGTTGTAGTGTAGAATTTCACAAAATCGAACGATTCTTTTTGACGAACGATTCAATTAAAAGTAATACATCTAAGCTACAAACTAAACTTTAATCATAACATAAAGCTCTGAATTCCTAAAAATACCAATATTTATCACATGCTTAATTCATGGAGTTGCATTATTAGTTTGTTGAAATGAATGACAGTTTTACTGTTCTTAAAATTTATGTAGTAAAGTGTATGCATATGTTTCGTCATTATTTCATCTCCAATCAAGAAATCAATCTAAACTTCTAATCTCAAACACGGTTTGGATCTGTGATGAAAACTGTTCTACATTTATAGAGACGTGAAAACTATAACATTTTCTAAATATGAGTATTTTAAGGCATTTAAAAACTAAGAAAGAAGTTGACGATGCTATTCGAACTAATGAAGAAAAAGTTCTAGTGCTAAGATTTGGGAACGATAATGAAATTGGATGTTTACAAATCGATGACATTGTAAATAAACCTGAACTAGATTTTGTTTTTATTTTTTTGTATTTTTAATTTCAAATCATCATTAATTAATCTCTGTTAATTAATTTTAGTTTATTTTTGTAATAAAAAGTTGTTTACTTACATCTGCAGACGTAATCTAAATACAGTATAAAAATCTTCCTATTTCCTTAATTTTTCTGATCTAGTTCCAGAAGTACTATTTTCTATTTCCAAAATTAAAAACTTATTTGCAAAAAAATTTTCTTTAACTGAGAAATTTGTTTTGTTGATTATGCATTTCATATGTAGAAATTATGAGGCATGATAAAGTCTTTTTGATATTTTTTGTAGATAAACAGTGGAAACTCCCTCATCCTTAATCGTCCAGACAACAATCCCCAAAAATGGGTTTTTCCACATAATAGGTCTTAAAAGTAATCAAACATCATTAGTCAATTAAAAAAATAACGAATAGATAATTGACTTCTATTTCTTTCAACAACGTTTTTTATAGGTTGAATGACTTTTAAAAAAGTAAAAAATGTTTAATATCATAAAATATGTGTGTAAAAAAAATAATAAATGAGCACAGGATGTTTTGAGCTTATTTAGCCATGTATAAAGATATGTTTCTTTATGATGTGAAGAATTAACAGTTCTGATAATCAGATGAAAATGGCATTAAAAGACCCTGTACTTAAATTCCTAAGGTAAATTGATTTATTAAGAAAAATAATAATCCTCACCAACTAGAGAGCAAAAATAAGGAACAGAATTGAATAGATTCTTTTAATGAATATGTCTATAATTTAAGACAAAACCTGTCGGCAGGTGATTCTTTCAAATATTATTAATATTCAGCTGCATTAATATTCATAATTTATTCTTCCTCCCAAAATTTGTTTTTCTTTCACTGCTCATGACTTTTCAACAAAATCTTTTAGTATGGTTATTGAGGCAGAATAGGAGGAATAGGTACATCATAGTTCAGCTATGGAATAAGCAACATGAAGAAATAAATAATAAAAAAAAAATTGTTTTATTATGTATTTTTTTTTAAAAAACAGATAGCGAACGGAAAAAAATTCATTTGAAAAGGGAAAAAAAAATTTTTTTATTTTGATTGTTAAAAAGTGTCCAGAAAATATACTTCCAGTAAATAAATATCCGAATATGAGTACTGTATCATCAATTAAGGAGCTTTTAAAATCTTTCATTAAAAATTAAAATGTGCTCAATTTATTAATTTTTAATGCATTTAACAATGTTACCCTTTTTTTATTTAGATGTCTCGATGTGCTGTTTTATTAAGTGAAATGGCTATAATTTGTACTATCAATTTAGAAGACGTTCCGGAATATGTGGAGTATTTTGATATTTCTCACATACCTGCCACAATTTTCTTTTTTAATAGTGTTCCCATAAAAATTGATTCTGGGTAAGTAATTTTTATACCATTTTTATTTTTATATGGCTTTTTAAGGAACAAAGGTTTATCTTTTGCATTTTCCCTTTACAAGTAGGGTTAGTCAAAGTGGGCTCAGACCTAAAAATCCCACTCAATTTTTTTCAGGTAGGCCCATTTGTAAAAAAAATACTTTTTTACAAGGTATGATTTATCAAAATTTATCCTTTTAAAACAGTGGTTACCTACCGGCAGCCCACAGAACCTCTTTTGCAGACAATTTTCATAAAAACCTATATAGGTTTAAAGTACTTTTTTTTGTTCAGAAAAACCTAATTTCTTAGTTTCTGTGAAATTTAACATACCAACAGTGAAAAAAATTTATTTCTCAGGTACTAATCCAGGGTTGCCACTCTTCAGGGAGAACACGGAAAACCTGGAAAATACAGGGAATTTAAAAATCACCTAAAATAACAGGGAAAATGCAGGGAATTTTGATTTTTTCTTTACAAACTGGGAAAATACAGGGAATTTTGTTTTTACTTTTGTCTTTTAAAAAATGGTGACCACTCAAAGCCTAATCTATGGGATATTTAACCATGATATTTCAGCTATAATAAACTATTTCATTTACTATAGCATTATTTAAGTATGTTCAGCTGTTTTTCCAGCAATTAAAACTAATAAATATAGTTAGCCCAATATAGCTCACACAAGAGTGCAGTAATTGTTGTTTTTTCTTAACATATTGTGTATAATATGTACAGGGAAAACACAGGGAACTTTTTCTCCAGATTTGAGTGGCAACCCTGTAATCTACTTCTTATTTTAATTTGTAATTCAATACTTTTGTTTTGTACAACTTGATAAAAATCTGACAGTAATATTTAATGTTCCTTCAAACATAAAAGAGTCCTATATAAAATTTTGATAAAGTTGGTGTCCGCCATTTGACTGGTGTTTTTAATTGTGGCCCCCTGCCTCATGTAAGTTAGAAACCCCTGTTCTAGATCAATAGATTTTTACTTTATAAGCAAAGTAAATTATTGTCATTTTGCAAAAATTTTCCAACAATTGAAGATAAATTAAATTGCATTTAACTTGTTTTGATAACATACTAGTTTCCCTACAATTAGGGAGAAAAAGTAAAGTATACGTTCTTATGAAGAACAGATACTAAAACTTTATAAAAATTACTATTAATACGTTTTTTATTTATCAAACTTTCATTACAAATGTTTAACTTATTTCAGTATTTTTTAAATATCTAGCCAGAGTACAAGAATTTAAATTATAATTTAATTCATTTATGAAAGAGTTATTAAATTCTAACCAAATTCTAAGATATAAGTTATGAAAATAAGTTTGTATATTATTATTATAGATTGTAAAAAAAACTGCTTTTATAAAATTTAATAATTATCTATAAAACTAATTAGTAATCAATTTTTTATAATTGTATGGAAATATACTTTGCTCTCTAAAAATATAAGAAAAACCATTCTTCTATACATGAAATATCTAATAGTTGTCCTAATATGAGCTCAATATATAAGTATTATTTTATTCATGGCAAAGACATGTCTTGTTATAAATACTTTGATATAAACGTTTTACTTATGTTATATTATCTATTTACAGAACTGATGACAATACAAAATTTGTAGGACCTTTTCAGTGTAAACAAGATTTTATAGACTTAGTTGAAGTTGTGTATAGAGGTGCAATGAGAGGAAAACATATTGTTAACTGCCCTATTGACAGGAGGCGGATTTCAAACTATCAGTTATTGTTTAAAGACTTTTAAGAATAAAATAGTGAAATTCTAATGATAATCTTTTCTCACAAAATTTTTATTCTCATTTTATTCTTATAACCCTTTCGATTGATAATTTATTAATTTGTATTTTATTTGTGTAACACATTTAGTGGTCAGTCATATTATTTGGATTACTTATTCTTTAGTGTGTTTTAAAATATTAATAATAACCAAATTTATAGTTATCGTTTCTCACTTATGAATAAAATTTTGATTAAAAAAATTGAACAAGTCAGTCTTAATTTTATTTTGTTTCTTTGTTAATCATTACTGAAGTTAATAATACTATTATTTTTCATTCTCACAGATGGATCTCTAAGGCAGTAATGTAAAAGTTAATTGTTGCTTAGAATCCTCTCTAACACTATAGCATTAACATCATTTCTTTTTTAAAATGAGAAATAATAATATTATTACCAAATGAAAAGTTTAAAATGCTTGATATTTAACAAAACACTCTTAATTTTTTTATATACTAGTATTTCTCAACTGCCATCTGTAGCCTGAAAAACATTAAGGTGTATCACAAAAAAGTAGAACTTTTAAAATTTCATCAAAATGGAAAGGTTTAATAAACTGAATCGAACTTTGAATGTTCAGAAAACACTTATGAAAAATGCTTCTCTTTTTTTCTTCTTCTATCATCAAAATTAATAGTAAGTTTTCTGGGAAGTTTCAAAGGCTTTTTATCTGTGATACTTTTTGATCAATCACAAAATTTTATGTCCTTTAAGTGTTAAAAATTTAAAGAAATGAATAAACTTACATTTTATTTTTTATAAATTTTTGCCTTTCATTTTTGCGTTTTTAAATCAATTCGAAACTCATTTCAAAACTGCATTTTTAAAACTTTTTTTCCTCATTTACAGTAAATATATGTATATATATTTATAAAACTTTTATCTATAAATATTTTTTTTTCATAATGTCCCTTTTTAATATATTACTCTAATCAACTTCTTCAACGAGATAATTTTCTCTTCAAATATATTTGATACTTTCCTTCAGCCATTTTCTCATTTTAACTGCAAGGTGGTCACTGAATATTGTTTGGATTTTATTGTCAAATTGTCACAAATATAGACATAATAAAAATCCGTCTTCAGATTAAAATAATAAACCTTTTTTTTTTTATACTGAAAATATTCCTGAAATTAAAGTTCCAAGATTCGATAGTGAAATATTAGCTATAATTATTATTTATACCAATTCCTTTTTTCTTGAAAAACTCATTTTTATAGAAATTAAATTGGAAATTTATAAAACAGGTCTATCATGACAGTGAAACTTAGACTTTGACGAATTAAGATAAAAATAATTTATGTTTGTAAGGAATATTTTTAAAAAGAATTTTTGGACCAATTCACCTTGGAGAATTAGGTTTAAAGGAAAATCTCATATTGGGAAACCCTTTGAACTCAAGACCCAGAAGCAAGATGTTCTTAGGTTAGTCCCATCCCTATTGCTCGATGCTGTAACAAAAGATCTAACCACAATGAAAATTTCAAACTGGGTATCCAAGTCTAAAGAACAGAAAGGTTTGGAATGACATTTTTCAGCAAGCCATTACAGGCTGCAGCTACATGAAAGACATTGTTTTTTTAGTGACTCGAAAAACTAGCCTCAAATATTCTAAATAATTTGTGTAATTATATTAACTGATTCAAATTCGGACCAAAAATTATTTTAACGGATTTGGATTCTTGAACCTCGAAAGTTGGGACAGTTGTTTATTCAAGACTGATCAAAATTTTTATTAACTTAACATATTTCGCCATATATGAACTGTGTATATGATTCAAAATATTATTTCACCCAAAAACAATAATAGTTTATTTTTATAACAATCAAAAAGATTTAAATTATAAGGTTTATAATTAAGTTAATTAAACATTATTTTATTCAATGTTATTTGAAATAACAAAACACATAATTTAAGGGTCATGAAAATGAAGATCTAAAACAGGTCTCTTTTAAAAATTTCATTGCTCTCGATTTCTGCCATCCCTTCCTTCTCCTTTTCTCATATTTTGAGAGTCAAAATTTTGAATCCGTTGTATAAAACTATGCGGAGAGAATGTTTTTACTTCGGATTACGTAAATTTAAATATCATGTTTACGAATTAATGTATTTAAGGTGCTAAGTTATTTGTGCTTTTCGAACCATTAAAAGTGTCTTTTTGTAGGCGAAATTAAAATTCATTGCTTCTTCTCAGTGCAAAGCTTATTTTTCCCCCTTGCACTGCCCTACCATTCAGCGTAATCAAGCAGATGGTAAGTCAATATCTCCGCTAATAATTTTCAATAAAATGAAAATTGTTTATTTAATAGCATATTTTCCCTTGTATGTTTTATCTATAGTGCATTTTATCCACATTAGGTTTACCAAAGTTACCTATAAGACGTCTGTACTTAAGAAAATGTGGATTATCTATAAATAATCTCTTACAAAAGATATAAAGACGGCGTTATCTCATGGATCATGTGGACGAAGCCTGGACTTCTATTCTTTGTCTATCCCTTACAGCTCAACTCATCCGGTACCGGATGAGTTAGGCTGTAAGGGATAGACAAATTTGGCCTTAGATGGGATAAATTGGACCTAACAATCATGAGTTTAATGTTAAAAACTCCCAGCAGTTATGAAAATAGCATATTATTCGCAAAAACATCACTTAATATAATCAAGGAGGCTTCGGAAAACAGCAGGTCCCAGCACGAGTTATTTTTCTCCCCGTTTTGGCTCTTACATTTTACAATGAAAGATCCACAATGCAATTAAGATTTGCACAGTTATATAAAATGAAATGAGTACGATCGTTTTTGTTTTTGTTCAAAGTTTGCGATTACTTGTTTGAGAATCTTTGATGGTTCAAAAGATTGAGCGATCACCCTCCACTCCTAAATGCAATGACCCAGTGATTGCTGAAAAGCCATTATTATAGTGTGCTGGATAACAGTTGACTAGTTTGAAGCATACAAAATATGTTATGATGCATCATGTAAGAAATATGAAGAAGCAACTCTCATTTCATGCGAAAACTAAATCGGGTATGCGATTGAGAACTGATTAGTAAATATTTATTCGCTAATCAGATTCTCAACCACATCTCCGAATTTGCAAATGTTAATTTTTCATAGGCGATAGAAATGGGCTACAGGTGGCGTAGAGCAGAAATTTCTACACATGTCTTCAGTGGCCCCCACCCCCCCAAGCTCTTGAACNAAAAATTTGCTAACTTCACCCTTCCATGTTAGCTTGTTCGAAATAGTGCTACGTTGCTTCTTTTATTTATGTACTTAAAAAAAAATTCTCTCGTTTAAATTCCCCCCCTCCAAAACTATTCGTTTTATTTATTGTAAAAATTCCCCCCCCCCAAGCTGTAAGTGGGCGCATCTTGCGCCCACCTTCAACCCTGATGGGGGCCCCTGCATGTCTTTCACCAATAAGGCATGGTGAGTCATGGGAGAAAGAAGAACATTAGCTTCACTTTTGATTCTCAAATAGGGGTCCCGCAGTGAACTGATCGCAAGACACGGTTCCCAGCTGACTGGTTGCGGTCAATGTGCTGGTGAGTGACAGCTTGAATTTGAGCAGGGACCGAGGATGTGCGGCATTGGTCCTCGTTAAAACTGTTCTAAAGTAAAGTGCTCGACTTTGCGTGTAGGTCCAAAGGTTGCGTGTAGGTTGCTCGCATCGGGCTACCGAAGCGAGAGAGCCATCCCCTCTGCAGAGGCTCAAAATTGTGAATTCATGTCTTCGGCTCATCCTCAGTGTTTTTCCAGACCGTCGCCAATAGCCCATTGTGCAACTTTAGTGTGTGAGCTCTAGTGCGATATAGAGGAAATACGGCAGCAGATTCTTAAATAGATTAAAAACTTTTAAGTTAAGAAGCTATATAGAACTAAAAACTGCATTGAACATCGTTCTAAAAGAAAACGTCTTGAATATTTTAGAAAATATTTGTGAAAATTAAATACGAAAAACATTAAGAAAGGGAAAAATATCGTCATCCTAATGTAACTGAGAACTCGCGTATTTTGAGTCTTAAACAGTGTGAATGGCTTTGCATGTGAGGTACCGTTTACACTGTATGTCACGCGCTTCCAATCATCAACAGAAAATGCATTAAGTGAGATTCACCCCCAGTTGCTATTCAAAGAGCCATTCTTGCTTTATGCAAAAACAAGATCGTGTAAGCAAATTTGGGATTGCTAATGATAATCTCATTAGAAACTATTTCACAGGAAAATATATTTCATGAATGAGATTCGCAATTCGGATTTCGCAAACGAGTTTTTAAATGCAGCGAAAATGGTCATTGAAGAAACTAAATGATTTGCTTTTAGCTTTGATTGATTCATTATTCCTGTCTGCTTTATTATAGACTGGCAACGATTGCGTTATTGTGGTTGTCATGGAGGAAAATGAAACTAACAAAAGATATATTAGCCAACATTAGTGATGTTTTAGTTTATGGAAATTATTTTAAGTTACAAATTGCTTTGGAAATTCAATAATTGGCTATGTAGCTTTGTTTTGAAATGAATCGAATAATTTTCCGCCCGAGTTTCTGTGATATTTTGCAATTCTTTTTTATTTTCTTTACGTTTCACATTTTTATTTCTTCTGTCAGAAGTATTCCAATGCATTTGTTGTCGTCTAAATCAAATTCAACCCTAATAATGAAAGGCGTACTTTCAGAATCTTTGCTCAATTATGACGCAATAAAGCCTCCAGATCATTTACAAGGCATAAAAATGGAGCGAGATGGACATATCAACAAAAATTTTAGGAAAGAAATCATTCTGGGTAATCTTAGTGAGAGTGGAACTGAAGATGAAAAACTTCTAGTTTCTGTTCATCGAAAGTAATTTATTTACAATAAATTTTAATTATTTTTAAAGCTTTTTTATTATCATTGTACTGGAATTTACATTACTATTTATATTTGTTGCATTAAGTAATAATTAAGAAAAGAATTTTTCATACAGCCTCTAAGTTATTGTTTTGTATAAATTTTTATCTGATTGCCTTAGTGCACACCCTAATGCACTGAAACATTAATATACATTTTTAAATCTAACTAATGAAATGTATAAATATCTTTATTTTTATTTTAAAAAAAGAAAGAAAATGGTCATGACCTACATTGTTTTTGGAGACAGCAGATTTTCTTGATTTTTATAGCTTCTCTTTAAACCAGTCAATATTTAAAAATAAAATTTTTTTCTTCTTGTGGAAACTTAAATTGGTTATTATAAGCTTAAATAAGAACCTAAGATGCGTCAAAATATCCTGGCGTCATTTTTAAAATTCAAGCCATTTTTAAAAAACTTTACAATAAAAGAGGAGGTTAATAATAGTTTTTATTACTTACCAAAGTGTAATAACAATCTTCTTTTACTATTCTCTTGTTAACAATGTGTTAAAATTAAAATAATGTTACATTTTCACGTTGTTAGTTTAGTGACTTGAATTTCATTAATTCATGTGGCATTTTTTTGCTTTCAGAAACAGTAATGAATTTAATTGTAGTAAATCAAGTTTAAGGAAAGTTAAGTTCTTTTTTAGAACTTGTTTATTCCAAATGTAATTACTGATGTGCAAGTTATAGTATACAAGTTTTCTTCATTCAGTTCTATGTGTGGCATGTTATTGCATTAGAAATCGGTGGCCATTTTTGTGTAGGTACGGTATATTAAAGTTTAAATAATGTTATTTTATGCATTTTAAATTTAGTTTTCCTTTAAATTTTTATAATAAATATGTCATGGTGCACTTTTGATCGTTGTTTGTGAAAAATAATAGCTGATTTCGACTTCTTTTTTTTACAGAGCAGATACGAATCATGACGGATTTTTAAGTGAAACAGAATTGGAAAAATGGATTAACAAGAAAGTCAAAGAGCATTTTCATAAAGCTGTTAGAGAAAACTTTATAATATTTACTTCACTTGACAAAGATCATAATGGTAAAATTTATATCTAACTTTCTAAATTCAACTTCAATAAGATGATTTATTTTATGATCATTCAAATAAAATATTCTGAACTAGTATTGGTACTTGCAATAATTTGGTAGCTTTGTTCAAGTTTTGGAGAGAAATAAAATTTTTGGTTTCTATTTATTTTTTCACCATTTAATAGATAATTTATGATCAGTGGAAGCCATTTAACTGTGTCATTTTAACAATAGTGTCGTAAGATAAGCAACATCCTGACTGATTATTTGTGTAATATTTTTCTAGTTGTCATGACCAGTTCATAAGTGAAATTTAAAACCACTTCAAGATAACTAATTAAATAAAAAATATTAAATGAATTGAAATCTATTGCATTTAATATATAAAAGCAAACAATATTAATCAATATACCTTTTACTAGTATTTAGTGGCATAACTGTTGGGGGACAAGAAAGAGTACATGTTCCCAGTTACAGCCTTAGAGATGTACCAAATTTATTACTTCAAATTTTTATCCCATTTACCTACGAACTGAATAGGATGTATATTGGTCAATCATTTTTTAAATTACTTTTTGCAAATATGTGAGACAATAAGAAGCAATAAACACCTATCCTTGAATAATAATAAAAAATAAATTGATATCTAAGTGAATCGAAACTACAAACATGAGTAACATATGCTGTTCAATTGTAAATAAAACATATTAATGTTTTTACCTTGTTGAGCTACATAAGTTGTTATATCTTATTCAATGTAACATTTACTTAATGAATTTAGTTTTACAGAGTCTAAACTTGTAAGCAGTTCCCTTAAGTGTGACACTATATTATGCCAGGTGGTATAAAAATTAAGTTTGTTCCCAGGGTTTTAAGTCATAACTATAATGCATGTGGCAACCCTTTAGCAAAAGTTGCTTTTCTCAATAAATAAATAACTACAAATTATTCAGGAAAAAAAAGTTTTGCATCTTACATTTTTACAGATCTTCTAAGTTTAATGATTGATTTAAAATGTTCTAAATGAGTGAAAGTTAGTTCTCAAAAATTAAAACTAAGTTGCTTACCTCAATATATATATAAACTTTAAGTTTAGAATAGTTAAGCAGATTTTATTAGATTACTAAGGTAAAATTCATTATTCTTAATTAACTTAAAAGGATATTTAGATGGTTTCTATTCATATTTTATAAAGAAAAAGCAACATAAGAGATGGAAATAGAAGAAAACATATGTGATGATGAGAAAAGCAGTGTTGTCGGACGTAAAAATAAGCAATTATTTTAATTTATCATAAAAATATTTATTATTTTCAAAATCAATATAGACTATATAAATGAGACTTGCTTTAAACAGAAAAAATAATTTTATTATGTTTAATTTTAGTGGCACAGTACAATTAATTATGTATCTTGGTATCAGATGTAAAATATCAAAAGTACGTCTTTGTAAATCAAAATGTGAAATGTTTTTACACATTTCTGCAATATAACCTGTTTTAATATAGTTTACTTTATTAACTATTCTATTATTAGTGTAAAAATAAAAAATACAACTAGTTAGTGATTCACTTACTATGGATAACAATTTCAAACAATGTAGCCTTTTTTTTAAACAGCCTATAACTTATTGAAAACTGATAATAAGTTGAAAGTTATTATTTCTAAATCTGAAGTTTTTTATCTTGAAAATGATACATTGTTTGCTTAAAAATATTAAATTAAAAATTTTGGTCATCTGGTTGATCTTTCTGTGGAATTGCCCAGTTGACATTTTGATTAAATGAAGAATATTTTGAAAACTATTATAATTCTTATTTAAATGAAATATTATTTGTTTATTTCTATTAATATTTTACTTGTTTTTGTGTATAGAAATAGGAGAAGTCGTTTTTTTATTGGACAAATTTTAAATAACTTTATTTTTTTTTTCAATTTGCAATGCTACTTCAAGTTATTAAAGTTTCAGTATTTTAATACAAAATTATGGTTATTGTTTTTATATTATGTCACATTTTTATGCACCTTCGCTTTCAAGCAAACTCTCCTTTGATTTATGTCACTAGATTGTTTAAAAAGAAATTGCCCATAATTTTTTATGAATAATCCCTCCTATTCTATGTTAAAAAATTTATGGCTTTCTATTTTGTTAGGTCGTGTTAGTTGGGATGAATATCATGTAAACTTTATGGTGGAACAAGGATTCAATCATAGTTATGCATCAAAACATCCTGAACATCATAAAACATTAAAAAGAAAAGGTAAGTGTTTTATTGAATTAATGGTTTAACATTATTTAACATCAGTTAAAATATTTTTTACATAAAAACAGTAAATTAAAATCAATGACATTATCAGTTATTTTAAGCCATAAAATTTGATAAGATAATTATTAAAAATTATAGTGTTTATACATAATTTTCACAGTTTTTAATTTTTTTTCTTCTTCTTTTTAACTTCCCGTGTAAGACATCAATCAATATCACACTAATTAAATGGTTGATTTTTATATTTATCACTAAAAAATAATTTAACTAGGCATTCCAATTTGTTAAGTTAAAAGTTCAAACTGAGATCTGTACTAAATTCTTTTTTTATTTTAAGTATTGTATAGTAACAAAAAATGTTTTCAATATTAAAATCAATGAATATTTGCAAAATTGAAACTCATTTTGCAAACAAAAGGTTAAAATTTTATTTTTCAAGAATTAAAATTGATGATTCATTTAAAATTTTCGTTATTTGTTTGATATATTGAGGGAGCTTTAAAGAGTTTTTAATTTTTGAAGGGGATAAATACATAGTGCCCACTCTGATAATGACAGGCATGGTTTATAACCAATAAGTTATTTGGTAATATCAAGTTTCAACACTAATTGTTTGACTTTTAATTAAAGAACTTTGTGGAGGAAGATGCAATGGTGAATTTGAGCAACACCATCTTTTGAAACTATGACAGAGGCAGCTGTTAATTTAATATTTTTAATTTGAAACAGTTTTTTAAAATTCTTACTATTTTAATTTTTATTATACAATGAATTTGAAAATGTAAATGAATCCTTTGTTTCAGTGAAAGAAAAAATTTTGTTAGACAAGGCAGCTTGGTCAGAAGCTGCCAATTCTGATCCAGAAGCTCTCAACATTGACGAGTTTTTAACATTTCGTCATCCTGAACATAGCCATGTCTCACTTATCAATATGGTTAATGACATTATTGGTAGCTTAGGTAATGATTTTTCCTTTAGACTTTTAAACTGATATGTGACATTGTAGTGATAAAATATTAATAACACTATTAAAATTTGTAGTACATAGCTTGTAGTACTTACTACCTCAACAAGTAGCTTGTTGAGGTTAAAGTTCTTTATATTATAATATATTTATATTGGGAAATTTTAATCTCTAATCTAATAAAATTTTGAATTTATTGAGACCCATGTTGTTACTATGTAATTAAGTTTTATTCTTTAATCTGATTTTATTACATACTTTTTTAAAAGAAAACATTTTTACATGAAAAATGCGTTATCAGTTTTAATATATTTGAATTCAACCACTACATGCTTTCTTATTCTTTACAGTTTCATGATTTTTTAATTTTATCGATATAATGTAATGCATCTAGTTTATATATGTATATATTTTTAGAAATCTAATAATTTTGCCTAGGAGCAATTTAGATTGAAGAATTATTAACATGTGTCTCTTGTGTTTTTCTTTAACTGAATAAGTGCTTGCAACGCAAAGACATTATTTAAAATGTTTTCTACGAAATAAATTATTATTCAAAGAGAAAGTTAGATATTGAGGAGACATTTTTGTAGTAACTGTTTCAAGTGAAAAACATTTAATTCATTAAGGAATATCCATGAAATACTAATCAATACAAATGTATCGCAAATACTTTTAAAAGAACAACTTACTTCTAAAACTAAATATTTTCTCATGCTTATTTATGAACAAGGATAATTTATAAATAATTCTGCATGATTCATCTAGATGACAATGGAGATGAAATGTTGTCAGAACAAGAGTTTATGGAGATGCCAGATCCAGATGAAACAAATCACTCAACAGCTGAATGGAAACAGCAAAGACTTAAGGAATTTCGGGAGAGTATCGATGTAAATCATGACGGAAAAGTGACAAGAGAAGAGTTAATAGTAAGTATCTATTACTATTTTTCAAAAAGAAAATATTAAGAATAGTCAAGAATAAATTACTAGTTTGTTATCCAAGTTTTCACAAAAAAAAAGTTAACACTGATTTTGCCAGATTTCTTTTATGCTGTTGTATATCTATATAACCATACTATTTATATCCTATAGAATCTATAAGTTTAAAATTATTTTTATAATTATTGAGGATTTCCTTTTATTTAATTCTTTTAATAAGAAGCTGTGTGTCTAGTATAAAATTGTAACACTATAGACATTAACTAGTTGACTTGTTTAAAACGCAAACAAAACATTTAAGGCAGTCTTAATAGCATGAAAGACCCCAAGTAGAGAAATATTTGGGGGCTCTATAACATGTAGAATCTAGCAAAAAAAAAATTCCATCATATAAAATCAATCACTTTTAAAGATAGACGTTAATCTTGAGAAAATTTAAATTTTAATTTAATAAATAGACAAAAGTATAATGATTTAATTTTTGTTTTTCTTAAAATGTCTGAACTTGTCATGGCTGTTTTCGTATGACTAATTGTATATACTAATACAATAGGTTTTCTATTAATGTAGCACTAATTATAAGACATTAAACATTTTTTTTCACTAAATACATGTTAAATTTACCAGAACTTTAACAATATTATTGATATACAGTCACATTCATGTCTAGCAAGCCCTGATTTAATAAAAAAATCGGAAATACTTGGTTGGTATAATGTTACATATTAGGGCATAACTTGCTTTTAACAAGAAAACCCTTAATTTAGTGAGTAATATTTTGTGACCAAAAGAAGTAACAGATTTAATTGAGAAGAGAAAAATTTGAAAATGATACATTTCGTAACGCTAATGTTAACACTTCCAAGTTACCTGCTCCTGATGATATTGTAGCTAAAATTCAAACTGAAACAAATAAATTAAAAACAAACAAACATTGAATGCTATTGGCTCCTGATTTGGGAGCAAATTGAGCTGATTTCTTCCCAAATATACATAATGGCTTATGAGAGTACAGAAAGAACTTTGAACTTTTTTCCGAAAGTGGAGATGAAATGATGTTTCTCAGACCATAAATCTTATCCAAAGGACAATAAGAGAGTTTAAGCAAATTAACTTATTTGTTAATGTACAGAAATAAAGCCAGCACTATATATTTATAAAGTGTGAATATTTTTCACGAACATGTTTTTTACGAGCATTCGGTTATAACAAGCAAATATTGAGTCACGTACTGCTTGTTATAAGCAAGTTAAACTGTATTATACATTTATTAAAACCATAACTATAGGATATTGAGAACATTTTCTTTTTTAAACAAGAATGGGTATATACTTTTTTATTAAAATATAAAATGGAGGTATTTCATTGAAAATAAAACATTTTGGTCTAGATATGTTCTTGTTATTTCAAAGCCTGTATTAAGGAGGGGTGCCAGAAGGGAAATGTGACAGTGACCACTTGAAATGTGACATTAAAAAGAAATATCTATAAAATAATAATTGGAAGGGTCCCAAGTAATGCCATGCCTAATAACCATACTTAAGTAATTGCTAATTTTTTTTTGTCTACTACTGCATTTATTTTTTTGACCAAATTACAAAGAAGGTAATGTGGCTTTTAATTTGCTACAAATATTGAAAACATTTCCAATATCACTTACAATTAAAATTTTAATTTTTTTTAATTTGTGAAAAAAAATTACCTAAAAAAAGTTATCTATATTTTTTCTATTGCTGTGCAGATGTATAATGATCCAGAAAATCCTGTTCATTCTAAGACTGAGGCTAGGAAACTTATAAGATTAGCAGACTCAGACAGAGATCAGCTGTTATCTTTAAAGGAAGTTCTCGCAAAGAAAGATGTGTTTCTTGGAAGTAAAATGATAGACACTGCACGTAGCTTTCACGATGAATTCTAATCTGTGATATTGTTGTGATTTGTTTCAACTTTAGTATTGTTTTTTAGAAATAAATATATTTTACAGTTACATCTTTTTTATTCATTCATTGCTAAAAAAAAATAATGGGCAGGAATAGGACTTACAGTTTTTAAGGTTCCAAAGTCCATTATATATTTGTAGAGTTTGGGGCAATATGGAGAATTTTACTTATGTATTTTATTGTTGCTTCAAGTAAAGTATGTTAGTTTGCAGAATTTCTACTAGATATATGTACAATACACAAAAATATCTTATTAATACAGAAATTGTTTTTCACTAAAAAACTTTCTTATAAAACATTCTTCTGAAAACGATTTGTAAACATACTTTCATTATATTTCCTTAAGTCATTCTGTATACAGTAAAAAAAGTAGACTATGCAGAAAGTTTGATAATCTGATAATTCCAGATACTGTAGCGCAAAAAAATTTCAATTTCTAATGTTATGTCTGGATAAATATTTTTATTAATGTTTATTTCCTGGTAAAACTGCCAAGTTTTAGTAAAAATAGAAATTATTGCAATTGATGTTTATAAAAAATATACAATAATGTTAAAGAGAAGAAAAACTATACTAGTTGTCCATAAAAATTATAAAAGATAAATTTATTAAAAAAATAAATAAATAAATTGCAAAGTGGAGAAACAACACTAGGTAGTAACAGTAAATAAAAATAAGAATTTTTTTAAAATAGTTTACTCTAACACGACAATGTTTATAATATGTATGTTGGAATGATTTGTTTGTATATTGTGGTTTTAGGATTAAAATTTTATTTTTGAGAGTCCAATTAGTTAGATAAAGCCTGGAAATTTTTACAAAACATAAAATTTAAATAAAATTCTTTAAAGCAACTAAAGAGAAGCTATTCAAAGACAAAAGTAACAGTTAAAAATTTAAATGTAAACATAAAATATACAAATACAATTTCATTAAATCATATAAAAATGTATTTATCATTTAAGCATTTAAGACGATAAATGTAAAGAAAATAAACAATTCAAATTAAATGAAAATTTTAAATTTGCAAACATTTCTTCATTAAATCAAATAGAGGCTCAATTTAAAAAAGAAATCATCAAAATTCAAGCATGTATAAGTTACAAATTCATTTTATTGCATAAAAATATTAATTTGCTTTTTAATAATTCATAAAATTTGTTAAGTCTGTTTATTTACAAAATATTAGAAAGGTTGATACATATTGTACGGTTATTCAGTATCAAGGATCAGTATTGGCAGAATTTAAATTTTCAACAAAAGTTTTGAAAATCTCAATGCTTTTTTTAAGTCTTGTTTTATTGTAGTCTGGAATTTTGTTTGGAATATTTGCTTCATCATTCATGTCATCTGCTTTAAGAGTTGAATTATATTCATCAATTTCTTTGCAAAGGCGTCTACAAAATAATTAAATATATTTAAAAAGGTGCAAATAATAAAACTTTGAGATTTTAAAAAAAATTTAGTTATTAATAATTAAACCATTTTAAAATGTAACATTACGTAATTTAAAAAATATTTAGGAAAATGAAAAACATTAAAATGAAAAATTAAAAGAATTAAATTTTTAAATTTTTTTTTTTTTTAAGTTTCTAACTTGTGCACAAAATTTAAAATTGGTATTTTTTAAATTGTTTGTATACTTAACACCAAGGATATGTTAAGTTTTTTTTTTCACTCTGCAGTGAATACAAGATTTTACTAACAATAATCTAGTTAATGTAAATGAGAAAGACAACAAAGAAATAATGTAATAGGCACAACAAGTTTGACAGGCAGATGTTTCTGTACTATAAGTGTGTTTTATAGAATAAAAAACTGCTCTTAATACTTGTTTATAGACTTAGTTTTAGAAAAGAACATGGTGTACAAAAATAACATAGAAACAATGTAAAAATCACCCCCCAAAAAAAAGTAATAGCTTATATGAAAGGGTTAGCAAGTACCTAGTATGCATGTCACACAGAACAAAAAACAACTGATAATACTTGTTACTGAATAATGATTTCAATAAGATGTTACAATTAGATATATTATAATTGAAAAATATTATTTAACACTCAATAATTATTTTTAATCAGAATAATTAACTATCAAAGACTTATTTTCTTATGCATGTAGTATTACACTGAAACCTGTTTTTGTGTGTTTTTTTGGGCGGTATATGAAAATTTCAATCAAATTAGAGCATAATTGAGGAAGTTATCTGTAAAAAAATTAGTAGATTTCATCGGTCTTTTAGTGTTTTCGATTTTGGATATGCATTTCATCACATTACATAAGAATTGCATCAGTCAATTACATTACATAAGTATTGAATTCTGCAATTTCACGATTTAATTGTTGAACACACAAGAATTTTCATGTAAATAAATGAAATGTGCAATATCATTGTGATGGAATTTATGCATAGCAATGCAAAACTGCATTGATCGCTAAGTTGGTTTTTGTTAATGAGATAGTTGACTAGTCTCATGCTTTGCTTTAACGAATAGTTTGAAGAAGTTTACTTGAAGGAAGCAAAGAATTGTTTTTTCTTATACCTCTCTGATCTGTGTGACCTCTTAGTTTAACTTTTTGCGTATTTTGCTATATTGAGAACTGTTAAAGCAAAATGAAAATTTTTTGCCCACAATTATAAAATTCCTTTGTCCAAAGATGCCATGCAAAAAATTTTTTTAGTAAATATTTATTATTTTATTTAATAATAGTTGAAAAATTTTGAATTGTACGGTATACAATATTTTATGTCCTTTTAAAATATTTAGTTTTACATGACAAAATGCAAAACTTGAGCGAAATTGAGCTCATGAGAAATTAAATTTTTTATAATCCATCTTTTTTAAAATCGACTTCTCAGAAACTATTAAACCGATTTTGCACTTATTTTGTATGTTAATTTAGATACTTTAAAATGATGTGAAAAGTTGCATACCTTACAATTAAAAAAATTTTTTTTTTTTACTATTATTAAATTAAATAATAAAAAATATTCACTAAATTTTATTTTTTGCATGGAATTATCTTCAGATAAACAAATTTTAAAATTGTGTGCAAAACCTTTTCAATTCGCTTAAGAAGATTTCAAGATATGGCAGATAATACAGAAAAAGTAAAAATAACATTAAGCAGGGTTGCTAACTACTGGCTTTTTGTAAAATTTTTTAAAGAGTGGTTGACATTTAAAAACCAAAGCTTTCAGATATTTCCGAAATTTTGCCAATATTTTAAAAGCCTCAAAACGAAAGAGCTAGAATGAAGTGGCATTGCATACGAACTTTTAAATCATTAATGAGTAGTGCTGTGGAAAATAAGTTTAAATGAATAAAATAATACATTAAAACAATAACTTATTATCACTAGAAATTTTTTTTTTAAAAAAGCGTAGAAAGTTGGCAGCCGTGATTAAGGGATCCAAACTTTGGATCGCTCTGCTGACAAAACTAAGCTGGCAATATTTCCCAAATTGCACCCACCCCTCATGTTTTGGGGGTGCAAAACCCCAATCCAGTGAAATAAAGTATGTTTAGTCAGAGAAAGTATGTTTCTGTGTTTAATTTTGTAACTCAAGATATTGTCTGCACTAATTAATTAATATATTTGAAGTCACCCCCTTGAACCATTAAGAATGAGTCCTAGAACATTAAGATATGTTAAAAAGTTAGTCAGGATGCTCTGGTTTTTTTTCTATTTGACGAACTGTACTTTAGTACAAATTACTTATTGAGTTGACAATTACAAATACCATATTAAATTTTATAATCAAATGCTTTTAAGTGTGAATACTTAAACCAGAGATTCTGATCTCTGGTTGGAGTTTTAAGTAGCAAACATTAAAAATTTTATTTGTTTCCTCAAGCTTTTTGAGTAGTTTAACAACAAAATGTATTTCTGCTAATTTAAGACACTATGAACTAATTAGGAATAAAAATTAGTAAGTCACATTTTGTTTTGTATTTTGAAATGTTGTCAAATGAAATGAGAAGGATGTGTATCATAATAATGTTATTAAAAAAGTCAAAATTTTATAAACTAAGTAGAAATGACAGGTAACACAATAAATAATTGTAATAACTGCCAAAAAACCATCAGAAAAGATGAGAATTTGCGACAAAATAGAGTAAGAACATTGCATATTAAAAATGACAGAATGAAAGACGTCGAAGTGGCCAAAAATATCAGAAAACTATGTGAATTACCATATTAAATCCTTATGAATCAGGTGTGTATAGTTTACAAAAAATTCGTAGTAGTTGGAATTTCTGTTTAAACTGACACTTAAATTCTATTTTTTAATTTAATATTTTTGTGTAAAACTAAAATAAAGAAAAAGAGTAATTTTTTTGAAAGATCAGATTGTAAAAATTTATAGCTTTCTGGTACTATATTAAATTTAATTTCTTTAAATTTAGTTCTGATAATGCTTATATTTAAGCAATTTTTTTTGTTCCCTTTTACTAAAAACGATCACCAAACGCAATACCAGAAAGAAACTGAACAAAATGGTGGTTTTTCCATTTTGTCCAGCTTTTACTCTAGTTTGTACTAGTGTCCTAGAAGAAATAGGTTCCTTCATGACAATTATGTTTCAAAATATAGTAAAAGAAAATTTAAAATACTTACGATATGGTTGGTACATCAAAAGGATCAAAAGAATCAATTTCATTTGGATCAATGGGAACACATACACAGCCTGTTTTAGGATGAACACAAAATGGAGCTTTTAACAAATGGTTTAAACCTTTTGTTACATTGATATCCAACCTGGGATAGCATAACTGGAACATTACTTCAGTAATGAAATGTTTAGAACGATTCTTGGAGCCTTTCTATATTAAAATAAAAAGTACAGAACTTTCTTTTGCAGAAAAGTTTTAAAAATAGAGCATAAATGGGTAGTTTTATAGAAAATAATTTGAAGATACACAATCCAAAAAATAAAATATCATAGAAACAGGGTATCTGCTACATTTTAGATTTTCAAATTCATGACTAATTCCAAGAATTTTTCATGACTTTACGAAGTTACTATTTTCTCTGACATAAACACAATAGTAAATTTAAAAAAGCATAATAATAACATTGATTGAAATTATAGGTGTAACCGAAACTGTTATACTCTGCATCTTCATATTTATAGATTTTTAATTTAAAAAACAGAGAAAATAAAGATCTGAAGCAACAAAATAGCTCAGAAGTAATTGTTTTTCCACAGAATTATATTCTAAAGATACTTTTTCCTGTTCACTGGAAAGGAAAGAAATACTCCCAATTTTTCTGTTCTCATTTCGGAATAAAAATAATTCATTAATCACTGGTTTGCTTCAACTAGAATTTTAAAAGATAAAATAAAAAAATAAATAATAAAAATTCTGAAATCACAGAAGTTTAAAAGATAATTCGCTCTAGAAATGACGCTTTTTTGTGAGTTTTTTTTTCATTTTTCGAAAGAACATGATAAAAACATTTTATATTTTCATAAAATATGACTGTGAGTGGGGAGTTTGTTACAAATTCAGATATTCGGAACACCAAGAAATTGGGGGAGGGGTAAATTCCAGTTTAATAATTAGATATTTTGGCGACCTAAATTCATGACTTTCCATGACTTTTTTTAAAAAAAAAATAGATAAAATCATGACAAATTTTGTTCATTACCAAAATTCATAACTTTCCATGATTTTTCATGACTTTCCAGGTGCGCAGATACCCTGTAGAAAGTCTAAATAAAGTTGATAAATCATAATTTCGAAGAACAATTTAAAAACTTGACATTTGTTTTTTGTTAC
Organism: Parasteatoda tepidariorum; assembly: GCF_043381705.1. Taxonomy (NCBI): domain Eukaryota; kingdom Metazoa; phylum Arthropoda; class Arachnida; order Araneae; family Theridiidae; genus Parasteatoda; species Parasteatoda tepidariorum. Next base: position 25,961,624 of record NC_092212.1, read on the forward strand.
GTAAGAAAAAGCCTTGGTGCAAAGTTCTGAAAACTTTAAAAAGCTTTATATAAGCAGCTTTTAAAAGAAAATCAAATAAAAATTTCTTTAAATCTGTCTACTCAACAAAACTAAAAATTCAAATCTTATAGCTGTGGTGGAACTTGAATTTATAAATGTTGAACAGGGTGACCAATCAAAAGAAAAATCAGTCAAAAAAGATATAAAATAGCAAAATTTTCTAAATAATTTTTTCCCAGTTTATTATTAAAAATGAACATTAAAAAGAATGTAGTTTAAAATATACATGAATGGTTATGCTAATACATAGTAATAGTTACGAATTCCTTATTATTCAGATATTGAATATTGATAATTAAATAATATAAATTAAAATTTAACCACTTTCTAGACTCACCTTCATCGCATTTAACATTCAGTCATTTACATTATAGTTACGATGGATAAATATGCCAACTTGGAGGAATTTCTTTGGTTTCAATTTCAGCCAATTTTTTAGTGGATCAAACATGCTTTGTGTATTGAATAAAGTTGAGTTTTCAATTTCAGAAAAAAATATTTAGTATAATTTAAGTTGACTATTATTTTTTAAATGAGTCAACAAATTTTATAAATATATAAAGTTTCTTAATAATTATTAACTGATATAAATAAAGACAAAAAATGATATATGTATAAAAGGATTCTCAATCCTTAAGGTATTTTCCCTTATTTTTCTATGTAAAATAGCTCTGACTGAAAAAGCAAATAACACATTAATGGAGCAAGCTACAGAAGTTACAATAGTCTCACACAGATAAATGTTCCCTGGCAAGACAAGTCTTAATGAAAAAAGAGTAATCTCTTTACTAGGCCATTTAATACTTTAACTGCCGACCCGGAACTCATGTAGGAGTATGAGTCGTTTCCTTAACTGTGTATGTTTTTTTCTTTTTTGTGTGTTCAATAAAGATTCTGTGTTTGACAGGAAGATATTTTGTACAATTCAGGTAGCGAATCAGTTGTTGAAATAAGGAGCATCACCAGTTAATCCGTTAATAATTCAAAACAAGCCATTTTTTAAAAAAGTGTACACAATGCAAAATATTATTAAAAAATTTGATTTGGTTTCATTTAGGAGATATTTACATGTTCTTGTATTTTCAGAACTAGAAAATAAGCAAAAAATTAAAAGAAAAAATTATGCCAGATTTGCAACTATTGAATTTCAATATTTGTTATTTTTCAATAATTTTTACAAAATCTTTATAGTAATACTCTTGATTTCCATTGCATGATATATGAGAAAAAATATTTTTGTTATGTAGAAAAGCTGTCATTTTAATAACCCTTGATAAGTAAATTTAAATCACTTTTGCTAATCTTTTTACTGATAGACTTATTAAAAATATACTTATTCTTATACTTCCTTTATGTCAAACAAATTAGTATAGCTTAAAGGAAATACCAAATCATAGAAATACATAGCTTTGTCAAATGTGCATTTTAAGAATGGCCTCAGCATTATTGTTCACAAAGAGAATTTTTTTACTAAATTAATGATGTACTACAACTTTATAGTTCAGAGTTCCCACTTATCTTGTAATGTTTTCGAGATAGAGAAGATAAATCTGCAGTTTTGCACTGTAAGTAGTTTCATCTTGAAGTGAATACTCGCTTTACAATTAGATACTATGTTTATACTAGAACTGCAGCAATTCTGCTATTTAGTCAGTGGATATGGACTTGAAAGGGCAACAGAATATTGTTAAATAAATAAGTAAATTAGGACAGTTCTAATCATAACAGTTAAAAATAAAGAGTTCAAAATTTTTTATTTAAATCATTTTAGTCTATTTTATTTATTTAACTGTACACAAAAAATGATTAAAAAATACTCACTTGATGCATTACTGTTTCTTCAACTTCCTTAATGACTTTCCACTTTTTAGCACTACCACTTTCATTAATTAAGCCACTTTTCAGTATGTCTTTACCAGTTATTTAACATTAAGTAAAATGACATGATTAACAAAAAGTAAGACAATTATAACTTGAAGTAGTGCAATTAAATCCTTACTTATTAGCACTACCACTTACATCTTAAGCCACTTTTCCATCATGTCTTTACCAGATATTTCACATTAAGTAAAATGACAGGATAATCAAAAAATGAGATATTTATAACTTGATGTAGTGCAATTGAAACCTTACAAAATAAAATGGCTCATTAGATTTAGCTGACAAATAAAAGTTTAAATTTTCAATTCAGTAGAAACCCAAATAATTTAACTACACATTTTAAGTATAAAAAGTAAATTTGAATAATCATTAAAGAAACATAAAATTTGCATGAAAAATGGAAAAAGATATTCTTGAACAAATAAGTTTAGAGTAAGAATCCAAAATTAGTATCTTGCAGGGAAAAAAATTACTTTAAATAACACAAGAAATAAAGAATATTTTTACTCCGATATTAAAAAGTTTGCATTTTTTGTAGTCTGAAATTATAAGGAAAAAAATTTAAATGAAAAATGCCTAGTTTCAATAAACTAAAATATTTAACTACAATTTAAGTACATATATTAAAAGGATATTTTGATCTAAACACATGGAAATGACTTTCTCACAGTTTTCAGAACTCTCAAAGAAATCTTGTTTATTTATTATAAGATCTTCAAAATACTCTTTAATGATTGTGTCAGCTTCACTAAAATAAGAAGACACTTGAATTAATAATAGAAAATTCATAACAATCGTATGAGAATTGAAAGTAGTAACTTTAATAATAAAATGAATAGAGTTTCAAATTTTATAACTTTTCTACTAAGTTAAAACTAGGAGGCTGAACATAAGAAGGATTGAAGGTCAGGGGTGATTGTGGGCCCAACTAAAAAATCCTGAAAATTTCTTGAGTAAAATCATTCAAAAAATGTATATCTTTATAAATTTAAATCATTGTTCAAAACATGATATTCTGAAAGAATTATATGCAGCATAATTTAAATGAATAATTATGTGTAAGTTTACTTTTATCTCTAATCACATTTATTATTCTACCAGAAAAAATATTTACAAATGAAAGAGATGCCAAGTATAAATTCTAGTTCTAATATTTTTAAATAAAATATACAAGAATTTTTATATATAAATGTGATCGATGATTTTTTGAAACTCCTGAACTTTAGAATTCCAGAAACTTTCGGATTGCGGTTAGTGAAAAATCCGGAATGCAATCACCCCTGGAAGGTGCCAATTTGGCCTTCTTCACATTGTTTGTATGTAGATTAATTACACGTCCAAAATCTCAAAATAGAATCATATTTAATCTAATAAAAACCAATTATAGACTTGATCATCAAAATTCTATGGTATTTTATTCAATTTGAATTATACAAAAATATTTGATTAAACAGAAAACTGACTTTTCAATTATATTTATAGCATATTAGTTTCTAAGATTTTTGAGTCTCCTTTTCTCAATAAATAATAATTATACATATGTTAAAATACTTTTAACCGACCAGATTTATGGGCACATGATGCGCCCACTTAAAGCTTGGGGGGAATTTGTACACTAAATAAAACGAATAGTTTTTTTTTGGGGGGGGGGGGATTTTNTTTTCTTTTTTTTAAGTACATAAATAAAAGAAGCAACGTAGCACTATTTCGAACAAGCTAACATGGAAGGGGGAAGTCAGCAAATTTTTTTTGGGAGGGGATGAATGCACCCAAGAGCTTGGGGGGGATGGGGGCCACTGTATACATTTCTATAAGGCTAACATATGATTATTAAATAACCACTTAAATTGGATCAAATTAAGAAAAGTCAGAAATACTCAACACTTTCAGAAAGTTACTTCTCTAAATTACAGAGTAAAAAAGAAAAAAAAAACGAGAGGGGCCAAATTGTCTTCCATCTGTTGTTCTAATGTTAAAAACTATGTTAAACATTGTGTTAAAACATCATTAACATTATGTTCAAACTGACACACATATTAACAGAACTGCATTTTAGTATAATATTCTTAACTGAAAAAAAAAGAGCATAATTTTAAGTACTTTTACGCTAATTTACTAGCAACTTTATTTTGCACAAACTGAACTAAAAATGTGTATTAAAAACTCTGTCAAAGAGAATGAGATTTCAAAGGTAATTGGATCCACTTTTTCTAGCATTTTCAATGGTATAATTTTGTTACTAATCTGTTAAAGAAATTGCCTAAATGCTAGTAGCAATTGAAGTAATTTATTTATAAAATTTTTTTCTTCATAAAAATAATTTTTTTAAAATTTTACTAATTACTAACATATGTGCAGTATATATATTTATGTATAGATAGTGGAAGGTGGAGTAATACCAAGCAGCTAACATTTAAAAGGCTTTGGGAGATTGATTTAACCAAGATATTTATTGTCCAGTTATGTACAATATATATTTTTTGATAAGTCATAGATATATTAGTTTTTTTTAAATTTTTTATAAAGGATTTTTTCTAGAAAAAGTCTTAACCACCCAGTTTTACCACACTGGTGCGGTAAAAAAGGGTACACACGTTAAAATTAAAGAAATACTAGAATTTCAGTGAAAAGTAACAGGCATTTCTATTTTATATAGCAATTTAATAAAATTATGCATGTTATTTACACGTGATACAGTTCAGACACTTAAGGGGTAGGGGGGAAAAGAAGGACAATCGTCTTGCGGGCCCAACCGAAATTGCTGATTAATATTTTCTTCAAAAGAAAATGGCTGAAAATTTGTTTTTATCTATTTAAAAACTCAGTCTTCAAACATTCAATAAAATATGAAAATAAGGCTTTTTGTGCTTTGGAAAGGGGCCCAATAAATTTTGTCATTAGGCGCATGAAACTTTTGTTCAGCCTTGGATGCAGTTACATTCTTCTACCGTTGCACTGCAGCTTACGTGGTCCTAGAATAGACGCACATCAAGGGGTGGGATCAGGCAGAGTAGTACCAGGTTTTACCGTGTAAGCAGAGGTTATCCAAACGACACAGTACAGTTCTATTTATTGAGTTAAATATTTATTGTTTGTTAGGTAATAAATTTTTAGTATACGTTTAAAATGCTAGAAAAAAAGTAATTTGCACGACTGTAATGACCAAAAAATAAGGGTAGCTTGAAAACCTGAGAGCATTAGAGAGTTGATATAGTAAAATTAACTTATGTACACAGGCCATCAACAACATGCATTTATGGTAGATCCTTATTGACTAATTAAGTGTAACTCACAGTTACTCCACAAGAAAATGGAACTAAATTTGCAAAAATCAAGGTTTCCAGTTCTATTCCACTACCCAGTTCCATCCCACTCTCACCTATGTATATATATATTAAATATGAAATAAATAATGCAATATTAAAAATAAATATTTATTTAGAATGTTGCATTTGTTGAATCTATTATTTAATTTTAACATCACGATCGTATATATTTAAACTTAGAATACAACATAAGGGAAAGAAGAGATAATTTAAGATCGATTTACGCTACTAAGTAAAAAGACTAAAATATTAAATACTAAAAAAAAAGAAAAGATTAAAATACTAAAAAGAATAAGTTAGTAAAATAAATTCAGACTAAAATAATGATCAACATTATTAAAGTTATCTCAGTGCAACCGTTAAGAATTACAACAAAAAAAATCATCTTGTTAAAACGTATCTCTTAGTCTCGAATTAAAGAAGATGTTACTTATTATTTTGTGATCTTAATAAGGCCATATATGATCTTAATATGGCAATCATACAACGTTTGATGTATATGTGCAATAATGCCTCTTCACTAAAACACAATGTTCAACAGATAATCACCACTACTGCAATATTTCTTCCATAAAACTAAAACAAATGTCTCCATATTGATAATAAAATGTGTTTGTATAATGACGACTAATGAACTTCAAAGTAAGTAAGAATTTATAACTCATGAAGAAAAGTATAAACATTTGTCTTACCCGATGCTTGGATGTAACATTTCAGGTAAATGAACTTTTTTTGATTTATATTCACCACCCTAAAAGAAATGACAGAATAAAGCATAACTGTTTAATAAACCTAATTACTGTCTTTATGCAATCGTTTCCTTGTATTTAAAAAAGTACATTAAAATTTATTTTTATTATCGAGTCCCTTTATCGAAATTAAAATATCTTGATTAATGTATCTCTAAAAACAATTTTTTCGAGCAAAATCATCATAATACTTAAAAAAAAAAAAAGAGAGAAATATGCTTGTGGCCTGTTCTCTGTCATATTTCATAAATATAAATGAAGTAATATTTTGTTAAAAATGTATATACTATTCTGAAAACATTAATACAATAAATTAATCTGAATACATAGATAAATTGCAACAAACTAGTCATACTGTATTAGATTAATTAGAGATCCAGCAAATTTATCACAAACACAAATATTCAAAAATATAAAAAAATACAAAGAACTGAAATAATAATAGTAAAAAAATAAAAATGTTGCAAAATTACTTTTATTTAATGTTTAGATATCAAAAAGAGAATGGGGAATGAACTTAAAAGTCAATTTATTTTCATACCCTCACAACACTAAGATATTCAACAATGGCTGTCCGCGCAGTTGGGCTTAGTTCTCTAGCTTGTTTATCACACACCCAACAATGAATACCTCTTCTTCCAGAATAAACCCATAAAAGATGATCAAAACCAAAGTCCTCTATAAAAATAAAACAAATGTATAACATTGAATCTTAATTGACATTACAACAGTATTTAACTAGAAAACAGTATCAATGAATAAAAAAAGTACATATTATGTTCTTTAGTATAACCCCCCATTAAAAACAACCCTTCCATTTTATGATTTGCAATTGCAATTTTGTTTGCCATTTTATGCTGTTTATAGATGCAATGTTATTTTAAAGTTTATTAGAGTGTCAAAACTGCACCATTTATTACAATAGTGCAGGGTTTGAAAAAACCCGTGATTTAGAAAAGTTTTAAAGAAAAATTATTGAAACCATCGTTTTCTTTGGTACCCCTATGTAACAAATGTAAAGAAACCCTCTTTGAATGAAAAGGGAGTAATATGACCCCCAAAATTCACATCCAAGTTTTAGGGGGTAGTAATTTAATATCAGTCATAATCTGTGTAACATTCTTTTCAAAATACACAATAAATTTATCAACAGTATTTTCATTGGTTTAAAATGACATGCATCCTTTTTGGGAAATGCCAGTTGCCTTGCATGTATTTTATAATTAAAACATGTGGTCTTTACAGTTATCTTGACTTATGCAGGGGTGATTGTGAGCCCAACTCAAAAATCCTGAAAATTTTTTGAGTAAAATCTTTAATATTTCAAAACTTGAAATCTAAATAAATTTTGTACAGCATAATTTAAATGAATAATTATGTGTAAGTTTACTTTTATCTCTTATCATGTTTATTATTCTATCAGAAAAAATATTTACAAATGAAAGAGATCCCAAGTATAAATTCTAGTTCTAATATTTTTAAATGATATATACAAGAAATTTTATGCATAAATGTGATCGATAATTACTTGAAACTTCTGGACTTTTGGATTTCAGGAAACATTCTGACCGTGATTAGTGAAAAATCCAGATTTTTTCCGGAGCACAATCATCTATATTTATTGAAAATGGCAGCCCCGAACCATCATATCATTTTTAACCAATGAAGTATTATTTTAAAAGGAGCTTTTATACATACACTAGTATATAAAAAAGTTACATTATTATTAACTTTTGTTAAAAATGGCTCTGTTCAAAATGGATCAATTTTTTTTAGCTAGGGGCAAGAACATTTATTTTTGATCTACATACGTTGATCTTTATATTGAGCATTGACTGTATTAAGGAATCCATATCTGTTGAAAACTCAAAGTGTAAATTAAAACACAATATTATAAAGTACAGATTATGAAGAATAAAGGATTAAAAGCAGTCTCATAAATTTATCAAAATAGAGTGAAGTTGGATGAGTTGACCTGCGATATTAGTCGCATAACCTGTTAACTTGAAAATTAGTTACATAATTTGTAAACTAGATTTAAAATGAAAGAAAATAATTTATAAAATATACACAACAAAGATTATAATGATGTTGGATACAGGAAAAAATTAATGGTCGCCATCAACTGACTAAATATAACATATGGTGTCAGAAGATTTCACGGCATTCTGAATTTTATACGTCATGCTTGTTACTTTACATTTTTCTTCATTTTAGAAATGAATTATATAATGTTTACCACATTTTGAGAAATGTTTCAAAAGAAATGTTTAGTAATATTACTAACAACAGTTTTTTTTAAAAATTGTTAAAACTTTCAATATTTGAAAAATAAACTACACTGTTAAATGGGCCAGTGGGCACTGTTAAATAGTGGCCACTAGCAAGTTACATTATTTTTTAATTTTGTTACCATAGTATGGGAGTATCGAACAAAATTATATTGCAGAAACATACCTCTTAAAGCTCGATCAAGAATCTTTAAAGCAATGGTCATAAAAACCCAACATTTTCGACAAATATCAGCTCCGCTACAACATGTCCGAATTTCATCATAGTCTGTCATATCAATATCAAAAACTAGCTCTTTTTCGACTGGATGGAAATTTGAGGCAGTTCGTTGGTCACTTGGCTTTAAAAAATAAATAAAAAATATAAATATTTCAGGTACAATATAGTTAAAATAAACATTTCATTATATAAATGTCACTATAACTATAAACTCATTTCATTCTTAGAAATACTAAAATAAAGAAAACCAGGTTAGAATTAGGGCAAACTTTTATGATATCTAAATAAAAGTTTTATTTTGTAGGGTGACCAGGGGTAATTCACGATCACTCTGTTTCTGGGGTAAATAATGATCACCTAAGTTTTATTTTTAAAAAAAAATTTTTTTTTTAATTTGAGACCTGGACAAGAATGCTTATACACTTCACTAAAGTATAACTACATTTACTTAATAATAGTTTTTTGTTTAATCTAACAAAATAAGTATCTTTTAAACTGCTTTCTGTATTTTCCATTTCAAAGATGGGTTCCAAAAAGTGCACATTTCTGCAAAGATCCTCCTCCTTCTCTTAATAATAAATATTTTGAGTTACTTTCTATTTCTTTGATATAAAAGTAGTGTAAGCTTTTGTTTAATTGTTTCACATCTACTGTAAACATTATAATTGATTATAAGAAACTATATCAAATGTTGCCCCCTACAGATGGGGTAATTATTGATCACTGGGGTAATTCCTGATCATTGTCATTTCTTCTTATAAATAGTATATAAATTAGCTAATAAATAACTAATTGTCTTTTCTTAAATAACAGTTCATATTTATTAAGTGGAACAACTATAAAATATATTTTATCTGCCATCACAAAATTTGTTTTTAACTGTATACCAGACTGTATTCTGATTTGCACCATTTCTGGTTTGTCTTACCTTGCTTCTATCTTAATTTTATGTGTGTACATTGTTAGAATAATTTTTAAGTTTATAAATTAGCCTAGTATAAATATGGTGAGAAATTATTAGCCTAAAAAGGATACTAAGCTTCTAGAAAGCAAAATTAGTGAATTTCTTTTAATGATTGAAAATGAAAATTTCAGTGTGAGAGCTGCTGCCAGAGCTGTTGACATACCTTACTTAACTTTACACTTTCCCTTAATGAAGTTAAAAAATCCAGCAAAAGTAACCCATGTGGGAACTCTCTTATATTTCAGAAGAACATGAGAATGAGTTGGCTGATTGCCTAAAATGTATGGCACGATGCAAAGATTTTTGAAAATTTAAAGTGTTAATCGTTCTTCTTGCTTTTAAATAAATCATTTTATTAGCTGCTTAAACATATCTTTTTGGTTTATTTGTTTGATCTTGATGTCTTATTTGTTAATTACCATTATATAATTATTTTTAAACAGCCCCTTTACAATAAAAACTGGTGATCAGTAATTACCCCAGAAGTGATCAGGAATTACCCCAGAAATGATCAAGACCAGGGGTAATTCCTGATCACTAAAAATTTAAAATCTTTTAAATTCTAATTAGATTTTCAAACAAAAGAAGGTGGCATAGGACTCATCTCATATAGCCTCAAACTTCCAGTAAATATTAAAATTCTATTTTGAATAGTTTTTTCACAAAATAGATGTTTGCATTTTTTGATCAAGAATTACCCCAGGTCACCCTACTTTTCAGTATTTCATATAGTTACAACATTAAAGTAGTTTGAATGCCTGAACAAAAAATTATTACTTTTCTTACAAAACATTTTCTTGTAAAAAATATTGATATTTTAAAAATATTTACAAGCTCAAGTAAAATTTATGGTTAACTTTGAACTTAAATAAAGCATGTTTTAGATAAAGGGTTGAATTATAAAAGTAATTTTCAACAACACATTTTCTGTTAATTTTTCTCTACCACTATGATTTTATTTATTATTATTTGCTTGAAATTAAAAGTGGTATACTTAATATCACATTATAACGTAACAATTTATGAAAAAAATTTGTAAATGTTTATAAAAAACATATTGAAAATGGGTTTTGTAACTTAACATTTTGTAATTAAACAGTANGAGTGCATCTTTATGGATAGCTGATGATTCAAATTATCGTATGGATAAAGTGAAAAAATTGAAAAGTGCTAATTTTCAATAATATTGATCATAAAATGAAATTTGTCCCATTCATCCCCACTCTCCTCACATATCTGTCAAAATATTCAAATGTTTGAAATACTAAAATTGCAATAAAATATTAATTTTACACAATGCTACTAAACCATCAGGCAAAAAACATTTAACTAATTTTATAATAACCAAAAATTAAATAGAAATTTAAAAAACAAAATTTATACTATGTTACACTGATTATCTGAACAAAATCAATTAATTTATATTTTATTCCAATAAAATTTGGTACTAAATTAGTGTTAATGCAACAAAAAACTTTAGGATTATTGAATAAATTTAATTTTTATGTATAACAATTAATTTGTTTTTAAGAAATAAAAATGATATCGTAACAATGTAAAATCTCTCAAAAGGGCATATTTCCATATCATGATCTGTCACGTCAACTACAACTTTCAAATTGATTTTAAACTTGCAAATTTAAAAAAGAAAAAAAAAAAAAACAGAGGCTAACTCAGAGGTAACTACAAGTTGTACCCTTCTGTAATTTCTTTTAAAAACTTCAGTGGGCTGCTACCAAGAAGTTGCCAAGACTTGGAGCTTATTCTGCTGCAGATCACGATACAAAAATCCTTATTCCCAAAAGATGATTACAATGCAACAAAACAAGTTATAAATAGCTAACAAATATTTAACTTTATGTTAGAAGCAGATTCTGCTATCTCAATAAAGACTCAAGAATAAAAAATTTAAAATATTTCTAAAAAAAACCAAAGAATGGCTTTTTTAATAAAACCTGGGTATTTTTTTTAAAAACTGGATTCTTACTCGACATGAATACACCGCTCCAATGTCGATTTTAAAAGGACATTTTTGTATGATTTCTTTTTTCAATTCCTCTTCGTCCCTAAAAGATTGATAGCGAATGTATACATCATCTCGAAGAGTGAAGGAGAATTCTCGATTAATGAACAGCTTATCTATAATAAATGAACAACATAAGAACTCAGAATTTTAAATTTAATGCACAAAATTAAACAGCATAGTAATATTACATATACAAAACATTATACAATAATATATTTATTATACACAATGTAATATTAAATATAAGAACAATTACCATCATTGTATCGAAGCCATTTATAGTAAAGAGAAAATGGAAACAATCGATTATAGTAGGTAGGTAACAAGTCAGGAAAAACGTTTGCGTCAAAAGACTCATTCATATTTTCGTCTGGAGTATCAACTTCCATTATGATAATTAATAAATTGATTAAAAAAATATAATTTAATGGGCAAGATATTCCGAAGTTTCGCGCTAAATAATTATTTTTGAATGCGCTTTAAGCTGCCTATTTCTGCTAGGCACAGAAGTTGTTGCCTTGCTTACTAACCTGATTGAAGGAAATTTCCTACAAAACTTATGAAATGTATTTCAAATAATAACGGCAACTTCTATTTACAAGTTTTATAGGTGGTGTTTTCTACACTAGGAAGTGAATAGTATTTCTTCTATGCATAGTACTTGTTATACCTGATTTATACCTGTATTATTCATGTTTACGAAAGTCCCGCAGTGGACTGATCGTTAAGACACGGTTCCCAACAGATCACCGAAGTCAAGCATCACTGGCTTCGGTCAGTGTGCGGGTTGGTGACCACTTGGATCAGCTTGCGTAGGGACCGAGGGTGTGCAGTATTGGTCCTCGTTAAACTGTTCTACAGTAAAGTGCTCGACTTCGCGTGCAGGTCGTCGGGTTACCGAAGCGAGGGTGCCATCCCCTCTGTAGAGGATCAAAATTGTAATGGCATGTCATCGGATCATCCTCAGGGATGTTTCCCAGACCGTCGCCAATAGCCCATTGTGCAGATCTAGTGCGACGTAAATGAACAACAACAACATGCTTACAAAGAGTTCTAAGTCTAAAACTCGAAGTGGCTCTCGTTGCGTAGCTTAAAATTTTAAACTTAACATTTGAAAAAAAGAAAAAAAGGAATAGTTATAAAGCATTTATCACCGTGTCAACAATATACTAAGTTTAAAATTTAAACCTAAACTAGTAAGTTAATTTGTAAAATGAACTTGATCTCACGAGGAGATGTTGCTGTTTAAATTAAGAGAAAATTACTCACAAATTTAAATTATCGTAATACTTGTTACTAAATTTTTTTTCTCCGAAGTTTTATTTGTATAGAATAGAGTAAGGAAAAGACTTTATGTTCATTTTAATAAAATTTTGTTTTTATTTAAAATAATAAATAAATTCGAAAATATTTCAAAGTTCTCAGATTAACTTTTTTTGCTATGCCAAGGAAATCAATGTTAACAAATTAACGATGAGAAAATAAAGATTTACTTCATATATATANCCCAAATATGTTCAATAATGTTCATGTCTGGGGAATTTGGTGGCCAGCGGAAGTGTCTAAATTCAGGAGAGTGCCGCTGGCCACCAAATTCCCCAGACATGAACATTATTGAACATATTTGGGATGCCTTGCAACGGGATATATAAATTTGCAATGCTGTCAATGGTAAAGTGCAAAATACATGCTCCCTCGTCACAGCTGGGGATCGAACCACCGACCTCTAGGATTGTTGACTCTAATTTAATTTGCTTTAAATTTCTTCAATTGTCAGAAGAAATAAATCCTTATAGTTTATATTAAGAAAAGGCATACTGTACATCTTAACATATTCAGCTCGAATATTATCTACTTAATGTGTAAATGAAGAAATCTAAGAGTGCGAGTTTTTGATTGCCATGTTAAGAATAGGAAAATCCGTGATTCAGTTTTGCTGTGTAAAATCTTCCAAAACATTTGCTACTGAAAAAAAATGTTTCCATTTGTGTTAGTATAGAGTTTTCATATTTTGTCCAATCCTTGTATGTAGATTTTATAGTTTTAGCCTTATTTTGAAGGTAGTGCTTTTTCAAAATAATATATCGATTTGGTGCAAAAATATGCAGGATCAAAGCTGAACATTTGCAGAGATACCAACTTGCTCCCGACAGAGGATAAATATTTTCCAGTGGTAGTCTTTTAATGTATGATTGGTTTAGTAAATTTGATTTATAGGGTTTTTACTCGCTACTAATTCCAAATAATTGAAAAGCTTATATGAAGCTCCACTTTGTTACAGTTAAGCCGTGTTGAGTCTTTTAAAACGTCAGCAAAATTTATCGAAAATCTGAAATTTTTAGTTTTATAACCATCGTTGAACTGCCGACCCAATTTTTGGATTTACGACTACTAATGTTCAACTACGTAGCCTTGTAATTTTCAACCTAATCCAGAAAACTTCTGAATCAAGTATTCGGAGAAATTTGCCTCAGTGGAAGACTTTTTGATGAAACTAACCAGCATTTGCGTCAAATGGGGAGGAAAATCACGAAGACCATCCACGGTTAGCAAGACGCAAAGGGACTCTAACCCATGATCCGTTTACCACTGAGGATATTCTTACGTCAGCACTGTGGTCGGTGCAATTCGGATGTAGGATTCGTATCATTCAGCCATTGCTGGGATTTGAACCCGGTTCACCTCATTGGAAGGCGAACGCTCTATTCTCTAAGCCATCACGACTCACAAATTTTAGTTTGTAGTTCTCTACTGTTTTTTTTAAATGTTTTTGGAATCATAAGCAGTTGGCACCTCTGTATTTGGTGGTAAAGTATAAGAAAATCTCACTTTTCTAGTGGTTTTGATTGGTTTTCATACGTCTTAATATTATACAGTGACACAAAATTGCCCTTTTACAGGAAGGTTTCGTTTTTTATTACCATATTATTGTTTCAGATTTTTCATAAAGCAGAATTTGAGAAAGAATCATAGGTTACAAATTAAAGGGTTCGTTAATGATGGAATTTTAACTAACAATATGGTATAAAAATAACGTTTTCGAAATAGATGGAAGTATATATTTAATCTAAGTAGATATTTCTTTCTGGTACTTACCACTTTAACTTTGAAAAGGCCTAAATATAGATTTTTATATTATTCATACGTATGGCAGGCAAAACTTTTTCCGGTTCTGAAGAACGTTAATAAAGAAACAAATGGCTACTACTTTTATTTTTTTAAAATAAGGAACCGTCTCAACAGCACAAGTGAAGATCAGAGGTGCGCATCGGTTTATATCTGAAAGATAATTCAGAGATAAATGAATTTCAAAGTATAAAATTTTCAAGAGCAAGCATTTGATTGAAATAGTATAAAAAAATTTCATGCAATCACAAGTATTCATTTACATCTCGTAAAAATTTCTGAAAAAAATTTAGTTTTTGATGCTGATCAAAAATAAAATTTTAAAATCGGGTTGGACGATAACCATTTTTTCCTCAAAATTTCGCCCCAATCCTTCCTCATGAGTTTTCCTGCTTTATTCATCACTACACTTTTCTTTCATCATTTTGCCTACTCATGAGCAGGAATCATTTTTCCTTAGTACGGCCCAATTTAATTGTGCAATAACTCTCGGGAAGAACTGATTTTTCCCACTACTAACTCGTTAAATTAAGTTTCACTTTTTAGATTTGCTAAAATTTAGTATAAAATGCAACTGATGGCGATCGAAATCCAATTTGTACTTTAGTGACCCTTGGTTTATACTAAATAAACATTTACAAATGGTAGAATAAAGCTTAATTGAAAATCTGTATTGCCTTTTATGTCAAAGCTAATCTAAACAAATCTCTAAGAAGCTAATAAGAAAAATTACTTTTCGTCATTTTTTTAAAAGTAAATTATCTTCTTGTCACTCTGTATGGCAAATTAATGAAAATTCTTCACAACCAATTCTCAAGTTATGGTCTTTTAAATTAAATATTTGTTTCACCTATTGCATTGTTTTAAGTCTATAGCTTATTTTAATGAAGATTCATGTTACAATAAATAAATAAACACATAAAAGAATTTTATTTACAGAAAAATAGAAAACTTTATTAATGATAATTATATATTTTTATCGACGTCAAGAAAAATTCTGCAAATAAGATAAAATTCTTCCAACATTCCTCTGTAAAACCAATGAACATGAAATAGGATTTTGATGATAAGTAGGATACATAAACAGTGATATTTAGTCGTCATAGAAAGAACAATTCATTTTAAGTTAGTTTTCATAAATGTACATATTCATTTCTGTGTTTTCTTATTTTACGAAGAGAAAAATATTCAAGTAAATTTCTCGGATCAATTTGTATTAAATTTCATCTGTACATGAGCAATTGTTTGTTGGTCATATGGTTGGTGCGTTGTTGTTGAGCGTTTGTTTTTCTTCCTTATGATTGCTAGTTTTTTCACAGTTGTCCAAACATTATAGTGGGAGGAGACGCTAATGTATGTTTACCTGAATCTGATTTATCAGAATATGAGTTCTCAGAATGTAATTCATCAGAATGTAAATGATCAGAATGTGGTTCATCAGTATTTGGTCTTCTAATTTGTCTCCAATTAATACTGAAATTTAGAGAAAAATTCACAGTTATGAATTTATTTTCAATCCATAGCAAATATATTTATTAGAGAGGTAAATTAAAAAAAAAAATGTTAAAAAATACACTAAAATATGTAAATTATGTAAAAACTGAAGTTTAAAAATATAGTTTTTACTTTTAAAGGGGATAAGAAAGTCTTATTCATGTACAATTGCTAAAATATAAATTTTCTTAGCGGGCAAAAAAAAAAAAAAAAAAAAAAATCAANAAAAAAAAAAAAAAAAAAAAAAAAAAAAAAAAAAAAAAAAAAAAAAAAAAATTCACAGTTGTGTCGCTAAAATTTTGTTTAACTAAAATAATTGATTGACAGTGCATTTATTGATGAGAGAATTCCAGAAAATGCTGATTGTGTTAAAAAAAACAATTTTATAAATCTTTAGGAAAAATCATCTCTGCTTATATCGTCAGAAATAGGCTACTAATTAAAGGAAATTCAATGAATCACTAAAAAGTAATTTCATACCATTCACAAGTACAAGGATTGTAATTTTTTTCAAACTCTTCAGCCTCTTCCACAGTTTTAGGAATTTTTTGACCATCCGTTTCAGGAAGAAATAGGGCGCATAAGACTGCGATGACCATAAGACTACCGAATACATAAAAAGGTACGAATCCACCAAACTGGTTCTAAAAATTTTAAATATGCAAATAAAGTATCATTTTTAATATTTATAAGCAATTTATTGCATAATAAATTTATTTTAAAGAGCAAGAATGCTTCATTAATTAATATGCTTTTTAATAATTTACTTTTTGAAACCTAATAAAGTAAAAGTAAATTTTTGTGTATGATTCCAATTCCTTAAAAAATAATTTTATAATTTTAATTAAATAATAATTTTATAATTTTTTCTGAAAATTTGCTGATTGTTATGTAAACATATAATAAATATTTAAACATGTACCATTTTTTTTTTTTTTTTTGCATTGCGAAAAATTATTTTAAATTCAAAATAGAATACGCAAAACGTTCTTAATTGCCAACCAATTATTTTTTTTTTATAAATTTGCGCTTATTTATTTTAATTTATAGGAGTTAAACTTTGAATTTTAATTCGAATGCCAAAGGTGTTGACGCAGTTTTACAAAACGTTAAAAGAAAAAAAAAATAGTTGATTCAATTATGAAGCCAAAATACATTTTTGAGTAAAGATTCAGAGATTCTTAGACCCTAAAAATACTATAATGCAGTAGCTACAGTACCCAATAAAAATGATAAATGGTTTCAAACTTCTGTTAAAGACTGACAAAATATTTAAGCTTTATATTGTATTCTAATCCAATATTATCAAAACTGGAAGTTAGAGACTCAAATAATTATCACTAAAGTTATTAACATGCCACGGTTATCAAAATATTCTACCTAACCAATAAAATATATGTATGCTCTCCATCTTACAATTACTATAGAATTTTCTTAGTTTCAGAATATATTTTGCCAAATGGTAGTAGCTAAGGTGCTATGCTTCATATTGTATTAAATTCAAATTAAAAAGATTTTGCCGGCTACTACATTCAACTAACTTAAACAAACATGTCAAATTTCAGTTTGACAAATGGTCATGCTTTAAGTGTTGATAAAAGTTTGATTAAAATGCCACTAGTTTTGGATTTTTTTGCTTTTGTGTATTACCTGCGGAAGAATATTTTGCAGAAACTTCAAATGTTAGTGGGTATGATAATGTTAAATTCTCTCAAATAAATTTTGGAAATTTTTTTATTTAATCGAAATTTCAAGAAAAAAGGCCATATCCAGGGTCAATTTTCTTCACTATTTTACCACTACAAGTGCATGACGCTGCAGTAGATTTTAATTATGACTTTATTGGTGCAGCAATCGTTCCATAGCTCTGCATTAGAATTCAATCATCACACTCTAACAATTTACTTGCACTGCAGTCGCATTTAGTAGCGCAGCAATAGCAGCACATTAACCAAATATATTCAAGAATCTGTTTTATGATTTTAGCAGTCAATTCTTATCTGTTATGTTTTTTTCCTAAATAATTCATGATTAAAACGAGTTAAAGATAAAGTTACATATAATGGAGAAGAGTCATAGTTTGATAGTAAGAATTGAATTATGACTATGTCGTAATTCTCTCGACGAATTTTTTTTTTTTTTTAATTTTTAACACGACGTTGCGACCAATCATAAATAATTTTAATGAGATAACTGCCAAAACCATTTTTACATTTTTGCAAATTGTTCTCTAATTTCAATGCTTTGTGGGGATTTTTTTAAAATTTATTTATTTTTTTGACGAAAGGTAATTAATTTTGCGAAAGTCTTAAAAAAATAAAAATATAAACATAAAATCAAAACTTTAACTTCAATTATTTTGTGAATTTTCTTACCAGAAATACAATATACGAAGAAAAGCACGCTGCAAAAGTTCCTGCAAAAAAACTAAGTTTTATGCCCAAAGACTTGAGTGGAACTGGGAGTAAATCTGGTAACTCTGGACAAAAAGCGTACAAAGCATTGTACGCTATACTTACACCAGCTTTAGCTATTATTGTTACTATGATATTAAATCGTTGATATTCTGCAACAAAAAATTTTTAAGCAAAATTAATAAATATTATCATTTATATTATAAAAAAAAGTAGCTCACAATTCTTACAAATAAGGTAAATTATATTCTCGTTTAGTAGATGTAAGAGCTAGATGTTTCAACTTGCCGTGAAGTTAGATTTACTTATGAGCTTGATGTTTCAGTTTGCCGTGTTGTAAATTTATTTACAAGCATTATGTTTCAATTGGTTTACCAAAAATATTCACGTGGTGTGGTAAAGAACCCTTTAAGGCAAATGAAAGTTTCTCTGAATGAGCAACAACTTTTCCTTTCAACCGGAATATCCATGTATTTGAGATTAAGAATTATTCCTTTAATCGTGATTGTTTTACGATAAACTTTCTAAAACAAGGAACATAATGCACGATACAAATTTTGCTACCACTAAAATGATTTTGGTGGATTACTGAGAGGCCTGGGCAATGTTCGTGCAATTCTTAGGAAGTTTCAATAGTGCTGTTAATGTTCTAATTAAGAAGCTACAAAATTCTTTTTATAACTTTCAATTTAAAGTTACAAATTCTATTTTATGATCTGGTTGGCCTAGATGGGCTCCTGAGGCCAATAATGGCCCTTTTCTCATTCATCCTGTAATGAGAACATATGCAAAAACAATAGACAGATTACATAAAATGCAACAAATAATGTCACAGATCAAGGTAGAGAAAAAAGAATGGCACTTTGCCATGGTAATAAGTAACAAATAATTGAATGTATAGAAAAGTTCAAGACATATTTACAAGTAGGGAAACGAAAATTACAAGAAGGAAAAATATTTACAAAAAATGGGAAGAATTAACAAATATTCATAATGAATAACGTTAAAATCATGAAAAACTTCTTTAACAAAAAAGTGTACCTCTGTTAAAGTAGAGACGGGTTTGAATTCACGAGCCGTGACACTCACTATCATTTTCATAAATAAATATTAAAAGAATTTTGTCTTTCACAACATATTAATTATTTAAAAAAGTATAGTTAATCATGCAATAATTCCATTACAGCAGTGTTTCCCAAAATGTGGAGCGCGTACCCCCAGGGGTACGGGAGCAGTTTAGCTGGGGTACGCGTTTTTATGCGAAATATCTTGCAACAAACGAAAATTTCAAAACATTTTAGTTAAAAAGTTATTTTTAGCTAGCCATGAAAATTTACGATTATGTATTTTTCAATTGACTATTTTTAGAGTTAACAGTTAATTAATTAATAGTGGTGTCAACAGCCAGTTGTGATTTTTAACTTTTGTACAATTTTTTTATAGTAAAAAATACATTCATTTTTTTATTAGTGGTACACAGCGTTACGAAAAATTTAGAAAGGGTACACAAAAGTCATAAGTTTGGGAAACACTACATTACAGCTATAGTTTAGTACCACAGGAAATATGTTGATAGGTAGTGTATTGGTTGAGTCAAATGCTATAACATAAAGCCACCTCCTCCTAAAACTAAACACATTCGCATGGGTTTTTAAAAGTAGTAGAGTTTGACCATTATGCAATGAAAACCATCAGTTTTTAGAACGTGAGAACATAGCAAAAATCTCAGTGCGCTGCAGCAAAGCCGCATTAACTTATTCATCGGATTTTTGCCAAGCACCAAATAAAAAAGTCATGAGGGGGAAGTCAATTGGTTGAACATGTGATGAAATCAATGGGAAATTAAACATAATTAAGATTAAATTAGATTAGAATATAATAATATAATATTTACAGGGGTCAGAATAATATTTATACATACGCAAAAGTAATAAAATAGAAAACAATAGAGAAATAAAATAATAGAGAGATAATATAAAATAAATACAACTATTTTCACATTTACACGAGATTGACGAGAAAATTTGTCATCGGCAAAGAAAAGATTATATAAGCGTTAGTCAAGCATCTACCTTGTCTGTGACTCTATTATAGTGATGATCCAGGTGTCCTGGCAATACCACTCGTCACTGGATCACTCATTACACTAAGGTTACCAATTGATTGTCCCCACGCCTGAGACTCATTTCAGTAAACAAATTTACACAATAGCCATTTAATACAAAATCTTATAGTGGTAGCATATATTTGTCCTAAAATCTGTTTAATTAATGTATAAGATTAGTTTCTGTTACTTTTTTGGTAACCACCGCATACTAATTCATCAAATGCATACCCATACCTGCCAACTCTTCCGGAAGATTTTATTTTCATATTTAAAGTGGTAGTAAATATATATTATTTTTTCTCTTATAAATTTAATTTTTAAATGATTTTGATCACCACTATTCTTACAAAAATTAAGCACATATATAAATATGCGTTACTATCATGGTTGCCAACTTAAGTTTTCTCAAATACAACGTATTTGTTTGCTTAAAATTGAAGTTTTAATTCCATTTTAATACCAC
>NC_092212.1:25985459-26015334 GCF_043381705.1 Parasteatoda tepidariorum
CTACACTAGGGAACGCTGCAAGCTCGGTACCGCCTAAATTTCCGGGTTACTGTTTCCGTTGTATTTTAAAGCCATTTGGCATCATTGTGTTTTGAGATTCTAGCAAACAATGTATTTGATTACTTACTTGTGTTTACAATGCTAAAAGTGTTAACACTAATGTGAGATGGTGCACAGCTTGCAACAAGAACAAACAGTAATAAACTTATGGAAAGAGGCCCAAGACTGCCAAAAAAGCGAGTTATTCAAAATCTAGCAACCATGTCACCTTTTTAACAATATATCTCTAAATAACTAAAACAAATTTTCACTTCAAACTCTCCAGAATTACATAATAACATTAATATCTTATGAAATACGGCAGATTTGAGCTCAGAAATAATCTAATTTATTTCTTTTATTGAAAGCAAAATTATCCGTTTGAAAACATCGCCTCGCAGAATAAGCTGTAGTAAGTAGCTGCAAACTTTCTAACCGGAACTAGAGCAGGCATACAGCTCGAGATTGTTATTGTTTACATTTCTACAGAAAACACCATCCATTGATGTTTGTCGTCGGATTGATTTTCATATCCTGCCTATGTACGCGTTTCAAGACGTCACAAAATACTTTTCCTTCTTCAGCATTCATATTTATATTAAAATTACTGTCAAGCCAGTAATTATACGTTAATAATAAAAAGAATATGAAAATGTTTTAAATTATTATTATGTAAATACATTAAAAATACCTGCTAGTGAAAATGAAAATAAAAACAGCAGTGGTCGCCATAGCAACGCCTGCAATGACGACGCATGCGCACTGTTTACTATTACTCTTGAACACAGTTGAAAAGTGTGTATATGTCGTCAAATCCAAACCAAGACCCATTTCGCCATTTGGGTAATAAACAAAAATGACTTAAACTTCTGTTTTCGCATTTTTAGTCGCCTGTGGCATCCTTGTATTTATAATTTAAATGTTGCGAAGTTCATATAGGATTTGAATTGGCATCATTTCTGCAATATAAGCGTGGGCACAGCTAGGTGAATTTTAGTAAAGTGTTGACAAGCATTTCTTGGGTATTTTTTTTTCTTCAAACGTCTAACGTTTATAACAACAAGTCCTTAACCATCAATTTTTTTAAGGCGAAAATTAACGAAATTGAGCCACATTTATGCAAAATAGTCACCTAAAAGATCAACAAAAACATGTATATGTGCCAACAAAATCACGAATTCCACTTACGTCATATGGTATTTCATATGTAACCCGATATTATATATTTAAAAAATCAATAATAATTCACTAAGTTTTCTAGCAAAATTATTTTTGCATGAATTTTGGGACACTCTGAAAATGCAAAACGTAAAATAAAGCTAAGAATTTTAATTTGAAAAAAAATTCGTATCCAGTTGACATATTTAAAAGGTTTTGTTTGAAATTTAATTTATCAAGAATTTTTCGACCGATTTCGCTCAAATCTTATATTTTTCCATATAAATTTACATTCTTTAAAATGATGCAAAAATTGTATACCTTACAATTCAAATTTTTTTGAGCATTCTAAATAAATTAATAAAAAATAATAAATATGTGCTTAAAGTTACTTTCTGAATGGAATTATCTTTGAAATTTTATAATTGTGAGTAAACATTTTCAAATTCGCTTAAAAATTCTCGAGATATAGAGAAATACGCAAGAAGTAAAATTAGCATGAATGGTTCCAAACTTTGGAGCGCTCTCTTGACCAAACTATTGGGACCATTTTTTCAGATTGCCATTACCCCCTAAATTTTGGGGGTCAGATTTTCGAATCCGACGATAAAAAAAGGTATGATTATTCAAAGAAAATACGTTTTTGTGTCTGATTTCGTAACTTAAAATATCGTGCGACCTAATGATTATATTTGAGATTATCCTCTCGAGCCATTAAGTCATAGAGCGTGAAATTCTGATCATTAGATCAAAAGTTATTCAGCATGGTTCCTTATCTTTGGCACATCAACTTAGACAACCTCCTTTATCACAGCCTAATTTTTCAATGCGCTCTCTCGTAGTAAAAAGGCTCTGATTTTTACAGTTACGATACTTGTTATATTAAAAATTTGCAGCACTAAATGTTGTGAACTAATTTAGCTTCTAAAACCTACAATAGCGATATTAGCTATTTAAGTTATTAAATGCCAAAAAGTTGTACATCTTCGTAAAAAGAAAAAAAAGAAAGAACGATTAGTTTTTTTCGCTAAAAAGTTGCTTGTATTTCAATGCTTCTGAGTTTCTTGATCTTTCGGAGGCTTTGCCTTCACATAAAATAACGAATATAATGCAATTTAAATAACTGCGAGAGTTTATAACAGTTTCGTTTAGATCCCTTTTTTGCCTATATTTAACGAGCGTCATCTATGTTGATTATGAAAATGGCGTAATTCGTCATTCTGAAAAAATTTCACAATATTTTGTTAATGAAAAACAGTTGTGACCTAATTTGCGAATATTAAACTTTTCTGAGCTCATAAAAATGTGTAAAAGTTGACAATTATGTTCATTAATATTTATGATTTTCATCCAGGTGGAAAAATCTCGCCAAATTGGTGATTTTTAATAAAGTTTAACAATATTTTTAAATAAAATTTATTTGCCTGTTCCAAAGCTAGAAAATTCTTTACGGCAAGATGGCATTATTTAGAATTATAGCATCGCCTTTAAGCAGTGGATTTGTTTATTTTGCTTCTCGAAAGAGTTTCGAAAATCACTCTGAAGATTCGAACTTTGGTGTCGTTAGTTAATATCCTGTGTTTGGTGAAAAAATTAAAATGAAAAAGCGAGAAGAAAAAAAACGAGATGCAACTAGATGCGACCAATATGATTTCGCCACAGGGTGAAGGGAAACATCTCTGAGTGTAGTAAATGCAACCGTAATCTGGCCAGTTTTCAAGTTGCTTGCCATCACTTTCTTTAACTATAGGTATTCTAGCTTCAACAACTTTGCCAAATTAAGTAGATGTAAATTATAGAATGCTTTTATGTTATTTATACGCAATTTACGTAAATAAATTTTGAAGCTTTTCAGTGAATCGAACTCTTGATTTAATTTGTCCTGATCCTAAATTTTTTTAGCCTGGTTTGTGTAATCAACGTTTAAATGTTAAATTTGCTTACTTGTACTTTATATAATAAGAGAGTCATGTTTTGAATTTTGAGGCCATTTAGTTTGTTCATTGAATGTAAAATATCGACAACATCTTTATACCTCCCACGAGTGATCAGCCAACTTGGAGATTCTGGAAGTATCCTAAAAAATTAATAATGTAAAAATGTTTTAAAATTTAAGAACTATGAAGGACTTTTAACAAACTATTTAATTAAATCTAAACAATAGAAATAGTTTAGATATAATACAATATTAATTTATTTGTTATATAATATTTAAAGAATAAATTTGTTACTAAATATTAACTAAAAAAGGATTTTAATTCAGGGTGATAACTTAAGGGAAGATATGTAGAAGTATACTCGAGGCAAAGATAGTCTTTTTGCCTTTCAAAGGTCACGAAAGGCTGCTCAAAAAAGTGAATACTATTTATATTTAAAAAAATAATTATAAATATGAATGATTGAGGTAAGAGAGTGTAAAAAAATAGTCTGTAGTTTTCTAAGGTTGAGGTCAAAGCTAAAAAAGAATATTATCAATTAGTGTTTTTTTCCTTTTTCGGTCCTGCACTCCCTTATGTAAGCTCGGGGGTCACCCTTGAAAAGCCAATGAGGGAAACGAGGGGTAGGACAACTTAAAAGTAGACCAATGAAAAAAATTAAGGGTTGTTCAAAATTCAACCCCTCAAGAAACCATTGGCCGATAGAAGGAGCAAGTAAAGGACAACACGTGGTCGAAGGGGTTCGCGACACCCTCGTGTGAACGGGGAAGCGAGGTCAAAAAGGCTAAAGGTTAAAAAAGACGATTACCGTCCGGTTCGCAATTAAAAGTACACAGCCGTGTGAGAAAAAGAAAAAAAGTCACGCGGTGAAGGGGACAAGACATTAAAAACCTATAAAACTATCTAATACTCACGGTTGACCATCGGATGCAGCTGCAACTAAAAAAAGGGTCCAAAATCCTCCCACGCAGGTGTTAGGAAGAGGGGGCCAAGATGATGGGTGCAGCGCATATCAGATTACCGCACGTGCAAAAAAATAAGATTGGGAAATATCACATGAGGGGAGTGCATGACCGAAAAAGGAAAAAAACACTAATTGATAATATAAATAAATTACAATTGCATAAAAAAATTATAAAATACAATAAATCTATAATAGTTAATAATTAAAAAAAATGTAGTAAATAAACATGTACATTATAAATTGATAAATTTTTCAAATGTAAACTGAATGTTAAATGAAGTTAAAAGCAGTAATTCGTAAATAATAAATTAAGAGTTAAGATAATAAAAGTAAAGCAAATTAAGAAAACAAAATTAAAGCAAATACTTGTGATAATTAACATTATCACAGTTTGTAATAAAACACTATCACTCACTCAGGGGATATAACGAGCGCTTCCCAATGAGGTATACCGGTCTCGAATTCCAGTACTTCTAGATAAGAATTATGCACCCGGCTGGCACCAATCACAGTGCTAACGTAAAATATTCTCAGTGGTAGACAAATAATGGGTTAAAATCTCCTTGCCGTCGGGCTTATAGGGCTGGAAGTTTTCATGATTTTCCTTTCGATGTAAACGCAAGTGCGTTTTAGTTCATTCAAAAAGTCCTTCACGAAGGCTAGTTTGTCTCAAAGCTTGATCCAGGAGTTTCTGGGTAGGGTTTAAAATTACAACGGAGTTGAACATTGCTAGTCGTAATCTCAGAATTGGGTCGGCTGCTCTACGCCGGATATAAAATAAAATACAAAAAATAATACCATTTGAAACGTAGAATTTCTGTTCGATTCCATTTGGTTCGAAACTTAACAAGATGCAAGGAGACTAACGAATAATGCGTGAAGAAAAACTTAAAACTTACCAGAATGCTATAATGAAAATAAGAAGGGCGCTGCATGAGCTTATGGACGTCAAATATACCCATGATCTTGTGGCGTAAGCAAGGAAAGGAACAAGGCAACTACCAGCACACCAACATTTAGTAGAAATCTCATTTACCCTCACTCTCAGTTTTGGATGAACTAGTTCCATAACTATTCGAAAAGAAATTGTAATGAATGATATTATTAATTTAATAAAATGCTGAAAAAATGCTATAGGTGGGTAAAAAATTCTAATGATAATGGAAATAATGAAATAAAATTTTGAAAGCCGGCGTATAACAAATAGAAAAAATGAGCAAGTAATTTTGTTTTTGCTGTTAGGCATAAAGCGAAAAACTTTCGAAAGATATGGAGAGAATTTTCTACAGTTGAAGAAAAGTGATTTGGAGGTGATTAAAAAGTTATGCGCTTAATATTTTTCGTTTTAGTTCGGACCAGATCAAACTACTTTCTACATTTTTAGTCTACAACATTTAAGTGGTCCAAAATCAAAAACAAACTTTATTTATTTTTATTATGCATAAATTTTTTTTAAAAAAAATGTGGGAAGAATTCTCTGATTTATCGAAGAATGATTGGAAAGTGACGTGCTATACCATTTTTATTTTAGGCCTGATTAAAATATTTTCTTTTAAAGTCGTACTAAAATAATAAATTAAAAACGGTGAAAACTCGTTTTTTAAGTGAACTAAAACCGAAAAAATAATTTTCTTTTTGTTAGGCCAAAAACGAAAAACTTTCCAGAGATGTGGGAAGAATTCTCTGCTCTGTAGAAGAGTGAATCGGGGTGATTGATTAAAAAAAAAGAAGAAAAAAATGCTCCCTGCGATTTTGCTTTCTACTTGATAAAAACAAGATTATTAGCTCATTTGTTTTAGCCTTACAAAAAATGAAGTTCTAAAATTTAGATCATTTGTAAACTCTTTAAACATAATCATCTTTCAAAATTCACGTTTACATACTTATGAAATAGCCAGAAGTATATACTGTGGCTAAAGCCATGCCTTCTACTATTCGAAGCAGGATGCATAAAAAGAAAACAGGAACAAGGGTGGATCCAACGTCACTTGCAGCTACCAAAGCAACAGATGCAAGAAATGTCACTCTTCGACCATACCTATAAAGTGAAGACATTACAAGTTTAATATTTTAACCAAGAATATGCATTCTGATGAACATTACTCATGAAGAGCTTAGTGGATGAAGTAGATTATTGATATTTTTCAGGGGTGATAAGGGATATTAATCAGGGAAATTAATATAAAGTAGCCTAATCAATAAGTGTTTGCTTAATGAAACGGAATTGTTTGGCAAAAGTAATCCACATTAGTTTTGAGTATGGCTGCAAGATTTATATTCAAAATTAAGTAATGATAAATAAAATATGGCAAATAATTATTTGCCCAGCCTTCTAATAAGTAATCATAAAATAGTTCGGATACATCACTTTTTTTCTTACTCTGATCTGAAAATGTTACTTCCATGATTCGTCAACTCAGCTCTTCAATAGTAATAAAAAAAATTTTCAGTGGATCATTGGTAAAGATATTCACGGGAATTATTCTGCATATACCAAATTCATGTGGGAAATATTCAGCATATTCCCTTCAAACTTGGAATTTTGTTTTTAAAAGAATAGATTATTGAGACCATGTAAAACATTTTATACTTTACAAGTCGTTTTTTTTTTGTTCCTTAATAAGTTAAATTGTAATGGTAAAATTTCTTTTTAATCTAAATATCAAAATATTTTCAATAATTTGAATGAAGCCTCTAACATTCATCAAATATGTCTTGAAAATGATAAGTATGTAATGCCTTTAAAAATTTCGAAAACATCTTTTATATTAAAATTTTTTTTTTTTGTAAAAAGAAAGTTATAGTTCATAACTAACGTTTAAAAATTTAGTAAAAATAAGATAATTATTAATTAATAATTTATAAATAAAATGAAATGCAACTTAATACAATATTTAGAATAGTAAAGAATTCATCAATTTTTAGTTACAATTATCAAAAAAAAAAATCATAATTGCATTTCATTATTAAATAATTTGATGCGTAGTTTGTTGTAGTAGGCTTAGCGACATGATTCGGCAGCAATTCGCTCGAAGATGTCATTGACGAAAGAGTTCATAATGACAAAGAGTTCATAAGACATGGCTTCGCCAAATTCTTTAAATTGAGAGATTTCTCTATTTGTTCGAAAGGAAATTTTTATACCTTGAAAAACTGTTCAGCATCAACATTTGTTATTGGATGATATTTAGAATAACAAATTCATTGCGAAATTTATACTAATTTGTAGAGAAAAAAGGAAGAACAAATAATTGACAAGGAAAATACACTAAAAATGAAAAATATCTTTCAAAATTCATAAATGATTAAAAAAGGTAAAAAAAATCGACAAGGTATAAAAAATGATCGAAAAAAAAGCCATGAATAATGCTTAAAATAGAAAAAAGCAATCAAATATGTCAACTAAAGCTCTCAGTAGATGACAGATGACTTCTAAAAAGACTGTCATCAGTAAATGACAGTCTTTTTAGAAGTATTATGATTGAGGATATTATTTATTATACAAAGAGACTCTGTTGATTGCTCTGGTAATATAAGTGGGTCTTGATTTGAGCAATAAGAATATATCAAATTATTATTCAAAATCATAAAGGTTTCTAAATGAAGATAGGGTATACGTGTAATGCTTTGTCTTAAATATTTGGAATTCTAATCAGAGTGTTGAGTTTTCTTCCGTCAAAATCATTCTACACCGCTTTTCAGCTACGAACTTTGACTCCTGAGAATGATTTCATATTTTGAAAAATTACATTAATATAGTTCATGATCTTTGAATCACCCCATTCTTTCCTAATATTTAGAAATTTATTTCAACTTAATTTCTATATTTTGGCTACCTAGGGTTCTTACCCTACTTTCCCCCCACCTTTTTTATCCCCATTTCTTTGTACGATTATCTCGTTAAGTCATGTCAATTTGCTATTTTAGGTAAAACGACTTTTTCGTCATTGGCACTTATTTATCTCATGTTTTCTTCGGTCATTTTATTTTTCGTCACTTAGGAAGGTTTTTATTAAAATAATAAATATAAAAAAAACTGAAGCTACAGTATGTACAGTTTTGAGATACTATTTGTGCTTTTTCACACCTCATTCTCAAAAGTATAAATTGGTTATAGTGCTCCACTAGTCTTAGAAAAATGTAATGGCGGTAATAAAAAAGAGATAAACCTTTATCATTTAATATTTTTGTGACGAATACTGTATGTCATTTTGTAAAAAGAAATTTAAACTTTGTCTAAACAGACCTGAAAATATTAAATTGGTATCTTGAATTTTCTATCAGTGTTGAATTTTTCTACGAACATTGAGAGTATTTGAGACAAAATATTACCTCCATGAAAGAGCAGAAAACAGGGGAGTACCTATGAGTACACCTTGAAACATATTACTAAGTATGAGAGGAACATAATGAGAATCTTTACACACTAAGTTCCACTGAAAGGGAAAAAAAAGGTTAATTGGCAAAGAGAAATATTTTTCGCTTAACGAATATTACTTTACCACAAATCATTTAGATATCAACTTTCTTTTTCTTCTTGGCACTGCAGTATAAAGCAGGCCAGTCTAAACGAGTTTTTTTCCCAACGGTGTCTCTCAGATATTAGTAATTAATGTTGAGAAATCTAAACGAAAAATTTATATAAATGCTCTTTCAAAATCTTTTTCTTATGTATAAGGTTCAAAAAATTTGAGAAAGTTAGAAAAGCATTTCAAAATGTCAAAAAAGCTGTCAAAACCTAAAATTATGAAATATTTACAGAGAAAAAAAGTGTTTTTACTTTTTAAAAGGATATTGAGAGTGAAACCAAACTAATGAGATACACAAAACGGTTTTCAATACAACTAGTTGAAAAGAAGGAGCTCTAAATTCTTTGATAAAGTTTTATTCCGCTAGAAAAACCTGTAATTGAATAATTTACGACTGTTTCATTAAAATATGTATTTCCGTATTTATATTTGTCTGGGATTTTTTTCTATTTTTTTTTCAGAAGCAAATGCTTATGTTGCATTGTTCAAACTCTGACAAATTGCTGTACTAGCCAAATTCTTGAACTGAAATCGTTTTATCCCTATATATAACCGTTGTTAAAATCTAAAATATGAGACTTGGGTTTATTTTTGTCGTCACACTAGAGTTCCATAAATGGGCTATTGGTGATGGTTTTAGATACATTCACGTATGAATTCATATAGGCACCAGTATTGTTATCATCGCTGTAGTGAAAATTCGATGGGTGACCAACCGACCTACTCATCACTCAGACCAGTTCCCCTTCTGGCTCTGAAGCTGTCTAAGGCATTACTTAAAGGATTTCCAACAAACTAGTTCAAGCATTCTTTTTCGGATTTACCGTATTTCTTTATTTTCTCCTTTTCTTCTCTCTCTTTTGACTGTCTTTATACTTTTTATTGTATTTTATAACAGTCGTGGAACAACTGACCCATTTTTGGGGTTTACGACTGATAATGTTCAACTCCGTAGCCTTGAACCCAATCCAGAAGACAATGAAACTCCTGGATCAAGTATTGGGAGAAATTTGCTTCCGTGGAGGACTTTTTGAAAGAACTAGCCCGCATGGAGAGGAAACCACGAAAACCTTTCACGGTTAGCCTGACGTCAAAAGGATCACGATCCGTCTACCACTGAGGATATTTTACGTCAGTACTGTGGTCGGAGCGAGCCATATGCGGAATTCGTATCCACCCGCCATCGCTGGTACTCAAGCCCATATGTCAAATATGTAATTGCAACATATCACTTTTCAAGCTTGTATTTGAGCTCGTTACTGTTATAACAATAATAAGTTTCTGATTTTAAATCACCAAAACACGGTCGGACGAAGTATACAATCCAGTTAGACACCCAGCCCTTACGACATGAAATCGAATGCCGAATTTCTAGTAGTGTGGTAGAAGAAACTCTACCCGCCATACCACCTAAACAGTAGGAAAATAAATAAAAGATATTTATCTAGCTCTTTTGTGATAGATCCATATGAGAGCCAAAACTTATTCTGGAATAAAATGTTTTAAAGTGAATATTCTCACTATACTTTTCTGATGACAGTAAGTCATATTCTTTATTTACACTAAAGCAGTAATTTAAAGCTTCCATGCCATGCGGGACCATGGCGACTGCTGATCGTTCTACCCTGATGATGTACCAAAATAACAAAAATTCTTCAGTTTTCAATATAAAGTAATGTAAAGATATCAATTCATTAAAAAAAAATGGTTCCCACAGTCCGTTTGTTATTTCCAGAATGTATCATTCTGAATAAAAATGTTAAGAACTCCTTTATCTAAAGACACGGTTCCCCGTAGAACATCGAAGTTAAGCATCACTGGCAATTGACAATGAGTGGGGTTGGCGACCACTTTTATCAGCATGCAAAGAGATCGAGGGTTTGCGGAATGGATCAACACCTCCTAGAAAAAGGAAGGCCTCAGCACGGATCAATTTAGTAGTCCGATGTGACGAAGTTAACTGCGCAGTTGATGAAAAATAAGAAAGATGTCATTACGTTTGGGATACTAAGCTGCGCAGTGGTTGAAAATACGAAATATGTCATTACGTTTGGACTACTAAAGGATATTTATGGTAACCCGTGCTGAGGCCTACTCTTTTCCAGGAGGTGTTGAATGGATCCTCGCTAAATTGTTCTATTGTAAAGTGCTCTACTTCGCCAGCAAGTCGTCTGACTACTAAAACTTCAGAGCCATCTTTCTTTTGATGATCAAAATTGTGATGAAATGTCTTCGGATCATCCTCAGAAAGTTCTCAGAGACAGTCATCAATAGCCCATTGTGCAGTTCTAGTGCGGCGTAAATTAAATAACTACTAAAGTATACCAGAAGCATAAATTACTTACTCGAGTAACTGCCGTATTGTCATAGTGGGTTTTATCATAATGCCACCCATTATTACATAGTTTTGTTGGCGCACTTTTGTTTATTTTCCAGTTGCCTGTTAGTGCCATGCTTGTGTAATTTACGTCGTACATAAAACAGGATTTGCTCGAAGGCGATACAATCGCTCGTTGAAAACTAATATTTAAGTTAGAATGCGCAACTTCGGGTACGTAACACCAGTGAATTGGTATGCTTGTTAAAAATATGACAGGCACTGAAAAAAAGGGAAAAAGTGTATAAGCTGGTACCAGAAATAAATATATAAGACGGTTTTGGTAATATCCGCTATCTCCAACATCTTTTAAAATATCCGCAAACTCCATACGATTTTCTTTTAGAAATCTGGCCATACTTCTTTTCCTAGTTGCCAGAGGTGCGTATTCTACTATTTAGTGCATACTTTCTTTATTAATTGTTTAAAAATGTAATAAAAAATAAATTTAAAACAAACGTATACTTTAAAATATAAGTTGCACTAAGAGATAGGTTTTTATGCTTGCCTTTTAGTAGTATCATGCTTGTAACTCATTTTCACTATTCGTGATCGCAATGCTCTAATACGCCATCTGGGGAGAAGATCGGTCCCATTGCTTGATCATTCCCCCTTTCTTCTTCTCAGTTGTATAAGAATGTACTACTATATTTTCCTCTTTCTTGATATTTTTCGTACTTAACTGTCACAAATATTTTTTAAAATTTACGCGACTCCTACTTCTGGATCTATGTTCACTGTTAGTTTTCAGTTCCATATAATTTCCTAACTTAAAAGTATTTAATTAATTTGAAAATCAAGGCAGAAACTAATGAACTTTCTTCTTCTATGACTCTCCACACGCTATGGTGAAAGCATGCTAAGTGTTGAGAATCGATAGGATATATTACCCATTGGTAAAATAGGTCTTGGTTTGGATTTAGTGACGTTGTAGGAACATCATATGTCACATGACTATTCATATTACTTTTATGAGAGTTGCGAATGGCAACAGATCAAAAAATAATAATAATAAAAAATGAGTGTTCTAAAAAATGTCTGCTGATCATTTTTATCCTGTAACTCTGTTGCGTACAACTGGTGACCCGGACGTGACATATATGGGAGGAGTTACAGGATAAAAATGATCAGCAGACATTTTTTAGAACACTCTGTTGCGTACAACGTCAGCGCTTTTCAACTACTATAATCTAAGGCTCCTATACTATCATTCTAATTCAGGGGCTCTACTGTAATCTACCCTTACTATAATCAAGAGTATAATAAACAGTGCGCATGCGTAGCTATGGCGACCGCTACCGTTTGATTAATTTTTTTAGAATTCTTTCTTTAACTTTTCGTTTTGTCATGCCTTAAGTTGGTGAATTTATTTTTAAAATAGAGAGATCCCATAAATACTTCTTGAGTTATGAATAAAAGAGAATTTCATTATTTGAGCGATATTTTTGTTTTTATTGTTTTAATTAAAAACCGGAAATTCTAACTTACAGTTCAAACTGGATCGTTTTCAATACTAATTGAGATGAATATCACAAATTAAAAGGAGGGTCCAAACTGATTGACACGGTCCCAAAAGTCAGAGTTGAAGCAAGGATGAAAAAAACGATGCCAAGGCCTAAATTTATTGAGACTGAAAAAGCCAAAGCCAAATATATAGAATTTTTTTTTTTTTTTTTTATAAACTCAAAGTAACATAATGAACTTTTTTAATCAATAATGCATGAGTAACTTATAAGGAAACGACATATTTGTTTTCAACAATAAAAATCAATACTCATTAAAATCAGGTATTGTATTGATATCATTAAAAAACCAACTTAAATTTTTATACAAATATGCCATAACCAGTAAAAGTTAATATTTCAACAATAGAAAAATCTAAACTTAAAAGAACATAACAAGACATTGATAAATAAGAACTAACTTACATTTCGTTAAAAATATACAATATCCAATGAAAGTCAATAAAGCATAGTTATAATGTGAGCACTCTTGTTAATTAAAAAGTGGTCGAAAATTTGACAGACGATAAGTTCCTATTGCCAATAATTACGTAATAAATTCTGCTTGTAGTGGTCACAATGATTTGTAAATAGTATTGTAATCTAACGTTAAGCTTTAGTTAAATTTGAGAGCTCTAGACAGTATAAAAGGATCGAAGAGTTCAATTGACGAAATTTTTTTTTGTTGGTAATATTATGATAAGTTCTGCTGATAGCGGCAAGGAAATCATTGAATCTTGCATTGACATTGGGCGTGGAGCATTGAGTGCTCTAGCTAGTCGGAAAGTAATTTTAATATCGACCGCAAGATTCCACCAGCACAAATATTCATCAATCGAGCTTCCATCGCAAAGACATCAATATTCCAGTGAGATGACAAAAATAAAAAAAGCTAATTTATTAAAATAAAATTTAAAAAATTTATTTATATCAAGATAAAAATATTTGTTTAAATGATGAAAATATGTTAATAAAAAAACACTTTCACCCATCTAATTTTTTATAAGGTTATCAATAATTAATTTTTTCAATTACAATATTTGATATATTAGCTTTATTTTAAAAATATCTTTAACGCAAACATTGTATGATACCAATGAAAAATAAATACCAATAAAAATTGCTATTCAAGCTATAATCTCCCGACAAGCTATAATCTCCCGACAAGAAAATGAGATCGAAGAGAGGGGTCGCCAAGTGTGGTAACCACTATCCACTATCCTTCTTATCAGAATTCTAGAGATATCTACGTGTCTAAACTATATTACCTGACTATAATCAATCAATCACCATTATATTGAGGTTGTTAAAGGCAACCATTTGTTTACACTTACCATATTAGTATTTTTAAAATTTTCAGAAATTACGTGTTTATTATGCTTACAATTTTATTTTTTCGCATTTTTTAAGCATGTTTCTGCAAAAATTAATAATTTCGAGTTAATGTAATTTAAATTTAAAAAGAAAAATTGAATTTTGTACTAAAGAACAAAATGAATTGAAAAAATTGTTTAATTGAGGTGAATTATGACTATCGCAATCTGGTTCCATATGAATAACGTCCTTTTCGGCGCCAAATGATAGTAAATATAGTTGAACTTTATTTTGATGAGCTGAACTTATAAAAACGTGTTTTATTTAATTTAATCACATAAAGTTTCCAAGAAAGGCAACTAATATGATAAATAAATTAAAATTTGAATTATTTAAGTTTTCTTCATTGCGTCTGTAAAGTGCTTTCAGTTTTGAGTATAATTTTGAAAATACTGATTAATACTGATTATTTGCTTTCTTTTTTCCTCTTACAAGGAATGGGTATTTAATTAGTGTTAGTGTAAAGAGAAAAGGAAAGAACGAAAAGACGTAAACATATTTTAGTTTGACATATACATTTATTCACATGGGCATGTTTACATAAAAGTACTGTTGCATAATACTCAATATGAACAAAGAAATGTTAAAAAATAAATGCATGTAATAAATTTCAAATACAGTTATAGTTTTTCATCTTAAAAATGAGAAAATATAAAATGAACTTAATATATAATAATGTGATGAATGTATAATAATATGTTCAATATATAACGTGATATTAAAAAAAATATTAAAAATTAATTATCAAAACATATAAGAGCCTTAGCTAATAATATCTCCTTTAAAAATGAAGTAAGATTTTTAAATAAAAATGAAATCTTTATTCTTTAACTTAGATAGTAAATTAACTTAACTTATTCTTTAACTTAGATAGTAAATATACATACTTATTTTAAACAAACTGCTTGATTTTTTAATATATATTCATATACATTTAAACATATTAAATTAAATTTAATAATCAAGAATGCAAAAATATTTCTGTCGTATTAAATATAAAAATAAAATCTTCCGAAAAGGTTAATCCGTGTGTCTATTCTGATATAGTATTACTATAACAGGGTTTCCACGGTTTGGAATTTTTTTTAAAGTGGTAACAAAAGTGAGATGAATTTAGATGTTTTAAGATGTCATGTTAGATTTACTACTAATTAATATTTAATTTAAAATAAATTTTATTATTTAACAAATAAATTGTAAATTTAAGCATTTTTCAGTAATCTTGAAAAATATAAATAACTATTCATTTATTTTTTCCTGATCTGGAGAACCCTGTTTAAATATCGGACACAAAATAAAAAAAAGGCTTGCATTGAAACCGAATTTTGTAGTTTTCTATCAATTGGCACTAACGCTTAATTATAGTGATGTTATGTATGTTAGTAATGCTTGTTTATAGTACAGAAACATCTGTATTTCTTTAACTATATTAATTCGTGTCACTTAACGTTGCATTCTGCGTAGTTTATCCCAGAATAAATCTATTTTGATAAAAACATTTTAAAAGATCTTTTTTTTGATTATACAATACTTTGACCTGCTGAAATTTTTCTTAAAAATTTAAGTTAAATACATTTATATTTAACAAACAATTTATAAAGCTAATAGTAAGCACGTTTTCATAATGCAGAATTATAAATTATCTTATGGAGAAAAAACATTATTACAAAAAATATCAGTAAGTTGGCAATTTATAGAACATTTTAGATTGCTTTATAAAGTAGCAATGCATTTAACATCTTATCGTTAATTCCAATATGAATTATTTTTAGGAAAAAGATGTTTTCTTTCATATTACTTTCACTCACGTTTCTATATTATTAACTCAAAAAAAAATATTTTTGAATTTATAAATTTTGAATACAAAAACCTTTTTAAAATAAAAACGTTATGAGATCCCGAGCAGCTGAGAAAATATTTGAGATATAAGTTAAAATAAATAACATATTTATATTTCATATACAATATATAAAGCTCGTCAGATGCTTTTTTATAATGCCTAGTTATAAAATGTCTTATGGCTAGTTATACATCATTTACGTTTTAGATTGATTTATTAATTAATCACCCACATTTCAATCATATAAAAAGTATTTAACTTTGTAATCATAAGTCCATAAAGAATGACTTTCGATTTAGACTTTCTTTTTAAACTAATTGTACACACTTATCTTATATCATGGAAAATACTCCCTAAAAGAAGTTTATTTTCGAAATTAACTTTTTGCACTCCAAATACTTAAGTATGTTTTTTGTACAAATATAAACACTGAATCATTCCATTTGCAAAGTACGATATTTATTTATAATTTCTAAAATTCATGAAATGATGTGGCTATTAATTATTGAGATATCGAAATTTTAAGTTTTAGAAGTCAGTGGAATGCAAAATGCTGAATTTGGAATAAAAAAAGGTTTTTAAAATATGAAAACGTTATGTGATTCTGAGCAAATGAAAACTTTTTAAGATAAGTTATATTGAATAATGCCAATTATATGGGATATAATTGATAAAAAGAATTAAAAGCAATTTTTTTACATATAATGATTAGTTATTAAAAATCTTATGATGCACAATTTATCAGTAAGATAGCAACATATAGAACGTTTTAAATTAGTTTTATAAAGTGATTTGTTCGGTGATGAAGCAAAAATATTAACATCTTACCCATAGTTCAATAATGAATTAATATTAACGATGAAGCACATTCTTCTTATAATAAAAGATGTCTTCTTTCAAATGAAGTTGATATTGCAAAAGATTTAAGACAAGCTGGCATTAGAGGCTAGACAGGCATATATATTGATAACAATGGGGTATTGGAGTAGATGAAGCTGCCGTTTATCATCGAGAAAGCTATCCTTATTTAGCTGGCAAAGATCTAGGAATAATAGTTTTGCAATTTTTTAACAAATGTGGAGGTATATGTAAAGTTCGAAGACTGAAGCTTGATCAGAGTGGCAGAAGTTGTAGAAGCTGTAAAATGCTTACTTGCCTGCAATTTGAGTCGTTTGATTGAGGCAAGCAACCGTAACTAATTTCCAGTCTTCTTTGTAATCAGTTATAGAAAATTCTATGTTTTTCTTGTACAGTACTGGTATGAAATATTTTACGGCGTCACAATACCAAAAACCGTCCTTCGATGCGGTGGAACATTTGGCTGTTTTGATCACTTTTGGAATGCGATACTCATCAACATTATCCAGCCATGCTTCAGTACAACCTTCACGCATACCGTCATCATTATCGCTTGGTGATCCAGTTTGAACTTTAATGCCGGATTCCGGGATAGTAGGATTAATTTCTACATCTGGGCAGACCACAGGCAACACTAGATATTTCCTAGATGTATTATTTCCAGGTGACGAGTCACACAACGATTCTGCTATTTTAATAGTCAAATATTGGTCAACATCAACAGCAGTCTGCTCCGTAATGGGGTGAGAGTTAACCATTAAGAAGTAAATAAATACCAATTGAGTAATTATGAAAAATGAAACGGAGGTATTCATGATGAATTAACGACAGAAAACTAAAGTTGCAAGATGTAAAATTCATCTTGATTGATTTTCTATATATAGAAGAAATATTTGAAAAACCCATATGTATTAAGATCAAGTTAAGTTGGAGAAATTCCCAGAGCAAAGTTTCTGCATACATCTATTTGGAAAATTCGAGGGATGAAAGTAAGGGAAAAAACCATTCTCAGTTCAGCTGATCTCGTTGTTTATGCATCCATTATTACGTATTTCCCAAGCCTTATCGCGATGGGAGGAAATTCCTTTATTCTTTTCTTATGTCTCTTTGAACAGGATACTGAATTTTCTAACGGAAGCACAATATTTGCTTATCAGATAAATAATGATTAACGAAAATCTTCAGATTATATTGTTTTAAAATTAAAGTAATCGATGTCTAAATGCATGACAGAATGGATTTTTTGATAGTGGTGTATAATTAATAAAAATCTGAATTTTACAACCAAATCAGTGTGTTATTAATGATACACACAAAAAAATAAATAATTTACATATTTTAGAAGTGTGCTGCATTTGTATATTTTATTTTTGGTCGTTAACCATTAATGATTTAAGAAAGCAATGCTTTGATGAACGACATAATTAAAAAAGAAAACTTCTGATAGAGATAAGTGATGAATTTACTTGCATATTCTTTTTACAATTTAATTCTGGAAAAATAATAACAAACGATAAAGGTAAAAATGTCTTTTGCAGTATCCCTGTGAACAAAAAAAGTTGGCAGTAAAACCATTTCATAACTAGATATTTTTCGGGCGAAAGAAAGACTCTGGCCCTAATTCTTATTAAAAGTTATAATGTATAAACCATTCCTTTGTTTGAAAATGACTGTTAATAAGTTTTGGTAATCATCGTAAATAAGCTGTGAATTAAGTGCTTTTACTATCAGTTCATTATCTTCATCACACTACAAACAACACTACATTATAGCGATTAAACCATCACCTTCTACATAAGAAAACCTCTAAACGGTTTCTAAAAGATAGTTTGATCAGATCTCTAAACAAGTAAACCAGTTTACAGAATTGCTATTTAATGCTAAGTCTTGTAAAAACAAGATAGTACATAGTAGCAAATATATGTTTTAAAATCTGTATAATTTATAGATATGATTGGCTTGTTTCGCTTCGTTGTTAACAACTGCATATTAATTTATCAAATGTATGTATATAAATTTTTACATCAATTTAAAGAATTTAATTTTAATTGGAGAAATACAAAATTTGAGCGTAATTAGTTGAATAATTTCTGATTTATAAATTTTAAAAAAAAAGACGTAAATTAGTTTGATTTCTCAAAAACTATTTGAAAAATTTAAATGGATCCATATGATTGAAAAGAAAAAGTAATTTTAAAAAAAAGGAAAGAAAAAGAAGAGGACAAGTAATGAATAAGATGTTCCTCATTACTTTCCGTCAGAGAGGTAACAAATCTGTTTCAAAATTAAAACTGATGCAAACTAAAATTCACGATTGCAGTGCTCGAATTCGCCATCTGGGGAAAAGACCGATTCCATGCCTTTGACCCTTCCCTCTCCTCCTCCTTTCAGTTGTTAAGGAATGTACTACGATATTTTTCATTTTCTTAGTATTTTTCGTATTTAATTGTTAAAAATATTTGTTAAATTTACATGATGCTTTCTTTTAGATCTATTTTTAGTGTAGTTTTCTGTTCGATATAGTTTCCTAACTTAAAAGATTTTAATCTATTTGAAAATCAAGACAGAAACTAACGTACTTTCTTCTCCTATGACTCTCCACACGCCAATGGTGAGAGCATGTGAAGTGTTGCCATAGGAAAAGAGCTCTCTGCTCTACGCCACCTGTAGCCCATTTCGATCACCAATTCATAGTTTAACATTTGCAAGTGATCATGATGGATGTGGAAGAAAGTCAGTGTTTGTTAGCTACCATCAGGATTCGAACCAATGGCATCTTGGGGTAGTCGGATGCTCTAACCACCGTCGAAAATGGTGTACACCCCAATCAAAGAGTGAGTTAACCCAGGGTACACATTAATGCACTTCATCAAATACAGATTATCCACAACTTAAAAATATTAAAGAGTGGTGACGAACTTTTCTCGAGACTGTTAGAAAAATTTCATAAAAAGTTAATTTCCAATTTAGTTCTTTAAAATCAGTTTTGAAGTTTCGACACCATGATAAGCGAAGTGAAAATAATTTTATCAAATAGAATACTTCAAAGTTTGTATATTTATCAACATTTAGCTACGACATTAAAACAGTTTCTAGGCCGAGCTTAATAAAAATATATTAGGTCGGAAGAGGTTTATCAATTGGTTAAATGGCATGAAATATGAAAAGTTAATTTCCGTAAACCTTATATTAATATTTATATTTTAATTGATTTCTTAAAAAATATCTAGTTGCATTCGAGTAAATATTTAATTATATTAAAGTCTGACTCAAGTGCCAAATTGAATCAGTTGTCAAATTCATATACATATAAATATAGCTGCCAACATAGTCAAATAACAATTAAAGATAAACTTATTTTTGTTCAGTTTTTCCCGCATTTAAAAATTCCCCCTTCTCAATTTTCGTGGTGGCTCAGGGGATAGAGCGTTTGCCTCCCAATGAGGTAGATCTGGTTCAAATCCCAGCGATGGCTGGTGGATACGAATTCCGCACCTGGCTTTCACCGACCACAATGTTGACGTAAAATATACTCTGTGGTGGACGGATCATGGGTTAGATTCCCTTTGCCACCAGACTAACCATGGGAGATTTTCGTGGTTTTCTTCCCCTTTAAACGCAAATGAGGATTAGTTTTATCAAAAAGTCCTTCACGAAGGCAAAATGTCTCCCAATACTTGATCCTGGTATTCCTTTGTCTTCTGGATTGTGTTCAAAATTACAAGGCTTCGCCGTTGAACATTTTTAGCCGTAAACTCAAAACTGGGTCGGTTGGTTCAGCGACGGTTATAAAATAAACTACAATTAATAGGTTTTATAGATATACTTAAGTTGTTTCTATCAGTGGTGAACAGAGTCATTTAAAATTAACTTTATTGAATTAAAAATAAAATGTCAAATCATAAAAATTATTTCCATTCTAAATATTTAAATAAAAATATTCCGATAAATCGGAACAAATTGACTGGTATTTAATTACTAATGAGGTGCTTTTTTCTGTATTTTTTTTCTTCTTTTATTCGGTGTTTTTTCCCCCCCTGGTCCTTTCGTCTTTTTTTGTCTTTTTCTGTCGTCCAAAAAGACAAAACGCCAAAGCAATCGTAGATTATGCCCTATATTTTAACCTTTTTACTTTTTTTTAACCCAAAAAATTTGCATTTCATTTTATAATGAAAAACGGAAATAAAAACGTAACATAATTTAACACATAATAAACATTACATATTTTTCTAACATAAACTTTTGAGCATAATGTAATCGCATAATTCGCCTTTCTTATAAACACGAATAACGCCATCATTTGTTATCGATTTTCGGTTATGAATTTTACAAAGTACACAGTTGCTTCTAAGACTAATAAAAAATTCACTATTCCCGATTATTTTATAGGTAATCATACTCAGTAAAGGAAATATCAGATGAAGATAAGAACAACGTCGGTTAAAACGAAGCACACGAAAAAT
The DNA here is from genome assembly GCF_043381705.1 of Parasteatoda tepidariorum. Taxonomy (NCBI): domain Eukaryota; kingdom Metazoa; phylum Arthropoda; class Arachnida; order Araneae; family Theridiidae; genus Parasteatoda; species Parasteatoda tepidariorum. The sequence continues at coordinate 26,006,501 of NC_092212.1, forward strand.
GTTTCCATACAAAATAGTAATGCTGCACAAACGTAGGCAAGAGTGGATTCATGTTATGCAGTGATATTCAGATTATAGCTTATTCATATTCTACGTCATAATTCGTGATAACGGGCTATTTCAACACGCTCAAATTACACGCACTCAAAAACATGCATACTTATGAATTAAAAACAAGCATACTTTTTAATTGTTACCCTGATATAATAACATCACTTCATATTATGTATGAATTAACTTGTGATAAAGTAAAAATAGTATTAACAAAAATGATAATGTAGTTAATTTTATTACAATTTTTAATCCAAATTATTAGTATTATTATTTGTATTAAATTATTAGTATATCCTAATGCAAAAAGTGTAATTATTGGAATTAAAATAATTTTTCGAGCTGGTTTGGAGTCCTAATCATTTAGTTAATAAATTAGAAGCGTAAAGAGTTTCTTCCGTGAACTTCAAATTAATTAGCATTTAATTAACATTAAATTAATTGGCATTTAAAAATTTTCTAATTACCTTCAGCCAATATTTAAGTAGACATTGCATGCTGGAAATATAAGTAACCAAAGTAACAAGGTGCTAAGGTATCATATCATACAGCATATATCAACAGTGGTGTGCAGATGTGTGTCGATGCTCTAATTTATCATCCAGTGGCCTATAATTATGACTCGCTCTCTTTTTTTGGAGACTGAGTCTGTAGTTAGCCCCAATTTTTATACCAGCTTTTATTTCTTTTAAGATTTGTTACTGAATTGACACAATGTCAGGAATCATTTTTCTTAATTTAAATTTTTTTAAAAATGTCAAACAGTAGAACGGGTTGTTAAACGCTGCTGGATTGGAATATTGCACCCGAGATTAAACTCCTCGATCTTGAAGTGAGGAGTAAATTAACTAAAATATTCTATTTCATTAAAAATAAATAAAATGGAATTTATAAAAATCTAAACCTATATTTTTCGCATAAGGAAATTAATAAATGGAGAAAAAAAGAATTATTTCCCTCCACATTCCTTTCATTTTTTTGTTTGTTTTTTTTTGTTTTTGTTTCTTCGTCCTCAAACAAAAAAAATACTTAGTTCTTATGGGTGATACTTCTCTTTATTTAACCATCCAATAATTTCATTGTTAAATTTCTTTTAAAATCATATTATGTTCTTCATAAAATATTTTCCTTGAGCCGAATATTTACCCGTTAAAAAATTTAATTTCAAAGTAAGGATCTTAATTTTTAAACTAATAATGTTAGTGTTTTTTGTCGTTGATTAGATGCTCACCTTCACCCACCCCTCCCCCCTTTTTTTACACGCTACTACATAATACTCATTTTTTTTTTTTTTTTTTTTTTTTTTTTTTTTTNATTTTTTTTTCCTGTCGTTTTGAATTGTTGAGTGTCACAATTATAATTATTTATTCATTTAATTTTGATTTTTTCTTTTTTTTTTTAATTTTTGGAACTTTCAAAGCGTTAAGGATATTTTCGACAAGAACTGTTTGTTAAGTGACACCAAATGCTATAATTTTCGAGATTAATTTCTATGAAGGGCAATGAACTGTATAGCTTATTTTCATGTCCAAATACTTGGAATTTCCTGCTCAGTTTTAAGTTACAGTCGGTATTTTTCTTTAAATATTTCACTTCAAGTCATTCCTCCATTTCATATATGGTGCATCCTCTGTTTAGTTAGACCTTGCCTGTTTCTTGGAAGAAGAGAGCTGTGGTTATTCTTATTTATAGGCTTGTTTTGAAGATAGTTGCATGCGGTGTGCGTTTGTCCCTCTCTGGTATTCTTATTTCACACTCACATTGATTTATAGCTTCTTATTCATTTGTTTACTCACATTCTGTTCTACTAAATTTATAACTGATTCTTCTCATTCCCCTATACATACCCAAGTGATGAATTTAGGGTGGCTCTGTCTGAGGGTGGCTCTGTCTGCCTCTGGTGGGCTCTCTCTGAGTCTGGGGGATGAATTCAAGAAAGGGCACCGCTAATCCCTGAAACAAATCAAGTGATGGATGTTAAACATCCCGGAGAGTTTTATTCTCCCTCTGTTATTCTAAACGCCAGTTGCTATCTTTTACACCACCGCAGTTCGGGATAATAGAAATACCACTGGTGGAGGATTCCCATTTTTTTTACAACTGAAAAAGCGCGGGAAAACTTCTTTGGTGGTTTTATACGATTCAGTGTAAAAAACTACATTCCGAATGTCACATGTTGACTATTTATGGTGTTTTACAAACATTCAGATTTAGTGTATATATATATATATATATATATTTATTACAATGTCAATTATTGATTATTGATAAAATTATTGATTATAGTGTCAATATCCATTCTAAACTTTATTAATAATTAAAATTTCCATCATGAGAGTATTTTTATTGAATTTTTTATCTTTCTCGCGTTTGATTTCGATTTAAGGTTATTTAAAAAAAAAAAATTTTCGTTCTATCAAACGTTTTTTATCATATATTTACTTTAAAATTATTGTAATTATGGTATGTCATTGCTCTCTGGTTTACATTACTATTTTCAACGTATTATTATGAAACATTTTAACACTTTACTGATTAAAATGCAAAACTATTATTACGCATTTGAGGAATAGTTAAAAAAAAATTGTTCTTTGAGATATTATTTCAACAGTTAATTCAGTTTTTGAAAATTTCAGTTTGGCATTACAGGTGTTATTTATATCAGTTATTAAAGTTATATCTATTTTTTATAAGCTCTTTGATGCCATATTAAAACGATTGGTTTATTATGTTTCCGCAAAAGATAAGCAAGCTAATGAGGTGTACAGTGATCATAAACACTCTTTTATTGAGTTAAAAAACGTCGGAAATTTCGAAGACCAAAGGAAAAAGCTCGGTTTATATCCATTTTTCACATAAATAACGGATAGATCATGCTCTTTCGCATTTATAGGATTACTATGTTTTAAGTGTGAAATCAGTTTTTCCCGAGAGTTATCATGCAGTGAAATTTGGTCATAGTGCGGAAAAACCTTTTTTTTCGCGAGTGAAATCGATTTTTCTTTGAATCTATTCTTATATGCAAAAAGAGTTCTTTTTCGTGATCTCAATTTAGTTAATTATAAATATCTATATTAAACATTATATATATCAAGATTTTACTGATTAAATATTTGTAACATTGCAGATAATTTGTAATTTTATCGAAAGATTATAAATCTTGGGAAATGATATAAATATTTATAATGTCATATTTTTGTATACAGGCCTCTTGAGTCAGAGTTATTAGTGTCATATAGCCGATAGAAGAAAACATAGGAAATTTAATTTGATATTAACTCTTTGACTGGATTATTTTATTTTCATCTATCGACTTATGAAAAATACCGGTCACTTCAATAAATGATAAATAATAATTTTTCTCTTCATTCATCAGAGTCATTTATTTATTATTGTTATTATTACTAATAATAATGAAATAGAAAAGCAAGATAAATGACGATAATTTTGCCCTAACTCCCAGCTAATTTGAAAGATCCTCTTTTTTCAAGAAAGCAAGATCATTTCGATCGAAAATTATGTTATCAAATAAATTCTTTTTATTTTATAATTTTTTAAGATTTCTTAAAAAATTATAAACTATAATAACTATGTTAATTATTTAAAAATAATCATACAGAATTTTTAAATTAATTTTCTAAGTAGTATATAATAGTTTAAATTATTCATTTAAAAAATATTTTATGCGTTAACGGAACTCTAAAATTAAAACACATTTCTTAGCACATTTATCCCATGAACTCTTAGTTAGAAACTAAAATGCGTTCTAAATTTCTAACAATATGTTTCGTCAACTTCCCTTCTATCTTTTTAAAATAGTCAGAAATACAGCGAAAACTCAGAAATATTTCAGTTAATGTGTTACAGTTGTAATTGATTAACATAAAACAATCGGGCTCATTTCTCTTATTTTGTATTAAATTACGTGAAAAGTAAGCACTTTATTGAAACTGCGTACCATATATAACATTTTTTTTTCTTCCTCTTTTACATAATTTTAAAAATATAGTCATTCACAATTGACTTCAACTTACTCATGTAATAGATTTATAGAATTTTATTGTTCAAAAATTTAGCTTTAATCTTATAAAAAGTTACAAAACTGAGATATTAAAAGAATTTCTAGAACCTATAACTAAAAGTTGAACTGTGTGCAGAATGAGGGAAAGAAACATGAAAATTGCCACCAAAGGAAGAAATAGCGTTTATGATTTCAATTTCTTAAACATAGAAAATACATTAGTAATTATAAATTATATATTTATAAATGTGACATTTATTATATTTATTAATCCTAAAGTATGAATAAATACTCCTGCGTAGTATTAAGTATAGATATTTTTCTTCGGAAATGCAGATATTTATTTAAAATCATGTAAGAGCATTTTTTTTAAACTGCAGGAATTGTAATCAAAATTTTAAAATTCCAATAACTATATTTATAACACGAATTTAAAATATAACCTAAAAAAAACTATTTATTTGAGTTTATGTAAAATATATTGCTTTGATATTTTATTTCAATTTAATTTAATTTACTTAAAAGAACGCTTTTCGATTCTGATTATTCCATATTTTTTATATACAATTGAAAATATTTGTTAAATTATATTTGCAATAACGAAATCAATTTGTTCTAAATATAACTCACAACTAGAACGAAAAAATTTGTACAAAAAATAGCAACAATGAAACTGACTAAAAAAGACGTAAGAAAACGGCGGACAAACAAAAAAGTACCCTAACTTGGAATAGATGTTTGAAAGTAGGTGGGAAATGTAAGGAAACTTTTCTCCCCTGAACTTAAAAAGGTGAGACCTCTCGTAAACACTAAAACACGTCCCGCTGTAACTTGATCCTGTCTCTTAACTGAGGAGGAGATTTTTTCCCCTATTCTTACTCTGAAAGTGTCACATGCCCACCACAGGATCCCAAGATCAAATGTGACAACTGCTGTCACAGCCCCCCGGAAAAGGTTTTAAGAGCCATGCTATGCCTAAATAAAGTTTTAGGAGTAATAATTTAATAAATGAAGAGAAGTCTAGGGAAAATAGCTTTGGTTAAAAGCACAGAAAATAATGAGCACAAATGAGAAAAAGACATACAGAAAAAAGGAGTCCCTTTAATGGGCCATTTATTTCTAGTAAAGGTAAATTAAAGTATTTTTGGAATTGAAAATGTTTTAAGTATAGTAATTGATGTAAGAAAAAAAATTCATTTAGTTTATTAAAATGCCATTTTTTTGTGGTAAATGTATTTAACACGACCTATTAGGAACTTATTGACTTTTATTTTTCTTTATTTATAAAATAAATTTTATAAATGATACAATCTTCGAAAGGAATTATGTATTTTATAACTTTTATACGTTTTTTTTAAACTAACAAATGGTTACCAATTTTATTCAAACGCACTTCAAGAAAAGCTGAAATTATTAACAAATGGAAACCTAAATTAAAAGTGGTAAAAAAGTGGTGGTAAGTATACTTCCTACGGTCTTCGAAAGGGTTAAGATGGCAATGCAAAACTGAGTGCTTTAATTTAATGTAATTATAATGCTGGAATTTAATGTAATTGTAATTCGAATGTAATTAATTTAAAAGTTAATTAATGTAGTAGAACAAAACTCGTATAAAAATAAATAAATTTTAACCAGTGATTTATTTAAAAATATGCATTTAAATGAAATATTTCATCATTTTTGTACATATTTTTAAAATTTACCCCCAGGCTGATCAGAGTTAAACTATTATACAGTATTATAGGAGATATATACTGAAAAATGCACAATATCAAATAAATGAAAATAAACAAATAATTAAATATCTTAAATAACTTTTGACCTAATGATAGTATTATCACGTACTAAGACGGTGGAATAGATCTTGAAAAATTAAATTTTAAGAATACAACTTTTTTAAAGTTTGATCACTCAGAAACTATTCGACTGATTTCGCACAAATTTTGTATTTTGCCATTTAAAGTTAGATTCTTTTAGAGGATTTGAATGGTTGTATACATTACAAATCAAAATTTTATAATAGATAAATAAAATAATGAAAAAAAATCATGCATTAAGACGGTGGCATAGATCTTGAAAAACAAAAATTTAAGTAAACAACTTTTTCATAGTTTGATCACTCAGAAACTATTCGACTGATTTCGCACAAATTTTGTATTTTGACATTTAAAGTTGGATTCTTTTGAAGGATTTAAATGGTTGTATGCATTACAAATGAAAATTTTTATTATAGATAAATAATATAATAAAAAAAATCAGTAAAAATTATTTTTTGTATGAAATTATCTTTGGTTAAACGAATTTTAAATTTGTGTGCAAGGATTTTTGGATTCGTTTAAGAAGTTCTTGAGGTATGACGAAATACGCAAAAGAAAAATTTACATAAATAAGAGGTCCAAACTATCGACTTTTCTATTGAGACCACATTTCCTTGCTTGGGGCATGTTTTAACGGGACAGATTCCATATCTGTTGGAATAAAGGAATGTTTATACAGAGAAAGTACGTTTTTGTGTCTAATTTCGCTACTTAAAATATCGTTTGCACTAATTTATTAATTTATATGAAGTTAGGTCCTCGAGCCTTTAAGATTGACTCTTTGTATGTGAAAGTCTGATCATTATACTAGATCAAAAGTTTTCTTTATTTTCTTGGCGCACTGCATAGAGATAAAACATTAAAAGTTCTTTACCATAAACTTCAAATTTTTCCTCGCATATTTATAAATTCCTTCGAAAAATTTAACCGAATTCGAATAAAAAATTTTTTTTAATTCGGGCTCGTTGGACAGAATTGAATTGATCGTTAATTTCATATGAATTTTAGAGCGAACATCACAGCACCACTTTATTAGACAGTTTTGCATAGTAATCTGAAAGGGTGCTTTTCTAACACTTTTTTCGGTGCTCCTTTTTCTGTTATCCATAATTTTTTTCCTCTTCCGGTGATTCGATTAAGTGAATGTTTGAAATTAAAAGGTACATTAAGCAGGCTTTAGGAAAAATTGTTTGCAGCTTTTGAAATCGTTTTCGTTTGAAATTTTATTCATTCACAACTTTGAATAAGGGAAATTTTAATAAGAAAATTTGTCTCCATAATAAGAATCTCGGAAAAGAAGCATTGAAAGAACAGCGTGTAAAAAAACGCAAAATAAAAAAAAGCACTGGGAAAAAAGCTTTAAAAAAATCACCTCATTTAGTGATATGAAAATTTAGCTTGCTATTCAGGCCATTGAACAGTAATTTATTGTTTTTAAATAATTATTCGAATGTAATTATAGATTTTTTTTTTAAAATTAAAAAACATACTTTAATTTGAAGTCGAATGAAAGAGACTTTTAAAACTTTGCATATTTTTAATTGTAAATATAATTATATAATGTATAACAGTGTCATAAATAATTAATCAATTAGTTGCCTTTTCGGGGTTAATCTTTCGATAAATTAAAAATATTAAAGAAAATGGTTTAGTATTTCTGTTTCATACTACATTTAAAAATATAATTAAGAGAAAAAGGTATTATTTGCGTATCATTGTATACAGTTTAATACAACTTTATTAAAAAAAATTAGTTTCATGGGTATTATTTGTATATCAGTGTAAAACACAATACAATAAGTGTAATAATTTAAATTTCTAACTATTATATATCCTTATCAGTTTGCTAAATAGCATGAAACATCATAGCATCATTCCGTAAACTTTAAATCAACTGTTATATATTCATAAATTTTTTATAAATATCCAATTTCGTTCGAATAAATATTTAAATATTACACTAAATTCTGCCTGAGTGGCAAGAACTGAATCAGTTGTTAAATTGATATAATTACTGAAAAGTGCATTTTCTCCCAGACTTTTTGTTTCAGTGGTTTTTTTCTTCTTCTTTCCTTTCTTTTACACTTTTTTCCATCCACCGGTCCATCAGTGAATCAAATTATTATTTCTCATTCTAACTCACCGATTTCCAATTAAAATATTTATTCCTGGAAATTAGAGTAAAGCTGCCGAAGGCAGCAGGAGCCTGCGAGAAACCGCAAAGCATTGAATTCACGTAGACCAACTAGCAGTTCCTTACTGGGAGGGAAGCTAGTAAAATAAACAGGAGTTGAAAAAATTGATAATTGTAAAAGTTGTAAGGAAAAAAAGAAGTTGAAAAAATATTTTTGTTCAAAGGTAAAACTATTTGTTAATTGATCTCTGAAATAAGTTATTAATTTCGTTAAGACGTGTCAGTGTTTGGTGGACATTTATCCATTTATTAGAGTTTATTAATAACCATCCCAGGTAGATCATTTAATAAACAGTTACTTCCATACCGCACTAAATTATATATATATACTTTGCAAAAATATTTTTATTGAATAGTGGTAGTTTAAAAAATACAAAATGTTTGAATTATGATATCTTGAAAAATATATCTAAAAACACCCAAAAACTTAATACAACTATTATTCTTATTAAAAAAATTATAAATATAGATACTTTTTTTTAAGTTTCATTTATGTTTTAACAATTGTTTATGTGCTGCGCAATTTTCGTCGCAGATGTCTAATTTTTGAGTAGGGCGGAATTAAAATGCATAATCATACTAGTTCTCTAACTGTCACACATAACAAAAAATAATTTTTAAATTCTAGATTTTACTTTTTATGATTTTAAATCGATTATAATTCATAAAAATTTTCTCTATTTGTCTGAAATATTGAGGGGTACTTTAAGAGATTTCAAAATAACGGAGTTAGGGGGGATATAAGCATCAT
>NC_092212.1:26015834-26038449 GCF_043381705.1 Parasteatoda tepidariorum
CCAGCCCTTCTATTCTCTTTAGCCCTGAGTACTACCACGCTATCGAATATGCGTAAATGGACACGAAATGGAACTCTATGTAATGGAAAGTTTGTAGAGGTGAGTTGCAATGTAAAAAAGTTGTGAAAAAAAAAAAAAAAGTTTCTTTTATGTTAGGAGCAAAAGGCAAAAAGGCACAGCTTGTCATCTTCTACAGTCTTTGAATATCTTGTGAAATTCATGTGGCAAAATCCTATGGGAAAGACAAGCCTTTTGATTTAATATTGAAAGCCTTGGGTCGGCTGTTCAACGACGGTTATAAAATAAAATATTGAAAGCAATCGCGGAGATGCGCCACAAACTAAATGCGAATAATTCTAACTTGGCTTTATTCTTGGCATATTTTTAATAACGGTCGGTGTGAAAATCAAGTAGCACCCTAAATTTAATGTGATTTAATATTTATTCGTTATGAAAAATATTATTCGCAATTTCTTTATATATTATTGGCAATTTATGCTATAAAAAATTAGATGCATCAATATTACTCAAAATCTTATTTGCTTTATTTCTTTTCAGTTATTTATTTTTGAGGAAAATAAATCACGTCCTCAGCAGGTTTCCTTAATGTACTTTTTGCGTTTCAAAACACGATAATTATACATTATAAACAACTATTCAAAATGGCAATCAAAAACAATTTTCAAAGAATTCCATTCTACAGGGATTATGTTTATTTTTTTTTTTTTTAAAAAACAATATTAGGAATCTGTACACTTAAAATTGTTTTATTTTATATGTATACTCACTTATTAATTATACATGCATTTTTTTTTACATCATTATTTTTATTCAATTCTTCTTCGTTAAGATTATTATTCAATTCTTCTTCGCACTTGATCATTACGTTGGAATTTCCAGAAATTCTATGAATTCCAACTTTCTTAAATAATTTCAATAAATGCTAGTACAATGAAAAATTTATAAGAAACTAATGTTTCAACACATTTTAATAAAAATAATATAAAATAATTGCCTGTTTATTGTATTTATAAAATGGATATTACCGAAATGCTATAGTTACTTCTCAGCTGACATTTATTATTTATTTGCGAAGTATAATCTATAATTGAATTTCACTTAAATAATAATAAAAATAAAATCTAAAAAATATTCAAAACACACTTGTTATAGTAAAGAGTTTTTTTTTACTAAGTAGGAATTACGTTTATTTGCTAATTATAAATTAATACTTATTAGACCTTTGTTGACACTCTGACTCCCACGCAAGAGGATGAGCCCTGACCTGAGGGTCACGTGGGTGAGGAAGACAGGACATATATGATTCAAGTCCTATTCAATATATGATTCAAGTCCTAATCAAATTATGATTCAAGTCAATCATTCAGTCTAGTAAAACGAACCGCCAAAAAGCTTTCACAACCTTAACATTAATTAAAATAAAAAATGCCAAGATTAATTAATTGAGGCAGTATATCTACATAAAAATCAGTTCCATTTTGATTATACTTGCTCATTTTAAAAACAAGAATTATTTAAACCGATTTTGTTTTGTTGTTATCACTTAATCACACTTACCGCTTTACGAACTTAAGATCAGAAATCTTAAAATACACCTATACCGATCGCAACGGTCATTAAATTCATATGGCATTAATCAGTCATTAACAATACTTTCTTCTTTTTTTTTAAATTTTCACATCAAAACTTAATAATTTTTTTTTTCTTTCTTCTTTTCTTTGTTGTATTTACATGGATTCTATTTTGGTGCTTCGTTTCCCGATGTTTTTTTTTCCAGTTGCTTTTTGTCCGCTCTATTTTTTTTCTTTTTTTTCCTTCAATTCGTACTTTTTTTTTGCAATTTCTTAGTTACTTTATTTTACAGTGGACCCATACGTTCAGGAAATTCTTGTCATTTTTCTGTTTTAAAATGAGAAAAAGACACACAAAAAAGGAGTCCCTTTAGTGGGCCATTTGTTTCTAGCAAAGGTAAATTGAAGTATTTTTTGAATTGAAATTGCTTTAAGAATAGTAATTGATATAAGAAAAAAAAATTCATTTAGTTTACTATAATGCAATTTTTTTGGTGGTGAATTTATTTAACACGACCTATTAGGAACTTATTGACTTTTATTTTTCTTTATTTATAAAATAAATTTTATAAATGCTACAATCTTCAAAAGGAATTATGCATTTTATAACTTTTATACGTTTTTTTAAACTAACAAATGGTTACCAATTTTATTCAAACGCACTTCAAGCAGACTGAAGTTATTAACAAATGGAAACCTAAATTAAAAGTGGTAAAAAAGTGGTGGCAAGTATACTTCCCACGGCCTTCGAAAGGGTTAAGACGGCAGTGCAAAACTGAGTGCTTTAATTTAATGTAATTGTAATGCTTGCATTTAATGTAATTCGACTGTAAGTAATTATTAATTTATTAATTAATTAATGCCACAAGATAAAACTCGTATAGAAAGAAAGAAACTTTAAACGAGTGACGAGTAATTTTAAAACATGTATATAAATAAAACATTTCATCATTTCTGCACATACTTTTAAAATTTACCCCCAGGCAGATCAGAGTTAAATTATTATACTCTATTATAGGAGATCTATATTGAAAAATGTACAGTATAAAATAAATCAATAAGCAAATAAAGAAAAATAAACAAATAATTAAATATGTTAAATAACTTTTGATTTAACGATCACGTACTAAGACGGTACAATAGATGTTGAAAAATTAAATTCTAAGTATACAACTTTTTTAAAAACTATTACTATTCGACTATTCAGAAACTATTCGACTGATTTCGCACAAATTTCGTATTTTGCCCTTTAAGATAGATTTTGCCAAGTTAGATTCTTTTAAAGGATTTAAATGGTTGTAGACATTACAAATCAAAATTTTTATCATAGATAAATAAAATAATGAAAAAAAAAATCAGTAAAAATTATCTTTTGTATGTAATAATCTTTAGTTAAACGAATTTTAAATTTATGTGCAAAGATTTTTGGAACCGCTTAAAAAATTCTTGAGGTATAACGAAATACGCAAAAAGAAAAATTAACATAATTAAGAGGTCCAAACTATCGACCTTTCTATTGAGACCATATTTCCCTGTTTGGGGCATGTTTTTATGGGACAGAATCCATATCTGTTGGATTAAAGGTATGTTTATTCAGAGAAAAGAGAAAGTACGTTTTTGTGTCTGATTTCGTAACTTACAATATCGAAATTACAATTTGCACTAATTTATTAGCATATATGAAGTTATGCACTCGAGCCATTAAGATAAACTTTTTGTATGTGAAAACCTGATCATTATACTAGATCAAAAGTTTATTTATTTATTTTTTTTATTTGGCGGTCACCATAGAGATAAAACATTAAAAGTTCTTTACCATAAACTTCAAATTATTCCTCGCATATTTATAAATTCCTTTAAAAAATCTAACCGAATTCGAATAAATATTTTATTTTTAATTCGGGCTCGTTGGGCAGAACCGAATTGATCGTTAATTTCATATGATTTTCAGAGAGAACATCACAACACTACCTTATTAGACAATTTTGCATAGTAATCTTGATTGGTGCTTTTGTAGGTAGTACTTTTTTCTGTGTTCTTTTTTTCTGGAATCCATCTTTCTTTTTTCTTCTTCTTCTGGTGATTCGATTTAAGTGAACGCTATGAAATTAAAATGTATATTAAGCAGGATTACAGAAAAATCGCTTGCAGGTTTTGAAATCATTTAAAGAGGTACGTTTGAAATTTTATTCACTCACTGCTTTGAATAAGGGAAATTTTAATAAGAAAATTTGACTCCATAATAAGCGGCCCGATGAATTGCGGAAAAAAAGCATTGAAAGAATTATTCGAATGTAATTAGATTTTTTTTTTACATTAAGAAACATACTTTAATTTGAAGTCGAATGAAAGAAATTTTTAAAACTTTACATATTTTTTATTGTAAATACAATTATATAAATTGTATTGTATTATGTAATTATTTTGATATAAATAATTAATCAATTTGCTGTCTCTCCAGTGGTTAATATTTTGATAAATTAAAATTACTAAAGAAAATGGTTTAGTATTTCTATACAAGAAACGAATGAAATAAAAATATGACCACCGAAGCCGATTTCTTCAGGGGGTACCGGCCTCGGTAGCCATTAAAAACAAAACCATTTCTATTTGAGGGAGAAGCAAATGCTTAAAAAATCTCCCTCAGTACCCCGATGGTTTTGTATAGAGGTCCAGGAAAAACAAGATACATTCAAAATAATTAACAAATTAAGAAAAGAAAATCATTCAAAATAATCAGAAAAACTCACTAAGTCACAGGTCAAGAGCATCAACTTCAAAAGTGTGGATAATTTTTTAAATAATTTGAGTAAAAATGATTTTCCTTTTAATTTTTGTAATGTTAATTTTTTAATTAATAAAATGATTGAAGGTTTCTAAGTTTTTATAAAATTTTTTCTTTTAACAGGGCGCAATTCTAGTCTTAACTGAGCAGCCCCAGTTAAGCAATCTATTAATTTGTCTACGTATTACTTTCTCCTGACCTTTTCCATTTCATTTTAAACTTCTTCTGCGCATTATAATAGGGGGCGTTGGTTATTCAGTTTTTAGTGTTTTCTTTTCCTCTACTTGCTTTTGAAGTTGATGCTTGACCTGTGACTTAGTTTTTCTGATTATTTTGAATGATTTTCTTTTCTTAATTTGTTAATTATTTTGAATGTATCTTGTTTTTCCTGGACCTCTATACAAAACCATCGGGGTACTAAGGGAGATTTTTTTAGCATTTGCTTCTCCCTCAAATAGAAATGGTTTTGTTTTTAATGGCTACCGAGGCCGGTACCCCCTGAAGACGTCGGCTTCGGTGGTCATATTTTTATTTCATTCGTTTCTTGTATTGATACTTTTTTCTGAAATTTCTGCAGCTTCTTAGCGCGTTTTTTTCAAAGAAGTTTTATCCTTTTCGAATTTAATTATTTGTGTTTTCTTTCAGCATTAGTATTTCTATTTCATACTACATTTAAAAATATAACTAAGAGAAAAAGGTATTATTTGTATATTAGTGTAACAAAAACAATAAGTGTAATCATTTGCTAATTATCGGTTTGCTAAAATAGTATGAAGTGAGGAAAGTTCCATTCCGTAAACTTTAAATTAACTCTTCTATATTTATTAATTTTTAAAAATATCCAGAAAAAAATAAAAAGATTCATTAAATAATTCATTCATTAAAAATATTCATTGTAAAATAAACAGAAGTTGAAAAATTTGATAATAAAATAATTTGTTCAAAGGCAAAACAATTCATTAAATGCCTCCTTAAAGAGGTCATTAGTTTTGTTAAGACGTGTCAGTGTTTGGTTGGACATTTGATCAATTTATTTGTTATATTGGAGAGATCCACGATTGCAGTCGTGGATCTCTCCAAATGTCCTCCCACCAAGACCATTTAATAAATAGTTATTTAACTATGCATTGTAATAAATATATGTACTTTGCAAAAAATTTTTTAGTAAATAGTGGTAGTTTAAAAGATACAAAATGTTTGAATTATTAGATTGTGAAAAGTAAATCTTGCACCTTAGAACAGAAATACATCAAAGCGCCAAAATCTTCATACAACCATTATTCTTATTCAAAAAAATAAATAAAAATAATAATTATAATAAAAATAAGATTTTTTTTTTTTAAAGTTTTATTTTTGTTTTGATAATTGTTTATGTGCTGTGCCATTTTCGTCGCTGGTGTCTAATTTTTAATTAGGGCGGAGTTAAAATGCATAATCATGCTAGTTCTCTAAATGTCACACATAACAAGAAATAATTTTTAAATTGACCAAACATCTGAAAAAAGATTTATCTCTTTCTAGATTTTACTTTTTATGATTTTATATCTGTAATAATTCATAAAAATTTTCTCTATTTGTCTGAAATATTGAGGGGTACAAGAATATTCATTCAATTCAAATTCTGATAATTAATATAATACAGTAACGTGTTGAGAGAGGGGAGGAGGAGCAATGGTCTCAGGCATTCTGGGTCTGCATTATTTATTTTAAATTCAATTGGCTGAAACTATAAAGTGGTTATTTTTTAATTTATTATTTTTATTTTGTGATACATTATTTGCTGCTGAAACTCTTGAACATTATTTTCTAATTATTAATTTATCTAACCTATTTGCTTTCTTTTTTGTAAATTGTCAGAATTTTTGAACACAACTCTCAGTTTTGTAAAAAATTCCTCTAACTCTAATATTAAAATTAAATAAGAAGCGAGAGAGATAAAAAAATCTTTTATTAATAATATTTTTTCATTAAGTATTATACAATTTTAACTATTTCTCCAAAGTTTCAAATGTGTTGGTAAAAAACGATTGATTTAATACTGTATTCAGTGTTTTCATTATAGAAAAAAATGGTTGAGAATTTCTCAAAAACAGGGTGGAATTTCTAAACACTAAAACTCTTGAAAAAAAATCATTTCTTTAATTATGGCGTAATTCGAAACTTTTTCCAAAATGCAAGAAATTCGCGAATTTTGAAATTGATTATAGAATGCGCGAATTTCTCGCGGTAATCATTTTTTAATGCGAGAAAAGAAAAAAATATGCGAGATTCTCGCGTTGTAGTGAAAACACTGTAGGAATCTTTTTGAATGTTCTTGTTATAGTCGATAACAAAAAAACACATATTCATAGAGTTTAAGTATAATATTTGAAAGAATACAACACACGTTATATCATTTGAAAATATAACATTATATATAACCACTATTCAATATGCATTATCTTAATAATAATATTGAAATTATAACATAAGTCATTATAAATGCGTTGTTTAAATGTTTTTGTTGTTAAAGGAGAAAAGTTAAATATCTTTAGCAACAAATTTAAGAGAAATAATTGAGAATAATACCACTCTTTGTGGTGGTATGATTCTCTACTAGTCGGAATTAATTTCTGTTGATCGAGCATAATATGCATTATAAAAGAAAAGAAAAATAAGTCTTTTTATTAAAAAAAAAAAATTACAATTAAATAAAAAAATTACCTCAAAGTGAACAAGTATTACTATAAGAGATCAGTATAATTTCTTGCTATGGGATTGAGAGCGATCTTAATTAATCACACATTCCATTGGTTTCTTCGAATAATCATTATTCCATAACTATTTTGGTATACCCTTTCTTTTTAATACTTTAGTACTTCGATATCTTAAAGTATGTCACTTGAATTAATTTTCATTACAAATCCTATTCAGTTATTAATACTAAACTACTAATACTAACTAAAATTATCCATCATGTTTTGGTCTAAACTATTGATGTTCAGAACATATTTGTCACAGGTACAAGGGCGCCGGCAGAATAATATAAAGGGGGTGCAACCCTCTAACAAACTACCCTCCCCCGAAAAAAAATTAAAATATTCTGCTATTACATTTTGTTTTGTTATTACATATACTTTCATCTGTTCATTTTTTCAAGATACATNACAGAAATTTACATTTGTCTAGAGTTAATTTAAAATTAAGTCTAAGCCCGCTATCGTGAGAACGCTCGGTTATAGTGTGATGATATTCCCCATAGTGAACAGCTAAAAACTTTTTTAGTGAACTCCTACAAGCAGTTTATTTAAATAAACAAAAAAAATTTTTTTTAGTCTACGTGATAAAGTATAATTGTGATTTTTAATTAAAAAGGAAGTAATGCATAGGAGTGTTTAATTGATGACAAAAATTAAAGATTCTAAAAAAAAAAAAAACGTTATATGGAGAATAATGTAACGTTTTGATTAAAATATCCACTTTAGGAAAAATATTCTTTCTAGACAGAGCATTTAGTTGAACAATTTATAAAGCAAATTATGTACCTGTTGCAGTCACTATTTCGAACAAAGTGTAGAACATTTTTAATAGAGTGAACCAGTTTATAGGTCGCTTATTGCTGGTTCACTATAGCGGTGTGTAATAGAACTAAAACTATTCTGTATATTTTCTATATATCACATTCTTTTTAATAACTGGTTGCATCATAGTATTGTTCTTTTAAAGGGTTGTTCAAATATTACGTAAGCACGTGTTTAACCTCTTATTTTATCAGCAAATTACAAACCCCCTATTAAGTTTACATTAGAAAACCGTAACTTTAACAATTTCATTTTAAGAATAAACTGAAATGAAAGATACAACTTTTCGTAAAATAAATTAATTTTATAAAAATTTTCCAAAATTTATTATTTTATCTTCAAAAAATTAAATCAAAAATAAAATTTTAGTAGGGGGCAAATAACAAAGAAAAGGGGGCAAATAACAAACCCCCTTTCCTCATTTAGGAGTTTACGCAATGTTTGACCTGTTGATTGGTGCCCCAATGGTAATAAAATAAATTATTAAATTTGTCTCCATAACAAATTATAGTTTACATATTATGGTAAAAGATCGAAATCTGGAGATAGTCAGCTTTCACCTGTGAATGGCAATAACCACATAGTCACTTTAGTGAATTTCCGAAACACAAGTGTAGGAACTATGGGGGAAGTGTATACCGTGAGATGATACTCAAATTTTAAAAAAAATAAATAAAATACAGTGCAAGGTATGCCGACCAAAGATTTTAAATCTTAAAACCTAGACAAAAACGATTATTATCCCTACACCAGCCCGGATATTCCCAACACTTATGCTTTTCCGAATCGTATAGTAAAATATCGAATAAATATTCAAAAACAGATGAATAAATTATCAAATCGGACATATAAATAATTTGAACTTTATAACCAAAGCAACTATGTGATTGCTGACATACACTGGTGAAAGTCATCAATTTCGGTCTTATTTGTATTGTAAATTACCCATGATTAAACAAAGGATATTACTTGCTTTCTCCATTTATTAGCACGATATTGTACTTATAAAATCACCTATCTTCCAACAAAGCATAATTTAACCAATTAGTAGTCCCTTGAAAATGTTGCCAATGTCATTAGCCAACCATATCTCAACAAAATACCTCTCTAATGTGTCCGGTAATATATGTTTGAGTTAAGTCTAACTTTTCCAAATACTAGTACAGTCTCTTGCAAAAAGTTTACTCAAATGTCTTGATGAAGAATTAGAGACCTCTACTGTTTTGCCAGTATGGTACGTCCTGATAGTCTAATGAAAAATCGAAGAGGCCTCTGCTATTTCACCAATGTAAGTTCCACTAAAGTATGGTTTATTCTGATACGTTTACAACACTGTTCCTCCAATGAAAAATAGAAGAGGCCTCTACTATTGCACCAATTTAAGTTCCAGTAAAGTATGGTGGTTCATTCTGATAGTCTAATGCAAAACGTTTACACTACTGTTCCAATGAAAAATTGAAGAGACTTCTACTGTGTCGCCAATGTATGTTCCAGTAAAGTATGGCTCAAGGTATAAGTTTTACACTTCTGTCTCAATGGAGAATTGAAGAGACCTCTACTATTTCATTATTGTATTTTGCACGTTCAATTAAAGTATAGGCTATCCTGATAGTCTCATGCAAAAAAGTTTACTGTTTTAATGGAGAATCGATAATTTGTTACTAATATGTCCCACTAAAGTATGCCCCTAATTTAGGGGTGCACAACCTTTTAGAGTGAAGGGCCACTTGCACAACAGGTTGACTAACGAAGGGCCGCACACATATTTAATCATGTTGATGGCAAATATCATAATTTTTATCTCAAAATTGTTGCTCTGAACAATAAATATTTTCATCAGTTAACTTAGTAACATATTTTCCTAAAATTTAATACTTTAATTATTAAAATTCATTCAATAAAAAACACTAATATTTTTTATTTTTGCCTTCATATTAATATATATATTTATATTTGAGGAGATACTATAAACTGTAACAAAAAAAAAGGCTATAATGCTCACAGAAAAAAGGTGTAAAATAAAATTGCATACATACTCATTTTAATGAGTAATATAATTTTGGACTAAATATTTTAAAGAAAATTTATAGGGTTTAAGCAAAAATTAAAACTTAACTATTATAGTACATATTAAGATTCAATATTTTGTGAAGAGAAATTAAAAAGATTTTACATTTTTACTTTTCAAAAAAGGAAAATTATTGTGTTCAGAAGCTCTCGCGGGACGCACATCAACAGTCGGCGGGCCGCAGGTTGGGCACCCCTACCCTAATTGAATTACCCCACCAGACCCCTAATTGAAATAGTTATACCTCGTTATCATAGCCACCGCCAAGGGTCCAGAGGAATGACTAGGGGAGTTCTTACTTGAGACAAACTGTACTTCGGTGCGATAGCAGGATTCGTCTAAGTTGGCCCGGATAGGAAAAACCCCACCCGGGTTTGTTCAGCTGCACCCACTTTAATTATTTTCTATCTATATGTCATTTTTAAAACTAAAAAGTAATTAATGCAAAAGAAAATAGATTTAATGAATTCCTTTAGAGCTATGGTTCTTTAATATTTTGCGTACAAGAGTATGCATAGTAAAACCTAATTTTATAATGACACAAAAAACTATTACATTATTTTAATCAAATTTTTTCAATATATAATACAATACACTAAACATATACACCACTAGAAATAGCAAATTGAATTTACAGTTAAAAATAGCAAACTAATTTATGTAAAAAGATTAATATTTCAACAGACTCTAAAATAATACATGGATAAAAACAGCAGAGATACAAAGAAAAGGAAAACTCAGAAAAGAAATTAATTTTTATGCAAGTAATGATACGCGTTTAGTGGTGCACAACCTTTTTCAGTCAAAGGCCATTTGCCCAGCCGGTTGACTAATGATGGGCCCTGTTGAGTCATGTTGGCGAATATGATCATTTTTATGCAAATATTAGTGTTCTAAGAAATAAATTTTTTAACAGTAAACTTAGTATTGTATTTGCAGAAAAGAAAATACTTTTAATTATTACAATTTATTCAAAGATGAAAAAAAAAAATGTTTTCCCAATATATTTTTTATTTTATCAATATATATATATATTGCGAAAAGAAAAATATACATTCTAACGGGAAAAAAAAACAAGAAAAAAATGTACTGCTCAAATAATGAAAGTGTTTAAAAATAGTACAGACGTGTTTTCATGACTAGTATAAAGAGTCAAATTAAAAATTTTAATTGAAAACAATTTATAGGGTTTAGAAAAACTAAAATTTGAAACAAAATCATTAGAGTACAAAATAAGATTCCATATTTATTTGGTATTAATCTTCAGACATTATTTCTATTTCTTGAATTTCTAAAGGCTTTATAAATCTTAAATAAGAAAAGTTTTATTTCCAAGAAATCCCCTATGCTACAAGAATTTTAAAGACAAATTACAAAGGGTGAACAGTTTAAAATATCATATTTTCCTCCACTTTTCTCGCTGAAATAAAATATCGGAATTCTAAATAGTATGAGCAAATGCATGTCGTTACCTGCTGAAAAAAAAAACAATGGAAAAATATCTTATATTTACAATGATATGTGAACAAATTAATTTTATCAAAAAGTAATTATTTAAATGAGTGGTCAATGAATCGTGTGTTATACTGACATCCTGGTTAAAATAACAGCATCGTCTAATTCAAGCGAAAAAACATTACAACAAAAAAAAATTGCTTTAATGTACAATGAAATCAGCAGGAATAAAACATGCCTATAAGTAATTATTTAAATGCATCATATAAAAATCGCATATCGTAAAAAAAATAAATCAGAATTTTTAAAAACAATGGGGAATGCATCCTAGAAACTGCCACTAAAATTACAGATTTTCAAAATTGCAGCAATAATTGCCTTTCAAAATTATTTAGATTTCCGATGAAATAGGTATAAATAAAACATGTCAAAAAGTAATAAATTAAATGCGCGACTTGAGTCTAATAGATGAAGCGGGGTTTTAATAACCACATGGAAATTGTAAGTTATAAATGCTAAAAAAGAATCTGAGCTTCACTCGAATTTATGATGAAATCAGCAACAATAAAGAAGGTCAATAAGCGTTTACTTAAATTTCAAATTTGCGCTTCATAATATGGTATTAAAAACATAAAGTTTTTTTTTCCAAACCATGCGGAATTTCGTAACAATAATTGCTGGAAAAGCGATTGAAAAACAACGCAGATTTATGATAGAATCTGCACAAATTGAATGCACCAGAGAGCAATAACATAAAAGTGCAATTGTAAATTAGAAACTTTCTTTACTTAAAAAAAAAAATTGTGTTTAGAAGCTCGCACAGGCTGCCCATCAACAGTCGATGGGCCACAGGTTGTGCACCCCTAAATTAATAAAAAATGCATTCATCACAATAATATATATATAAATGCAAAAAACCCCAAATCCAAGGAAGATTTCCATTCAATTGAAAATTCTGCATAAAACTAAAGAAAAAATCTTAAAATAATTATTTTAAAGAGTAGATATTAAAAACTTTCTTGGGCACTATATTTAATTTAATTAGTTTAATATTAAACTATTCCTATAGTAGTTGTTAAGAAATTGAAAACTGTACAACTCATTTTTAGTTCCTTTCTTTTCATTCAGTTATTTCCAATACTTTTTTCCAGCTTCCAGCAAGAAATGAGCAACCCTGCTATCCATTTTGGTAATAATTGGAAATGTTCTTAGACATGCTTGAAAAGCGTAAAGGTGTCCTGTTATACTAAAATTCAGATTATTAAAATAGTAAAAATATAAATAAAAACAAAAATTTTAATAACACAGGACTGAAATATGGCCCTCATAACGACTGCACCAGGAAGAAATTGTATTTTAAACTTTGCCACAACAATACACAATTACCATTCAGGGTGCGTAGCCAAATTAAGCACCTTTTAAGCACTCAAAAAATATTTTTAAGCACTCTAAAAAAATATCATAATTAGGCAAGGTTGGAGAGTTATGACAATTTACGGTTTTATCTTGTTTTAACAGTCATGCCGGAAAAAAAAATAAATTCTTTTGGCATTGTTTTTGACAATTGTCAAAAATCACGAAATGTTAAATAATGTAAAACAAATGACGTTTCATACTCTACGGACTGGCAATACGCTGAAGTAGATTGATTGGGTTTGAATAATTGTGAAAACGTTGAATGGAACGTCTTTTCATAGGAAAAATCAACATGGTAAAAGAAAAATCCCATTTTGAAAAAAAGAAAATTAAGCACTTTTTAAAAACACCCAATAAAAAAAGCACCTTCAAGGGCTTTTAAAAACGAAAATTGAAAATAAGCACTTTTTAAAAACGCTACGCACCCTGCCATTGTCCATTTCTAAACAAGGAAAAGTGTAAAAGGAAGTTACCAAAAAAGAAAAGGAAAAAAAATTACAATATTTATTTTTGAAAGATGACTAAAAAACTAAACTTTCAAGTAACTGCACAGTCTCTAGTAATCCGAATAATCGGTATTTGGTAGTCAAACAAAGAAGTTGTTGATTTGTTTTCCTCAATAATTAGAAATTTTAGTCTCCAATGGTATTTCAGACAAAAAAAAAAGAAAAAAAAAAAAGAAATCAACATTGGTTTAAAATTAATTATACTATGTTGAGAAAACAAGGCTAAAAATAAAATTTACATTTAAAAATTTAAAATAAATTTTAAAAAAATTTAAAATTCATTAAAAAAAAAACTTTTTTTTTAAAATTCAAATGAGAATTTTTGAAAACTATTGTAAATTTAAATCTCATTTTTGTCTCCCTGGAAGATTGAACACATTCATGTGACTGAATGTTTAATATTTCAAAAACTGCATACATAAATGGCATAGAAGGGGAATCTTTCAGACATCTGATAAAAATGACAGCAAAAGTATTAATCGTGATCCTCCATAGCGTTTGGAAACTGATAATCAAACATGGGAGTTTTGAAAGTTGAGAAGCTGAGAACGGCATCGCTTTTCCCTTTGTTGAAAATACTGTAAATATTTCCAGCAGGCACGGCAATAAAGTCAAGTTCCTTCAGAGTGAAATTTGATTGATGGATAGTCATTTTTAAGTTATTCCCTTTGATAACATTAAAGGCAATGTTGTGCTCAGGCGAGTGCTGCTTACTTTTTTCCTTTCCACAACGGATTTCAATGAAACCAAACGAGATCAAATCACTAGAAAAACACTTTGCAATAGTATACGATGCAGTCTTCTTTTCCTTCAATGGAGGAACTGACCATAAGAGAGTATTATGTGGTCGGTGTAAATAAACAAATTTTTCATCACTCGTCGTCGGGTCAAAGACTTCTATTTTAGTTAATTCACTTCTGACTTGTTTCAA
This sequence comes from Parasteatoda tepidariorum, assembly GCF_043381705.1. Taxonomy (NCBI): domain Eukaryota; kingdom Metazoa; phylum Arthropoda; class Arachnida; order Araneae; family Theridiidae; genus Parasteatoda; species Parasteatoda tepidariorum. The sequence continues at coordinate 26,030,148 of NC_092212.1, forward strand.
ATTTAACGAATTTTCCGAGATTTTGGGTTTTCTCGACTTCATTTTCTTTCTTCTCTCTTCATATTTTTCACAGTTTCTTCTAATTCTTTTCACATCATCAATAATTGGCTCATTTCCTTCATCAACATCAACGCTGACAATGTTAAAGTTTTCGTAAGTAATACGCAAGCGCTGGCTGCGCCAACGCTCTAATGGAGGAAACCTCTTGCGTTTGGAACGTCGAAGTTGGGTGACACTAGATTCTACTTCAACTTTCTGCTGCTGCTCAGAATTTTTTTTTCGCTTTTTACATCTTTCAGAGACATCAATCTCATTATTATTATCCTGGTTGAATTCATTTTCTTCATGAGTTGATGTGCTAGAGAGTTGTGATGCTGACGGGACACACGGAGATGCTGTCTTGTTCTGTACAGATTTGTGGCTGATGTTTGAAATTTTACGACGGGAGGTACAATTTGGTACCGAAGACCTATTATTTGGAGTTATTATTATAGTATTATTCTTGTCCTGGTTGATTTCATTTTCTTCATGGGTTGATGGGCTAGAGAGGTGCGATTTTGATGGGACACACGGAGATGCAGTCTTGTTCCGTACAGATTTGTGGCTGATGTTTGAAATTTTACCACGTGGGGTATAATTTGGTAACAAAGACCCATTATTTGAAGTTATTATAGTATTATTCTTGTCCTGGTTGATTTCATTTTCTTCTTGAGTTGATGTGCTAGAGAGGTGCGATGTTGACAGGACACACGGAGGTGCAGTCTCGTTATGTACAGATTCATGGCTGATGTTTGAAATTTTACCACGTGAGGTATAATTTGGGACCGAAGACCTATTATTTGAAGTTATTATTATAGTATTATTCTTGTCCTGGTTGATTTCATTTTCTTCACGGGTTGATGCGCAAGAGAGGTGTGATGTTGAAGAGACACACGGAGATGCAGTCTTGTTCCGTACAGATTCGTGGATGATGTTTGAAGTTTTACCACGTGAGGTATAATTTGGTACCGAAGACTTATTATTTGGAGTTATTATCATGGTATTATTCTTGTCCTGGTTAATTTCATTTTCTTCATGGGTTGAAGTGCCAGAGAGGTGTGATGTTGAAGAGGCACTTGGAGATGCAGTCTTGTTCCATACAGATTCGCGGCTGATATTTGAAATTTTACCACGCGAGTTATAATTTGGTACCGAAGACCTATTATTTGGAGTTATTATTATAGTATTATTCTTGTCCTGGTTGATTTCATTCTCTTCATGGGTTGATGTGCTAGAAAGGTGTGATGCTGAAGAGGCACATGGAGATGCAGTCGTGTCCCTTACAGATTCGCGGCTGATATTTGAAATTTTACCACGAGAAGTATAATTTGGTACCGAAGACCTATTATTTAGAGTTATTATTATAGTATTATTCTTGTCCTGGTTGATTTCATTTTCTTCATGGGTTGATGCGCTAGAGAGGGGTGATTTTGATGGGACACACGGAGATGCAGGCTTGTTCCGTACAGATTTGCGGCTGGTGTTTGAAATTTTACCACGTGGGGTATAGTTTGGTACCGAAGACCTATTATTTGAAGCTTTACTAGCACGCATGGTGGTCAATGCACTACTATCTGTCCAATAATTATCAAAATTTTCAATTCCATTAATAATTTGTATTTCTTTTCCAGCTAATATATCTGCTCCAGTTCGCCGCCCTTTGGCCAAGAGCTGTTTTTTCTCTATGATTTGCTTTGGAACAACCGATAAGTGCACTTCATCTTCATTAGAATCCTTTTTTAAGGTAGGTGTTCTAGCACAACTTATTCTTGCAGGCAATTCCCGTCTAGGACTTGGATTGATGTTCTTTATAAATGAACTCATTCGAGGTGCATTTGAGAGGACAGGTGAAGAACACAGAGGTGATGGATTGCTTGCATCAGTATCATCACCTGAAGAGGTCCAATAATCATCAAAACGTTCCATTCCATCCTTACTTTCTCTTATTCTTTTGCCAGCTCTTACATCATAGCCAGTCCTTCGACCTACAGTACTGAAACGCTTTTTTCGATTTCTTCCGTTCATTGTAAATATCTTGAGCTTCATCCAGCCTTTGTTTATACAGACCTAGAATTAAAAAAAAAAAAAAAATGATGAAAAAAAATAGCATTTTGTTTATTTTAATGAATTTGGGTTTTTCCATGTTTTTTTCTTTTTAATTTTTTTAAAAATTGCAACATTCCTTGCATTTTAGAGTTGAAAAATTCCCTGACTCATGGGATTATTTTCAGAAGTTATTTTTTCCTCAGAAATCTGCTTAACAATGGTCTTTAAAATCAATGAATAGAAAAGTTATTTTTGTGAAAAGATTTAGTTTAGTTACAAATATTAATAAATAAAATAAAGTTATTAGTAACAGATGTTTTGAACGATAACATGGTTACTCAGAAATATTGTTAAGTTTCAAAAAAACAAACAAACTGTTTATTCCCAAAATTAACAACAGTACATCGAATTAAATGAGAAAACTTCTCAAAAATTAAATTATTGTTGCTTCATAACATTTGGTACAAAAAGAATTTTATTATTTTTTTTAATAGTGCAGGCATAAAAAAGAAGAAGCTTTTTGTTTTTAACTACTTGGTTTAGTGTTCATTCTTGACCTTATAAAGGACAGGACGCTAGAAGCTGAAAAGGGCACAATTTACCCTAAAAAAGGGTAACTATCACAAAATGGGCATTGTTCACTAATATTTGCATAACTCTTCAGACATCCAAAATATACCAAGTTTTTAATTTTATCATTAATAAAATCTTACTTTCTTTAAAGATAAAATTTAAATTAAAAGTAATTTCTTAGTTAAATTTGCACGCTCTATAAATTAGTTTTAAAATTTTAGTAATTCTATAATTTTTAAAATGTTGCAGGTAATATCAACATGTTAAACATATCGGGATTTTAAAAACGATTTCAAAAGGAAATAAAATATAAATAATCAAAATAAAAACAGCAAAAGTGATAGAAAACTAATGTGGACTTACAATAGAATGGTCACGAATCAAGCACAAGAAAAAGTGATTACTTAAATATGAAATTCGTTAACCATGACACCGTACAAATTACATCGGAATTATAATAATAATAATAAAAAAAACAACAACAAGGAAATAGCCAAGAAGCAACCAAGAGTTGACCCCTGTGGCAGAATTCTTTTGGGTTCTCTGCGACAAACCTCTCTAGCACTAATATCTTTCTGCAAGATGCTTCACAAATATACATGTTACTAACTAAATTTAAAGTAAGAAAAAAAAACCCTATTTGAATAAAATAAAATTGTATTTAATTTTTAAATGAATATGTAATATATTTTTATTCTAATATCACGGGAGAGATTCTCACATTTTACTAAACAAGAAAACACACTATTTATTTCCTTTTTCGTATTTTGTAAAACGGCATATAAAAAAAAAAGAAAATCATGTAACCCGTAGCAGTGACTACCGGAAAAAAAAGATGGCCGGCGAAATCAAGCGAATTAAATATACTGCACGGAACAACGAGAGTATCGGCGCAAAACGACCGTGTCACATAATGATTTCTTGAATCTGCGATTCGAATTTCGCATGCTGTAATAATACTGGTATATTTCAAAAAGTCACGAGAATATAAATAACAACTGAGCAATGAAAAACATCGGGATTTTGAAAAAAAAAAAAAATCCGTAGCAATGACTGTCTTAAAGAACGATAGAAATACTTCAGGGACTAACAAGAATATCGGCGCAAAATGAAGGCGTCAAGAATGATTTCTGGAGGGGAAAAAAAAATCCTTCAATATTTCTGCAGAAAAAAAATTTTTTTTTTTTTCACTTCATTATTATGTATTTTTTATTCTTCTCAAATAAGAATAGAAAAATGAAGAACATTTCTTTCCCCTCCGATGCGTTAAAAAGGCATCTTTTAATTATAATTTTAGAGATAAAAAATTTCAGCAGAAAATCAAAATTCTTTACTACTTCTGAAAAACAAAATTCTTTACTTCCCAAAAGAAAATTTGTTCGAATGTAATATCCTGCGACAATGTTGCTGCGATTCTGTCACGAGGAATCTGAGGAAGAAAAAAAACTACCCATAAGCGATGCGGATTTACGGTAGAATCGATCTAGAGTGAGAAAGTGACGACTTAAATCGAGACTGGCTTGTCCAGGGTGTGTAGCCAAATTACTCGACCAAAAATAAGCACCTTTTCAAGCACACTCAAAAAATATTTTTAAGCACTTTAAAAAATATCATAATTAGGCAGGGTTGGAAAGTTTTTGACAATCGACAGTTTTATCTTGTTTTAATCGTCATGTAAAAAAAAAAAAAAAAAACTTTTGGCATTGTTTTTGACAATTATCGAAAATCATGAAATTTTGAATCATAAAAACGAATGGCATTTTCATGCGATACGGAGAGACTATACGTCGGAATAGATTTGGATTGAATACATTATGAAAACGTTGAATAAAACAAGTGAACTGTGTCTTTTTGCATAATTTGAAGCGAAAATCAACATAGTCTTAACTATGCTCCAATTAAAAAATAGGCACCTAAATAAAAGTCTAATTCAGAGGTGATCGTGAGCCCAAGTTTAAGTTCCGGAAAATTTCTCGTTTAAATTTTTGGCTTTTTGGACATAAATGATTGTATAAGAGTTTGCTTTCTTCTATTAACAATTTAGTTTTTTCTTGTTCACTTGTTTCATACCTACTCTTTTTCTTTTTGTCGTAATTACAGACTATCTCCAATCATGCCTTGTGCAAGTCTAATTCCTTGCATATCTTTAGACTTAAGGGCTTCTTTAAGTCTTTCATTGGGGTGAAATAACAAGGGAGGGGTTAGCATGATGACATCACTGAGCACATGATAGACAGCACTACGTATGTGTTAGCGAGGAGACTGAAAAGTAATGTTCATTTCTGCGAAAAAAAACTTCACTAAGAGAAAAAGAGTCTCATAATAGTCACTTATTCCTGAAAATAGTTGCTTTTTTATAGCCTTTTCAGGCAAAAAAAGTAGCCATATTCGCCTAAGGCCGAAAATAGTAGCATTTTAGTAGTCTGTGGCAATCCTGCATACTCAAATGCACAATTTGTTACGAAATATAACGGGATATTTATAACCCATGTGAAAATCAATATCAACAACTGCCGGCAATACAACCGAAACATTACACATATTCACGATAGAATCAGCTTAAATTGAGTGCCTCCAAAAGTGATTATCTAAATGCATGATTCAAATATTACGTAAATTTTGCATCGATAGGCAATTTTACGAAGATTACTTTGCAAATTTCTGCAGAAAGTAAAATTTTGACTTTTCAAAAGAAAAATCTTTCTGCGTAAAATCCGTAAAGCTCTGCGACAATGTCACCGTTATTCTGCAACGAGGCACATCAAATAGTGACAGTTCAAATTTTAAACATAACAATATTTGAAAAACCATGTATAAGGTCCGAATAAATTATTAGTAACCACCATTAAACCCAGCGAAATTGTGATAGGATCTTCACGAATTGAGTGTAAATAGTGATAACACAAACTCAAAATAGGCCGTTCCACCCCCTTAATCGCTTAGGGAACAAGGGGTAGTTCATTCAAAAGGCAAACGGGGCGCTTAGGATCAACTCCGTTAGTTAATGAACTCTGTTACCTTAAACTGCTATTTTTTCAGATCACATAATCATAGACATTTCATTCCTTTCTTGTAAGAAGCAATATTTCTGATCATCACATCAAATCCTATAAACCAAATATGAATAGAAAATAAATAAATACAATAAACTTACAGTAAGATATTTAATTAATATCTGAATTGGAAAGTGAAAAACATTCCAAAATTACACAAAGTTATTACATTCCAAAATTTTCTTTAAGTATGAACTTATTTTACACCACATTTGTTTTCAAAACATTAAATTAAATTATATAAATATGAACGTTTATTATAAGTTTTGCAGATTATTTTTTAGTTACTATGCACAAAACCAAATGTAAAGAACAGTATTTCCAATTCTGCAGTTGAGTTATATAAAACTATTTCAAACAAACATTTTCATCTACATCTTTTAGTACCACCAGGAATTTATTAAAATTAGAGATGCAAAATTCTCTCTAATATCCTTCAAGGTAAATATTCTCATCAATTTTGGAAGTTTTATCCTAGAAGTTACTTATAATGAAGACGTATCTTAAATATTTTATATAATTTAAAAATAAATATTTATAGATAATATGTAGAAAATAAAACTAAATAAATGCCATAGAATAATTTAATAAAGAGTAAATTAAAATAACAAAATTTTTTAATTAACATATTTTATGGCACTTTAAATGTATATTTTAATGGCATATATGGCAGTTATTATTATAGATTTTAACAAAGTTTTTTAAAAAGATTTTGATGTATCTTGTACAATATGGGGAATTTGAGCCAGGATGGTTCAGGGGATAGAGTGTTCGCCTTTCAATGAGGTGAACCGGGTTTAAACCTCAGCCATGTCTGGTCGATACAAATTCCGTATCCGGCTTGCACGTACCACTGGGCTGACGTAAAATATCCTCAGTGGTAGACAAATTATAGGTTATAAGCAGGGTTGGCAAGGTTTAGGACCAGGGTTGGCAAGATTTTGCCGCAGGTGGAAAAAACCATGGTAAATACCGGTAAAAACCGTCCTGGCAAAAACAGGTTTTTGCCAAGCAAAGTGGCAAAAAGTGGCAAAAACCTATATTTTCCAAGATGAGAGGACAAAAACACATTTTTGATACNTTTTTAAAAGTATAATGCTTTATTAATATTGTTTGACTCTTCAATTTAAACAAAGGAAGATTAATCAGTAATCAAGTTCAATTGGTCCTCTCATTCAATAGTAGTACATAACTGAAGTTTGGCCTTGCCATACAGGTTAAAATATTGGGGACTAAGTGCTTGGTTCGTCATAAACACGTTTATTTATCTATAGTACTATTTAGGAAAACTTTTATTTCATTCATGTTCAATTCTTTTAGCATAGTGGTGATACATCACCAGTGTCAGTAACTGAAACTGATGTTATGCCCTTCAAAACTGTAAATACATTTTTCAGTTATTTTGTATTTTCAATTTAAACTAATATATTATTCACATTTAAAAACAATTTTTTTTAAATAGATGTCTTTTTTATCATCCTGTAATGCAGAAATTATAAAATTTTTTTAAAAGAAATATTGTGAAAAATAAAAGGTTGATTTTGTAACAAATTTAGTGTTTTATTTTAAAGAAAAATTATTATTTTTTAATATTGCCATATTTATCCTTATGCAAAAATATTATTTATCAGTATTAAAAGCATATTTATATTTAAAGGATTAGGTATTCACTTTTGTTGTTCAATGAATTATGGAGCTTCAAAAATTATAAACCTTTTTCTATTATATTATATTGTTTTCTTTTAATAAGTTATAGTAAATTGTATAAAAAATATCAAATATTTATTGATACATGTAATTATTATGTGTACAACGGTTACACCTATAGAATTTTTACCTTTTACCAAAGTTCAAGGTTTTGGATACTTTAAGACAGTTTAGGACAGTTTTACCCAGTTTAAGACAGTAAAACCCACGTGTCCTGTCCAAAACCAGTTTAGGGCGTCCAAAACCCCAACTCTGGTTATAAGTTCCTGAGCCGCCAGTCTAACCGTGGGAAGTTCTTGTATTCCTCTCCATGTAATGTAGGGGTGCTCAACCTGCGGCCCGCCAACCCTCGATGTGCGGCCCGCGGCCGCAATCTGAACAAAATGAAAAAAAAATTAAATATTTGTTTTTGAAAAATAATAAAAAAAATTCTGTAATTTAAATTTACACTTTTAAGTTTTTGACGCACCCAATCTCAATCAATGTAGTTTTTCGATGGTTAACGCTACGGATTTCAGCATAGTTTTAAAAATCCCAATATTTTTAATACATCATTATTACGATTTACGAATTTTAATTACCACTTTTGACGCTTTTCGTATGTGCCGATTCCAATGACTTTTCGGTAGTTATTGCTACCCATTTTCAAGTAGTTTCTGAAATAGCGATTTTTGAAAGTTATGAAACGCTTTATTTGTGCAAACTTCATGGAAAATCTAAATGACTTTAGATCCTTTCTTCAACAGTTATTGCTGCACATTTCCGCCCGGTTTTTAAAACTTCGATATTTTAGCACGATATTATTACGAATCGCGAGTAAAGAATCGCTCATTTAGATAACCATTTTTTGACATGGCTTATTTGTAACGATTTTATCGCAAATC
>NC_092212.1:26040107-26044168 GCF_043381705.1 Parasteatoda tepidariorum
TTTCCCGTTATTGCTGCATTTTTATTTGTGATTTAGAATATACCTGATATTTTCACACAATATTACAACTCGTGAAATTCGATTCAGTTTTAATTTTTTTTCGTAACTTAAAAAGTAATTACGTATCTTAGCCAAATCAACACCTTCCCAGGAAAAAAAAACGAGATGTGTTTATATTAAACACGGTCCGTTTTGCAAAAAAAATAATTCAAAACACGGCATACTTTAGTCCCATGAACACGCGCAAGTTTAACAACACACATCGAACCTATTCTTTTTGTTGTCACAGGTAATTTAAAAGTCATACATCGTAATTTGTATTTACGCTATCTGAAAATTGAGCATCGCATTTCGTTTTAACATTAACGAGATTTAAAAATAATCCATCGCGTTTCGTAGTTACGGGATTTAAAATCACATATCGCGATTCGTGTTCTGGCGTTTAAAGTATCATCCGTTGCTACTTTTCTCGCAATTCATATGCACGCGTCTTAAAAACCATATATCGCGATTCTTATTTATGCATTTTAAAAATCAAGTGTTGTGAGTAGTCCTTTCGCAATTTAAAAGCCACACGATTCGTATTCACGCGATTTGAGAAACAAGCATCGAGTTTTTTATTTACGCAATTTAGAAATCACACATGGCAATTCGTATTCAAGCAATTAAAAAATAACACATAGCAATTCGTATTTAAGCAATTAAAATATAACGCATCGCTATTTGTATTTCCGCGATTTAAAAACCCAGAAAGGAAGAACACCATCTAGGACAAATTCCAAAACTGATTATGTTATTTGCTCTAAGTTTAATACTACCCACAACAACAGCTTCTGTCGAAAGACTGTTTTCCAGAATGAATGTGGCCTGTTCAAAATTACAGAGTAGTCTTTAAATACAATCATTACATTTTCATTTAATGGCTCAAAAAATATCACATGATCAAGTAGATAAAATTATCACAATATTCAAAAATTTTGCAAATTACAGTATAACCATTAAGAAATTTTTTAAACCATTTTCTACCTTCTTGGAGCATTTTATATCATTTATGATTATATGCTGGGAACTGATTTGTATATCATTAAATTTTAACTGTATAAAAAATTTAATCAAGATAAGTTTTGTAAAGTAATGTAAATTTTATTGATTGCTAATTGATTGTAAATAGTAAGTGTCATGTTAAAAATATATTCGTCATAAAAAGTTGTAAACAAGTATCTTAATAGTTTTTTTATTATTAAAGAATATAGTTCCTTAAAATTTAATGTGTTTTCCTTCTTTCTTTTTCTTCCCTCTCTCAGCCTCTTATTATTAATATAAAATAAAAATGTCTGAAAATTAAAGTACATTCCCTAATAAATGCTAAATCTTATTTTCCACTTGTTTTAGTTTTAATCATTTTTAACCCTATAAACTTTCTTTAAATCAAAGTATTTAACTTGAATTTATATTAATAGCAAGAATATTTATTTATTTGAAATTTAATTCTATGAAAAAAAAAATTTAACGTTAAAATTTATGTTTAAATGGATTTTGTATTTTGTAATGTGATAAAAAAAATTTCAATTTTTCCATAGTTTTTTAATTATTTCAATTTATCCAAATTTTTTCTGATAAATTGATTCTGATTTTCGAATTCTGTTTTCCTTCTTAAGTAATCAGTTTTGCATTTTCTAATTTTAAACGTTTTAAAGTATTGTATTTTCTGCAAAGAGATTACAAGGTTAACCGACAAAAAGAATTTAGTGTTATATAAACAATGATGTTTACATAACAATCACCACCAACAATTGCTTTCAATATGTCGGTCTAAACACTTTGGCATGCGGCCCTTCATTGGTCAATCTGCTGTGCATGTGGCCCTTCACTGAAAAAGGTTGTGCACCCCTAATGTAATGCAAATGCGGGTTGGTTCCATCAAAAAGTCCTCCATAAAGGCAAATTTCTCCCAATACTTGATCCAGGAGTTCTCTTGTCGTTTGGATTAGGGTCAAAATTATAAGGTTACAGAGTTCAACATTAGTAGTCGTAAACCCAAAAAAAATTGACAATTGTCGAAAACTCAAAAATTTTGGTGTTGAAAATAATTATTAGCTATTGTGAAGTAATTATGAATAAAAATTAGAGATGCAACGGATATCCGGCAGGCAGTATCTATCCGGCCGATCCGGCTAGTAGGCCGGATATCCGGTTATGGCTGGAAATTATGATTATCCGGCAGTAACATTTGGCTCAAAATAAAATATTGAGTGGAAAGGCAAAAATAAAATATATATATATATAATTCATCACAATGATGGTAGAAAATGTAATTTTAACATAAAAATCAATATTCTTTTTAAATATAATTTTTTTTATACTTATGGTGTTTATAAAATAAAGAAATTATCCTTAAAATATGTATTAGGTTTTAGTTTTTATCTTGGTAACGCCTACAACAACCTCCTCATACTTGAAATAATTCCATACAGCACTTTTGCTTTTAAAACTCATGTTTATAAATGCCTTTCAGCAGTTTATGACAAATTTATTCTCACAATTATGAAAATAAAGTAAAATATAACTGCAGACTATAACTATCAAAGCACAACTAAGGTAAGTATACAGATTCAGTTACAGTTAACAAAGGGGAAAACATCATTGGCCATTACACAATATATCTTATCTTAGGGACCTGGTCTTACAAAGTGGGTGGTAAGAATAACCTATAGAAGTAAAACCTGTTTTTGCAAATGGCAAGAACATAAGAACATTATTCAGAGCATTATTTCAGAACAAGAACATTATTTCAGAAAAAGATGATTAAAATTATATATATATACTTCAATATTAAGAACAAAAGAAAGAAATATTTTTAAAATTATTAATTAATTCATTATTTCAATTTGATTTTTAATATAAATATGTTTGAATCTTTAACAGATATTTTTATTTCTGCCACCTACTTATAATAAATATTCTATCAGTGGTTTTATTTAAGCTAAGCACAATACTCAGTGCAGATAACATTCTTCAACTAAAGTGTTATTGACATAATAGTTATTTATTGATATTCAGAAATTTAAAGTTAAGTACTTTTAATTGAAAGTTTGTTTAAAAGAAATATATTATCATAGAAGCAAAAGAAAAATAATAGTTTTGTCTAGTCCAATTAAATATAAATACTTATTTTAAAAAAAGTACTGCGGCCAGATACCGGATTAAAGATTGGCCGGATATCCGTTATCCGGCCAAATTAAGATCCGTTGCATCACTAATAAAAATACTTATGAAACTACAAGTGATCAATCCATAATCAGGGATCTGTCTAGAATTTTTTAAGAGGTATGTATTTTGTGAAAATTTTGACATATGTAGAATTAAAAAAATTAAATTAAAAAATCAACACAAAAACATGGTAAAATAAGAAAATATTTTTGAAAATTGCTACTACAGATAAAAATCATTTAACTCTTAAATTTCTATATACTTTTTCTCATATATCTCATTTCTATATACTTTTTCTCAAAATTTTGCTATTGCAAAATTTTAGGCTTAAAATTGTATCCAAATTTAAAAATCCATAAAAATCATTGTCCATAGCTAAATTTTCACTTGAATTTAATAAAGACATGCATTTAGCAGTACTAGCACTAAAAGTTATTTTCATTTTGAGAACATAATCAACTAGGTCATACAGAAAAAAGTTTCACTGAGAAAAAAAAATGTTTCTTAAAAAATAAAGGTTTAATTTACAATAGTGTTTAAGGTTATGTTCGAATCAGGGTTGGGGTTTTGGACATCCTAAACTGGTTTTGGACAGGACACGTGGGTTTTAAAGTCTTAAACTGGGTAAAACTGTCCTAAACTGTCTTAAAGTGTCCAAAACCTTGAACTTTGGTAAAAGGTAAAAATTCTATAGGTGTAACCATTGTACACATAATAATTACATGTATCAATAAATATTTGATATTTTTTATACAATTTACTATAACTTATTAAAAGAAAATAATATAATATAATAGGAAAAGGTTTATAATTTTTGAAGCTCCACAATTCATTGAACAACAAAAGTGAAT
>NC_092212.1:26044337-26048868 GCF_043381705.1 Parasteatoda tepidariorum
GGATTTTTGTAGATTTTCGCCTAAGATTAATAGGAAGTGAAGGTCTGTTTTATATGTTGGCAACGATTAAAAGGTTACTATTTTAATTCTCGTGGCTACATTATTTGCTGTTTTAGTCGCCAGCCAGTGCTTTGCTTTTGCACTGCTTTGTGCTTTGGCTTCATTGTAGAGTAGCAGTTCAGTGCAGCACGTGTTAGATTCACTAGTGATAAACATTGATTTTATTAATTTTAGTACTAATATTAATAAAACATTATACTTTTAAAAACAAATAATCTCTAGTATATTTAATTATCAAAAAAAACAAATATTCTCTAGTATATTTAATTATCAAAAAACGAATATTCTCTAGTATATTTAATTATCAATATGTTATTAGTTCTATGTTATTTTACCTCTTAAATATTGTTCAGATAAAATTGTGACATAATTTGAGTAAAGGGGTCTTGGACAGGACGGTTTAAACCATGGATTAATCCATTCTGTCCTAAACCTGGCCAACCCTGGTTCGAATGTTTATAATAATGTTCGAATTTTGATTTTTTGTAAAGTTTACAGAGGAAGACCCTTCTTGTGCGATTTTAAAAAACTCAGCTAAAAAAAAAGGAGCTCGCTTTGATATGGCGTGAGCGACCGGTTAGGTTCACAACTTTGTAGTATCTGACCAAACATGTGCTACCTTTTCGTAAAAGACACCTGGCAAAAAAGTTGCTCTTTCCCCTAGATTGCAACGAGAATGGGTTTTGCATGAAAACTTGCTTTATTAAAAGTATTTTGTGAAACTGCCGTTTTTCCTGAAGTTGAATTAGTGAAGGTACCACTAACGCTAGTCAATTTACCCTGGCCAGATGCCTGATAATTATCTTTAATCATTTTCATGTCAAACCCATCAATCTTTATAGAATTACTGTTAAAAATTTCAACGCAGAAAATCATATTTAATAATAAATATTGAATTATTATAAGTAAAAATAGGAAAAATTGCAAATTATCCAATTTAACTAGAAAAATGTAGAAATTTTAAATTATGATCTTTTAAGCACAAAGTGCTGCCACTGAAAAATACAGTCTAATAAAAAAATTCTTATAAAAAAGAAAAAAAAAACTGATGCCACTTTTTCAAAATTTTGAATCAGCTTCAGAGTAAATTTATTTCGGTATTTCCAATAATATATAGGAAGGTGAGCATAAAGTGTACATATTTTATGATATCCAGAATATTCTACTTTTGGGGATATTTCCGTTTAGCAATTAAAAAAAAAAAAAAACATGTAGAAGATTCAGTGATGTTTTTTTAGTTTCTCATAGGCCACTGCCCGTAATTTGCCAAGACTGGCGATTATTCTACCCAGAATTTTTGCCAGGACAGTGGCAAAAACCTGGTAAAAATTTAATTATTTAAATTGCTGATCAAATATTATTACAAACAAATTTAAATCAATCATAAGGAATAATAATTTTGATAAAATGACACGAGAAAATTATTTTTAAAATATTAATAATTAATATAAGGGCAATAAGTAAAAGATCTTACAAAACAACTAGAACCAGTTTCAAATGCCTTGAAGATTCTACGGGTCAATTCAACAACAATAGCAGATGCTTGCCATATTTGGCGTAAATTGTTAGAAGATGACAATCTACAGCCTTACAAAATACAAGTAAAAAAAAGATTATTGCAATTAATTTTACCTTGCTTATTTATTACACCTAATATAAAGGGCAGCTTCTCAGCAATGTACAGAAAGAGAAGACCAGAGAATTTCTTGCAGGAATAAATCCATCATTTGTTTCATATGCTTTGAATTTTGAATAACAAGAAAAACCATTCCCTAACACGATCTCTGAGTAAGTTATAGCCACTATTGATGCTAGTAAATGGTGGCGGAGTGTGCAAAATTCTTATGAAATGTCCAGAGAATTTTGTGAAATAATGTCTCATTTACACTCATGTCCTTCTACTAGTGCTACCATTGAAAGAGTGTTTTCAAAATTTTCATTTGTACATTCTAAAATTCGGTATAGGTTGACTGTAAATAATGCTTCAAAACTAGTGTCCTGTTATGCAATGTTGAGACAGCACAAACTGTATTGTGATGATGAATAAAGTATTGAATTTGTGCAAATTTAAAAAATTGCAATGATACTTGTATATTTAAATTAACTACACATGATGATTGACATTTATGCTTTAAATTATAGTTATAGGTATTAATTTAAAATAAGTTCATTTCATTGGAAAAAAAAGAATAATCACTAATTTTCCGATCAATAATGTTTTAAACTACTAAAATGATATATTAATACATTATGATTCAATTATGGAATAATAATTCTGTTAATTTGTTATTAATTATATATATTTATAGCATATATTTCAATTTTAAGAATAATTTAGTATCAAAAATGTGTTTTTGCCACTTTGCTTGGCGAAAATCTGCTTTTGCCACAACGGTTATTACTACCTGCAGCAAAATCTTGCCAACCCTGATTCTACCACAGATCTCCCTCTCTATTCTACAAAGAACACAGCTTTTTAGTTTAGTTTTTCGAATTTGACAAATAAATGTACTTCTGCTCAAATAATAAATAAGTTTTTAAACATAAAAATTAAGTAAATATAAAAATTATTTCAGGAGGATCATAGCAAATCTATTTAATTAACTATTGGTAAATTTGATTTTATCAAATCCTTTTTAAGAAGTTTTTCTAGGGGTAATGAATTAAGCATTTATAATGATCAAGAACACTAAATTATATTTATTAAATAAAGAAGAAAAAGAGTGACTTCTTACTTTTGTAATTTAATTTGGCAAAACGGAAATATGACCTCTCCCACAAATCTAAGTCCACTGGAACCTGAGCATGTTACTAAAGCGATATTTAAAAAAAAAAAACATAAATACATTTAGTTAAAGAAAAGCAGAAAACACCGCTACTAAATGGTCCTATAATCTTCTACTTCGAACACATTAAAATACGTTATATAAATAAATTCTGACAATAACACAATAATTCCACATTTGTTATTTGTTACAACCGCCAAAAGCACAAATGATTAAAAAAATTTGAACAACTTACTTATCTTCCAGCTTTCATGGAGTCTTCTCTCTCGATTTTTGTAGATTTTCGCCTAAGATTAATGGGAAGTGAAGGTCTGTTTTATATGTTGGCAACGATTAAAAGGTTACTATTTTAATTCTCGTGGCTACATTATTTGCTGTTTTAGTCGCCAGCCAGTGCTTTGCTTTTGCGCTGCTTTGTGCTTTGGCTTCATTGTAGAGTAGCAGTTCAGTGCAGCACGTGTTAGATTCACTAGTGATAAATATTGATTTTATTAATTTTAGTTCTTAATTCTTCANTTTTTTTCATTTAGGTGGTTAAGGCTTCAGTAATCCAGGATTAAAAGTTGAATTATTTGAAACCCCATCTTCCTGATGTAATTCTGGGTCGCAATGTGCAGCTTCAAAACTTTCCAGGATTTAAAATTAAATGTTCAATGGAGAAAATAAAAGAGTTTAGTAGATTTGGTGTGACTGTTCTACATATTGGTAAGTACCTTGTCTAATTTCACATAAATTGGCTGTGCCGTTATCCTTCTAGATAATAGATCTCAGTGGTTATTTAATAGAAGGGTTTTCTATGAATAAAAAGAATTTTGTTTTTTAGTTGTTATATCTTAAATAAATTATGAGAAGGTTCTTGAGAATATATGTATTTTCTGTTACGCTTTTCAAATTGAAATAGGATAGCTAAATTTGTTAAGAAAGAATGTGATTTTCTAACAATCTTTTCAATGTTTATACCTTTTTAGCTCCCGTTTCAATGGGAACCATATTTCTCCCTGTTCATTTAATTCTCAGCTTTTGTATATATACCAAAAACTTCACGAATGTGCATTCAACTGCCAAACACAAATTCCGATTTGTAATTATTAATGAATCAAAATAATTTCATTCCTTTTATTTTATGTTTTCAGAATATAATATTCTTTAATTTGTTAATAAACTCCCTATTGTCTTTAGATATTATGTTTATAATGTTGGGGTTTTTTTTTCTCCTATATTTATAAAGACACGAAACTGCTGTAGTAGAAGCAGTTTTTCATAATCGTTTTAAATATTTTGTAAGTGTTTAACATTAATTTCAGGTTCTATCGATTGCTCTGTGGATGGTAGAGCCAATATAACAGTTTGAAAGATTAAGAAATTTTGTTGAACAATCCTAGAAGGGTATAGTATAAAGAAAATGTTCATTAATATTTTTGCATTTTAATTCTTGTATTAGAAGATTTATAAATGGTGTTCTTTTGTATAGTGTCATGGCCATTTTAACCAACAATTAGTGCCTAAGGATTTTATAAAATCCATAACATTCTTTACTTTTTTTAATAAATTTGAACAAGTGTGCCATTCATGATTAAGAATTTTATAAAACCAAGTAATGTAAGGCATAAGATATTTATAGAATGTAAACCTTTCTTCCCTTCAAGTTAAGGATAAAAAAAAAATTCAAAGATTTAAGTGATTAA
>NC_092212.1:26049368-26068363 GCF_043381705.1 Parasteatoda tepidariorum
CGTAGTCCGTGTGTCTTTAAAAATAAAGTGATCTACAGTCCATTGCAAACCAGTGTTGTTATTTACGAAAAAGACATTTTGACCACAAACACAAGGCAATACCAGAATATGCTCCGGCGAGCACTGCATTTTGTGCAAGTAGGAAAGATCTCTTTGCCTCTCTAAAAATAAGGTACTTAAGATGGCTATTGTAAAAATTGCTTGACTGAGGTCAAAAATGACTATGTCAAGTTAGTTGCCTGTCAATAACGTTCTTTTCGGCACCAAATGATAGTAAATATAGTTGAATTTTATTTTGATGAGCTGAACTTATAAAAACGTGTTTTACTTTTTATAATTGCATAAAGTCACTGAGAGAGGCAACAAATAATAATAAATAAATGAAAATTGGAATTAAAGTTTTCTTATTTGTGTCTGTAAAGAGGTTTCAGTTTTGAACATAATTTTCTAAGTATTGATTAAAACTGATTATTTGCTTTTGAATTCGGTTATTTGCTTTACGAAGAATGGGTAATTAATTAGTGTTAGTACAAAAAGAAAAGGAAAGAAAGAAAAGACGTAAACATATTTTAGTTTGATATATACATTTATTCACATTGGCATGTTTACATAAAAGTACTGTAGCATAATACTCAATATGAACAACGAAATGTTAAAAATAAATGTATGTAATAAACTTCAGACACAGTTATACCTTAAAAAAATGAGAAAATATAAAATGAGCTTAATATATACTAATATGATGAATACATAAGAACATCATGAATACATAAAGTGATATTGAAAATTAATAATCAAAACATATAACAGGAAGGAGACTTAGCTAATAATACCTCCTTTAAAAATGATTTAAGATTTTAGTGTATTTTTTTTTTTTGACTGTTTGATTTCATAAGAAAATTTATATCGCAAGATATATAATTTTATATAGCTAATAGATTTTGGTTGGCAGAAATATTAAGTTTTTCCAATTGTAAATGAGAACAATGAAATATTTGACATTTTGCAAAAGAGACACGCTCCAAAAATGTAACATTTGAATCTAAAAGGTTAATGTATAGACTATAGTGGCTGCTGAAAATAGAATGGAACGATTTGAAACAAACAGTTTTATATATCTAGTGGTGTGTAATATATTTAAAATAAGTGGTCACAGACTCAATACACGGGGATAAAAAGCATACCACGCTCTTTAAAAAAGCTTTTTGGTAGTGAAATAATTATATTATACACAATTACTTAATTCAATTTTCACCATCACTTAAAAAACAATATATCTATCTATCTATATCTATCTATCTATCTATCTATATATGTATACATATATTAAATTAAATTTGTCAAAACAATAATAAACATAAATGCAAACTATTTCTACCGTATTAAACAANTCTATATATATATATCTATCTATCTATATCTATATCTATCTATCTATATATGTATACATATATTAAATTAAATTTGTCAAAACAATAATAAACATAAATGCAAACTATTTCTACCGTAACAAAAAAATAAAAGAATAAAAAAAAACAAAAAAATAAAAACAAAAAAACAAGTTAAACAAAAAAATAAAATCATCTGGAAAATCCGAAAGATTGGCAAGAATAGAAACGGAATCAAGCCTGAAAAATATGTTTTGTTTCAGTTCTTTATATTTAATAACAGAATAATAAAAAAATAAAAAAACATGACGATTTTTTGCAGTTTTTTTTAATTGGTTAGGAAAGCGGTTAAATACTACTGCATAAAATATCAAATGCATATTTCGATTATTTTACTTAAATTTATATTCAGAGAATACATAAAGCCTTTTATTTAATTTTGCTTTAAAATTTTTGTAAAATTTAAAAGAAAGAAGTATAAATAAAAATAGTTTAATGCGTGTGTCTCTTTAGATATTTGTAGTAATACTATGACAGGATTTTCACGATCTGGAAAATTTTTTAAAAGTGGTAAACAAAGTTAGATAAATTTAGATATTTTAAGCTACCAAATAATATTTAATTTGCGATAAATATTATTATTTCATAAATGAAAGAAAAATTTAAGCACATTTTAGTAGTCTCGAAAAAATCTTAGCTACCACTCATTTATTTTTTCCTGATCGTGGGAACCCTGTTTAAGTATCATGCTCAAAAGAAAAAGAAAGATTTGCATTCGAACCAAATTTTGTAATTTTCTATGATTTGAAACTAATGCTTGATTATAGTGATGCTGTGTATGTTAGAGATGCTTCTTTATAGTATCGAAACATATGCATTGCTTTAACACGTTGAATACCATGGGGGTTACCGTTGACCGGTTTGTTCGTAGTATCACGAGGGTCACCGGTGACCGGTGAAGCCAAGATTATTAGAAACACATAATTCGAGTAAATTTGTAATTTTTTTAAAAAATATTATTATAATAATATCGTTCATATCGTTACTAAAATAATCATATATCGTTACTAAAATGATTTGAAGAAATTAATGCAATATAGAACACACAAAAATAGTTTTATTAATATACACAGAGATGCCAACATGCTCCGGACAGCGAATAAATATTTTCAAGTGGTAGTTTATCAATTGTGATTCTCGGTTTAATAAATTCAATTTAGTAGATTTTTATCCACCACTATTACTAAACAATTCGTAGGCTTATGCAATTCACAAGTTTTTTCTTTAATGTCAGCTAAACCTCTTCAATAACTAGCAAAAATCTGTCTAATATTTGCAAATACAGTTTGAAGTTATTTACCGTTTGGCCAGACGGGCAAGCCATGTAAAATGACCGTGGCATTCAACGTGTTCACTATTTCTATTCGTGTTACTTTACGTTGTGTTCTGCGTAGTTTATTCCAAAGCAAATCTATTTTGATAAATTTTTTTAAAATATCCTTCTTTGATTACACAATATAATAAAACTTTGACCTGCTGAAATTTTTAAAAAAATTTAAGATACAAGGAAAAATAAATTTATATTTAACAAACAATTTATAAAATTAATAGTAAGCACGTTTTTATAATGTAGAATTATAAATTATCTTATGGAGTAAAAATGTTTCAAAAAATATCAGTAAGGTGGCAATTTATAGAACATTTTAGATTGCTTCATAAAGTATTTATTTAGTATATTGAGTAAAGCATTTAACATCTTATCGTTAATTCTATCATGAATTATTTTCAGAGATGTTTTCTTTGAAGTTACTTTCACTCATGTTTCTCTATTAAAACAAGCTCTCAAAAGAAAGTTTATTTTTGAATTTACAAATTTCGAATACAAAAACCCTTTTAACCCTTTAACGGGCCCTTCATTTCTAGTAAAGGTAAATTAAAGTACTTTTGGAATTGAAATTGTTTTAAGAACAGTAATTGATATAAAAAAAAAGCTCATTTAGTTCATAAAAATGCCATTTTTTTGGTGGTAAATATATTTAACATGACCTATTAAGAACTTACTGACTTTTATTTTTCTTTATTTATAAAATAAATTTCTTAAATGCTACAAACTTCAAAAGGAATTATGTATTTTATAACTTTTATACGTTTTTTAAAAGTGACAAATTGTTACCAATTTTTTTCAAAGTCACTTCAAGAAAGCTGAAGTTATTGAAAAATGGAAACCTAAATTAAAAGTGGTAAAACGTGGTGGTAAGTATACTTACCACGGCTTTCAAAGGGGTTAAAATAAAAACATTACCAGATCTCGAACTGCTGAAAAAATATTTAAGATAAGTTAAAATGAATAATATATTTATATTGTATATACAGCTTATAAAGCTCGTCAGATGTTTTTATGATGCCTAGTTATAAAATGTCTTATGGCTAATTATAAAACATTTTTACAAATTTTATCTATGTGTTAGTTTATAGAACGTTTTAGATTGATTTATTAGTTAATCATTTCACATTTCAGTCAGTATATGGAAAGTATTCAACTTTGTACCCATAATTCCATAAATAATGACTTTCGATTTAGTTTTTTTAAAACTAATTGAACACACACGTTTCTGGTGTCATGGAAAATACTCCCTAAAAGAAGTTTATTTTCGAAATTAAATGTTTGCACTCCAAGTACTCAAGTATGCTTTTTGAGCAAATATAAATACGAAATAGTTCAAACTGCAATATTTTTATATAATTTCGAAAATTCTTTATGATATGGTTATGGTTATTAAAATAATATGGTTATTAATTATTAAGATATCGAAATTTTAAGTTTCAGAACCCAGGAGAAAGCAAAAGGTTGAATTTTGAATAAAAAAGGGCTTCTAAAATATGAAAACGTTATGTGATTTTGAGCAAATGAAAAACTTTTTAAGATAAGTTACACTGAAGAATGTAAATTATGTAGGATATAAGTGATAAAAATAATTAAAAGCAGTTTTTTTTTACATATAATGATTAGTTATTAAAAAATCTTATGATGCACAGATATTTTTACAGAATTTATCAGTAGATAGCAACATATAGAAGGTTTTAGAATAGTTTAATAAAGTAATTTGTTCGTTGCAGAAGCAAAAATTTTAACTGCTTACCCATAATTCAATAATGAATTAATTCTAATGAGTAAGCACATTCTTCTTATAATAAAAGATGTCTTCTTTCAAATGAAGCTGATATTGTAAAAGATTTAAGACAAGCTGGCATTAGTGGTTAGACAGGCATATAAATTGATAAGAATGGCGTATTGGAATAGATGAAGCTGCCTTTTATCTTCGAGAAAGCTATCCTTATTTAGCTGGCAAAGATATAAATCTCTGAATAATAGTTTTGCAATTTTTAAACAAAGGTGATAAGTTCGAATATTGAAGCTTGATCAGAGTGGCAGAAGTTGTAGTAGCTGCAAAATGTTTACTTGCCGGCAATTTGCGTCGTTTGGTTAAGGCAAGCAACCGTAACTAATTTCCAGTCTTCTTTGTAATCAGTTGTAGAAAATTCCATGTTTTTCTTATACAGTACAGGTATGAAATATTTTACAGCGTCACAATACCAAAAACCATCCTTCGATGCGGTGGAACATTTTACTGTTTTGATCACGTTTGGAATGCGATACTCATCAACATTATCCTGCCATGCTTCAGTGCAACCATCACGCAAACCGTCATCATTATCGCTTTTTAATCCACTTTGAACTTCGATGCTGGATTCCGGGATAGAAGGATTAATTACCACATCTGGGCAGACCACAGGCAACACTAGATATTTCTTAGATGTATTATTTCCAGGTGACGAGTCGCACAACGATTCTGCTATTTTAATAGTCAAATATTGGTAATAACTTCAACAGCAGTCTGCTTCGTAATGGGGTGAGCGTCAACCATTAAGAAGTAAATAAATACCAATCGAATAATTATGAAAAATGTAACGGAGGTATTCATGATGAATTAACGACAGAAAACTAAAGTTGCAAGATGTGAAATTCATCTCGATTGATTTTCTATATATATATAAGAAGAAATATTTGGAAAACCCACATGTATTAAGATCAAGTTAAGTTGGAGAAATTCCCAGAGCAAAGTTTTTGCATACATCTATTTGGAAAATTCGAGGAAATTCCAGTGTGTTATTAATGATACACACACAAAAAAAAAATAATTTACATGTTTAAGAAGTGTGCTGCATTTATATTTTTTACTTTTATTTTTGGTCGTTAAACATTAATAATTTAAGAAAGCAATGTTTTGATGAACGACATAATTAAAAAGGAAAACTTATTACTTATAAAATAGCGACAGAGGTTCGATTTTCGGTGATGAATTTACTTGCACATTCTGTTTACAATTTAATTTTGGAAACATAATAAAAACGCTAAAAGTAAAAATGTCCTTAACAGTATTCCTGTAAACAGAAAAAGTTTCAGTAAAACCATTTCATAACTAGATTATTTTCGTGTGAAAGAAAGACTCTTGCTACCAAGTCTTATGGTATATACCATTCTTTTGTCAGAAAATGACTTCTAATAAGTTTTGGTAATCAGCTTAAACAAGCTGTAAATGAAGTTCTTATACTAGAAGTTCATTATCTTCTTCAGACTACCAACAACATTGCATTATGGCGATTAAACCATACCTACTATTAAGAAATCCTCTACACGGTTTCTTAAAGATAGTTTGATCAGACCTCTAAACAAGTAAGCCAGTTTACAAAATTGCTATTTAATGCAAAGTCTTGTAAAAACAAGATAGTAGTACCAAATATATGTTTTAATATCTGTATAATTTATAGATATGATTAGTTTGTTTTTCTTCGTTTTTAACAACTGCATATTAATTTATCAAATATATATAAATATTAAAGTAAGATGAAATGCTTTCTGGTATTTTTAATAATAGATGTTCAGTTCATGATTCACTTTTTAAATAGTTTGCATAGACAATTTTAATAAACCGTGGGGAGGTTTTCTGATGTAGGAGATGATGATTAAACTATTGAGACTAAACTATTGTAATCTCTTTTATCTGTAACAGCTTTTTATATGGGATAGCATTTTATATATATTCAGAATAAAAGTCAAAAAAGAGGTATGTTTAATGTTCAGCAAAAGTAAGTTTTACGTGTTTTATTCCGTATCGTAATTTATGAGTATCACTATTTATTTAACATATTTAAAATGTGCCTTGAAAACCATTAGGATTATATTTTAATATGCGCTTCGTACCTGCCAACTTGTACGGACGCTTGGAAAATTTTTACTAAATGGTAGTAAAATAATATTTTCAGTAGGAAGTTTGTTTTTAATTTTTTTTAATTAAAATCCTTTGAAGAATAACACTGAGAAACGTGATTGTCTTGCTGATCAATCCTATAGACATATGTTTGAAATACTGATATGACTTAGCATATCAGTATTTCATGGTAAGTAAATTAAAAAAGAAAATTGAAATAAAATCAAGATTTATACTTCAAAACATAAATGTTTCATCTAAGAAATAGCTTTCTCAACAACTATACAAATTGGCAGTTATGATATTTGTTTGTTTCAAAGTATAAAAAAAAGATTCCAATTTTTTTAAAAAAAAACGATGAGTTTAATCAGTAAAAAATATTTTTGGCCACAAAGTTTCTCGATATGACTTGTTTACAAAAAGAATAAAAAATTCAGTTTATCTTAGTTCATCTTCATAGAAATCTCCAACTTGACTGAAATGACATCCAAATAGCACATTACGGTTGACCAAGCTTCACAAGAAAAACAGCATCAGCACTATTTTGACTAATGACACCTGGTTCATTGGAAGACACCTTGGCATGGTAGCCATTTTTACCAGCGTTGTATTCCACAGTTCTCCAGTAACCGTTGCCGTCAACATATCCATAAGATCCCTTCACTGATCCATCTTCATCAGCTGTTTCTTGTCGATGCAACATAGTGCCGTTACCGTTATCCATTTGATATCCAAAGTCATAAGGTCTCGGGTAGTATATCTCCTCAGGTTTTGCAGTTGGACCTAAAATACAAAATAAATGTTGTTACATCAGTGGAAATACTTTTAATTTATAGTGACCAAGTTTTTATTAATAATTATTCAGATTTCCGCTCATATTATGCCCCTCTGTTCCATCAAACAGCTTATTAAGAGGACCTTTAACCCTTTCGGGCCGACTGTCACAAATACGTGCTAGCATAAAACCGTATCAATCAGGGTAAAAAGATAAAACTGGTAATCGAAGTATTTCTTTAGCAGTTTATTTGTGGGCGGAGTTATAATTGTTTGATTTATTTAATTCACCATTACTTTGTTCAAAATAAAACTATTTAGTTATACTTTGAATTAACATTGATTATATATATGATTAAACTAACAATAATTAAAGTAAAAGCAAAGTAAGTCTGTCAAATTAGCAACGACTACATTTAAGTTACCGTTTTTTATTTAATTACAACTTGATTCTGATTTTGTACGAATGCTTTTCTGAATCTCCCGTTTCCAAGGGGTTAAGACCTGTGCTCATAAAGAACTTATCGACCGTACTTCTACTAAGTCTTGGAGGGCTACCATCCTAAATTTGCGAAATGGCCCAAGACGAAGAGCGGTGGCTGAATTCCGCTTGGCCACCGGTCATGACTGTCTGCGGAAACGTCTGTCTAGATTTGGTATCGTTCCTTCCCCGGTATGCACTCCTTGCAGTTCTGGTGAGGACATGGACTTCACGCACCTTCTCCGCTGCTCTGCACTTTGCAGGAATTCTATCACTGATCGCTATTGGGAAGCGAGAGACATGTTGTGATTAATAGACTCTGTTGCAGCATCTTTTGTTTCTGTTCTTATTTTTAGATGTTTATGTATGCTGTTACTGTAAATCTGCCTTTGGAAATAAAAAAAAAAAGTTTTTATTAAGATAACTGAAAAATAGGCTAAATTTGGACATTTTTTTTTCTACTAGAGACTATATTATAAAATATTAACATTTTAATTTGTTTTTAATGTATCGTGTATGTATAGACTATATGATAAAGCTAAATAATTGCTGTAGGTCTGAGGCTTTGTGGTGTGTTGATGGTCAAAAGCAGAAACAAAGACACATGAAACACCAAGTGCAAATGAAAAGATATTATTTACAAATATGTAAAGTTTGGCCAGCCTAAGATTCCTCTGAAGATGAGCTTAAGGAGCAGATTTCCAATTTTAATTGTATGAAAAATTAAGCGTTGGTGGAAACCAACTTTAGAAATGCTGTACACATGTATTACGTTGCTAAAAGGGTACCAGGTCATTGTTTTAAATGTTTTAGTAATTTTTAAACAATCAATTTCTTTTCCTGCTCAATCCTTTTACAATAAAACTTAGAATTTTTTTAAAAATTTTCTTTATTTGTTCACTAGCTGAATACTCGTTCTTTGTATGTAATAAAAAAATTATACATCGTAATCATTTCTGTACAGAACTACGAGATTATGCACAGAGATCATGCACGTAGTTTTTTTTGTTGTAGTTTCAATTAGTACCTTATACTAAAATTAATTAAGGATTATTAGCATCAATTATAGTTTTTAACACTTTTCTTATATGAAATAGTATCATTTCTCAATTTCCTTTGGTTTTTGGTACAATAGCTTATTTTCCTTATTTCAGTCAGAATGTTTTGAGTCCACTGTGGCTCAGGCAATAGAGTGTTCGCCTGCCAATGAAGTGACCCAGATTCGAATACCAGCTGTGGACAGATGATTATCAAGCTCAGGGGATAGAGCGTTCGTCTTCTAATGAGGCAAACCGGGTTCGAATCTCAGTTGATACGAATTCCGCATCCGGTTTGCACCGACCACAGTGCTGACGTAAAATATCCTCAGTGGTAGACGGATAATGCGTTAAAATTCCCTTGCCATCAGGCTAACCGTGGGAGGTTTTCAGGGTTTTAATCCCCATTTAACGCAAATGCGGTTAGTTCTATGAAAAAGTCCTCCACGAAGGTAAATTTCTTCTATTACTTGATCCAGGAGTTTCCTTGTCTTCTGGATTTGGTTCAAAATTACAAGGCTTCGGAGTTGAACATTAGTAGTAGTAAACCTATAAAATTAGATCGGCTGTTCAACGATGGTCTTTAAAAAAATTAACGGTTAATTAGAATGCAATATAATTATAATGTAATCAAGTAACTACTATATAGTTATAGTGCAATCAGTCAATATAAATATAATTATAAAGCAATTTTTTACGTTTCCCCAAAACGAACTACTAGTACCATATCGTCATTAATTTTTACATTTAGTACATAGCTTATTTTTTATTTTAAATACTTCTTATTAACAAAATTAATCAAGCATCATTGGCGTCAATAATTAAATGGCGATATTTTATGTTTCTCTTAAGCGAATCAATACTATTTTTCCCTTAATTTACCCTTACTTTTGAACTATTTAGTTTTTTAGACATGCCTTTAAAGTATAATTATAAACAAAATTAACTATAATTAAAATAGCTATTAGTAATACTAATTTGATAAGGTTGTTAGTCACGTTTCCACCACGTTCGTATTTGATTACTAAGTTTATCTGACATAACGAGTAAAAAATAATTAAATATTAGAGAACGTGGGCAATAAACTCCTGACACTGACAGCTATAAGACTGCAAAAATCAGTGATGTCATCTTTTAAAAAAAGAAAACAAACCGAATCGCATGAAAGAGTTTAATTTTTATTCAATGAATGATCATATGCCAATGAAAAAATTCTTTTTTTCAAATGTCTCTCCTGAACGATCTAATTGAAAATTTATATTATAGCGGCGACAGCAATCTTTCCCATTCTTTAAACTATCAGTTGGCCAAATTTTTACAAAGACCTGTCCTTGTTAAGTTGTAAAACAGCACAAATTAGAGAAGGTCATCAAAAAGATACATCCAGCGTTACGGTGGGATACAAACCCGCTACTTCTGCGCTACAGATCGTTTGGTGAACGATACGACAACACTACGAAATTATGCGCAAAACTGGCAAACTAACGCAATAAATAAAATTAAATTATTCAATTTTTTTAATTTATTATTTTTGTTATGATTCCCAGTGGTTTTATATTATTTCAAACATAACGCTTTTTTAGTAATTCATCTTATCAAAATAAAGATTTACTGTATTCTTGGATGATGCTGTTGTTTGATGGCTACTAATGGCATTCACATTTTACTGGAATCAAATAATTTTCTCTGTTACTTATTTCCTCCGAGGGGCTGTGGAATATCTCTTTCCGCATTATCTATGTAACTATTAAATTCGTTTATCCGAAGATAATTCCAGATAGAACTAACTACTAAATAGAACTTTTAGTAAATATTTATTCTTTCTTATTATTTTATATAATACTGGTTGAAAATAATATGAATTGTAAGGTATAACATTTTTTACGTCATTTTACAAGGCAAAATACAAAATTTGTTCGGTATCGGTCGAACAGTTCCTCAGAAATCCAATTTTAAAAATATGACAATTTTAAAAATTCGATTTCTCAGGAACTGTACAGCCGATTACTCTCAAATTTTGTACTTTGCGTTGCAAAATAATATACTTTGAAGTGACGTAAAAAATTGTATACCTCACAATTCAAGTTCTGTCCGGGTTTAGCTTCTGGAGATTTCAGAACTGGCTTTGTTTTCCGGGGAGAGGTATAGTTTGTCTACAATAAGAACTCCCCTTGCCACAAAATCAGAGGCCATCTGCTGCTATAGAAAAAAGAATAGCGCATTTCAGGGAGGGTGGCTTCCCTTCCCTCACAATACACCGGAGAAAAAGACTATCTTTCTCTCACAAATCCGAGACAAAACCTGCCCTAAACAGTAGCCCCACACCCCTAATTGAAATAGTTATGGCTCGTTACCATAATTACAGCCACGGGTCCAGATGAATGGCTAGGGGGGTTCTTACTTTAGACAAACTACAGTTAGCCTCATGCCCAGCCTGGCTATATCCCCAAGTTCTGGGTCCATTTTAGTCGCCTTCTAAGACATGCGTTCGTAGGGACTATTCATACCCCCGGTCACCAAACGGGGCATTTGTATTAAGTGGTGGACGAAATAGCTTTTAATCAAATTTTATAAACCAAGAATCATATATTGCAACCACCTAAAAAACTTTTTCTAGAAAGCGGAGCAAGTTGGCATCGCTGTTAATCGTGTAGAAATTATTTACTCTACACACATTACGATTACATACTTTTTGCGTAGGATTTTTCATAGTGTTAGTTGGAAAACAGAGTAAAAGCATTGGTTATTAGTAGAGCCCGGATTTTGATGACCTAAAAAATCCCAATTAATGCCCTTAAAAAGTGCAAAAAATGCCTTTAAAAAGTGCGAAAAATGCCCTTAAAAATGTGAAAATTGCGCTAAAAATGCCTTATGACATGACTTAAATAAAGTAAAAATATTGATAAAGTAAAAATAAAGTAAAAATGTTTTACTCTTTAAAATTATTATGAGTCATTTCAAAAAATATAAAGCAATGCAATATTTCTTTTACGTTCATTAAAGTTTGAAAAATATGTTTTATATCCTAAAATAACAACAAAAAAAAAGGAAAATATATTGACTCCAAAACATTTTCATTTTGTATAGAAACTTTAATGAATATAACAACTTCCATCTCATAATATTACTAAATATCAGAATTACATTGGATTATTAAATTTTTTTGATATTTTGAAATGTAAACGAGCGTCTCTTGTCTGAAAGTAAATTTTTATAACTGGAGAAGCTTCTTTCAACGTCTACTGATGTTATTGGTGCGTACTTGAAAAAGACGGTCTCACTTACTGACAATTCTTCTTCAATTTGAAAAGATGTTGCTACACCTGCTAATATCCTAGAGATTTTCTTCACTGTTTGGAAGCCAGTGTAATAATAAAAAATGAAAAAAAAAATAATAAAAATTGGAAAAAATTAACAAAAAAATTTAAAAAATGCAAAATACGCCAAAACGTTCTAAGAAAAATGCCCTATAAGTCTAAAAAAATGCTCTACAGGACAAAAAATGTCCAAAAATGCAAAAAAATGCAAATGTCATAAAAATCCGGGCCTTAGTTATTAGCAATTTTTTAAATTTTATCGCTTTCACATATATTAGGCAAAATATTTAGGGTTGTTAAACACTCATGGACAAAAAGTTAGCGCACCAAGAAGGAGTCGTCAAAATGAAACGAAATTTTACATACGTAATGACTACTTTGATATAAGTAAATGATTAGAAAATCAAAGAAAAACGATAATCTTTGATTTTCTAATCATTTACTTATATCAAAGAGTCATTACGTATGTAAAATTTCGTTTCATTTTGATGACTCCTACTTGGTGCGCTAATTTTTTTTTGTCCATGAGTGTATATGTTTTTTTTTTAAATATTATGGTGGTTAAAATATTTTTAAATAAAATGTTTTAAACCCAGAGTAATATATTAAAACATGAAATTGACTACCACAAGAAAATACTGTTCGTAAAAATCGTAAAATTTGGCAGGTATGCCATGCAATATTTTTTGGACAAAAATAATTTCATTTTCATTTTACTCACATTTTCATAAGTAACAATGGAATTAAATAATTAGTTTTATGATTTGAACACAGTAACTCTATGATACGCTCAGTGAGGATAAAAATAACTGTATTGTGAAAAAAAGGTTATAAAAAAATATACATCCAAATTAGCTTACGTACATTAAAAAAGAAAACAGACTTCAAAATTTCAATTTAAAAAATACCAGATCAGTTAAAAATAATGATTAATACGTTATTTTGGTAAACTAATAAAAAATGTTGACATTAGCTTCTTCACCTCTAAATTTTTTTTTCAAGAATATAAAATTCTTGTTTTTATAATAATTTTATAAATACAAAATGCTTGTTGGCATATTTATCGAAGAATTCTTGAAGGTGATTGTATGTAAGGTTGTCTTTAATGGTTGTGTGTAAGTCAATTCGAACATAACGCCTGAACTCTCAGGAACATTGCATCAATGATCTATTTTGTTATCATTTAAACCACGGATGGGCAAACTACGGCCCGCGAGCCAGCTTTGGCCCACCGGAAGATTTTTACCGGCCCGCGGATAGAATTTTTATTTGCCGATCAGTGGCAAATATAAACAATATACATCCATTTTCTTGTCGATAATGTTTAAAATTATTTCTGTTTTTCCTTTTTTAACAAAGAACTGATGACATTTTTACTTTCTCTATTTTTGTTCTACAAAACATAAATTGATAGAAATAGTTAGCACAGACAGTTTCAATTGGTAAAATGTTGAAAGCAGAAGTTCTTTATAGAATAGCCGTAGATTGGCTCCAACTAGCTTTTGTCTTCTTTCTAATATAGAATCTAATATAGGTAAATTGTACTTCATATTTGGCAGACTGCGCATTTTACGCTCCAACGAGCGGGCAATCTAACAATCATCTGAAGCAGTTGTTTCTAAATATGCCAAAGTTTTACAAATCATTACCAAAAGCTAGTTTCCAAAATTTAATATTTTATGCCCAGAAAATCGGTGCTATGTTTGCTTAATCTTATATATGTGAGCAAGCGTTTTCAACTATGAGCCTTAGAAAAAATCATTTCAGAAGTAGACTAACAGAAAAGCATTTAGACTTTTGTTCTTCAAAATAAGCACATCTTACTTCGAACCTTAATATAAGGAACTTTAAAAAATGAAATCGCAATTTCCTTCATCTCACTAAATATTTAAATTAAAATTTGTATATCGCTTTATTTTTTATTTATTTATTTTTTTTTAAATTTTGAAGTTTTTACTTGGCCCACCAAAAATTTTTTTTTTGCTTTTTGGCCCTCGACCAAAAAAGTTTGCCCATCCCTGATTTAAACAATAATCCGCTCACTTAATTTAAATATTTCTGAATGAATAAGTTTAATCAAAGAAAAATTATATTCCAAAAAATACAAAATTCCGTATCAGTCTAAGATATATAGTTAACTTTCCTACTCTAGATTTCTTCTGTAAATAGTAATTTTTTGTTTTAATTATATTTATGTTTTATTAAGTATTAACTCAATTCAGTATTGTGATTTTTAAAGTAATTTAGTTAGTTTAGTTTATCACCTTAAGCTTGTATTCATCTCACCCCCCATAGTATCAAATTATTTTAGATGAAGAAGCAGATAACCTCTAGGGTTAGGCGAAAATTAATTTATATAAGCATAACAAGGTATGTCTAATTTCTACGGATATAAGCACTTTACAGTTCAAAATTCCAATAGGGTATCAATTCAGTAAAATGTAAACAAAATCTTAAGTGTTTGCTTTTGCAGTAAAAGAAAGTTTACTATTTTATGAAAACAAAACTTACCGATAGGTCCAGCTGTCGCGATGGTAAACAGTACTAAACCGAAACAAAACTGAACAAACGCCAAAGTCATTCTGAGAAAAATCTGATTCGAAATAATTCAAAAAAGCTTTTTATATCCGTTTCGGACAATAACCTCCATTGCATTTTAAGGGATCGTTAGCTATAAATTGCTCGAAAATAAGTTATTCTATTTTTGGCTATAAATTTTATTGAGTGACGCTGATAGTTATGCGTTCTGCTTCAAGCGCCCCTAACCACACCGGAAATATGATTTATTTTTACTTCCGTATATTTAGAGTGGTGAGAATGAATAAAAAACTTTCACTTGCCTTTTTAGAAGTTCGACTTGACAGCGAAATTGCTTACTGTCATATATTAATTTGAAATTCTATCTATATCAGATACTTTTTGTTTTGAAATACCCTGTAAAATATTGAAGTTTGTCTTATATAAATGATAGCTGTGTTATGTCTTTGTCTAGGTAAAGGGGTCATTTTACGTTTTTTGACCAAAGATCACAATTCTCAATTTTTTCCTCATAAAAAATTCAGATTATGGAAGATTTTTTATCTTTATTTTAATTAAAATGAGAGCAATTTTAAGCATTTTCAAAATCTTTTTTCGAATATTGTACCTGATTAATGTTTCTTTCGGTGACTTTTCCCAAAACAATAATTTCAACTCCAAAAGTACATTATTTCTTTACTAGCATGAATGTTTCGATATACAGGAATTTCGATATTTATACTTCGTGCCGTGGTGGCTCAGGAGATAGAGATTTCGCCTTCTTATTAAGTGCCCTGGGTTCGAATCCCATCGACAACTGGTCGATAGCAATTCCACACCCAGCTCGCACCGACCAGTGTGCTGACGAAAAATATCCTTAATGGTACAGTCAGATCATGGGTTGGATTCCCTCTGCCGTTAGGCTAACAGTGGGAGATTTTGTGGTTATTCTCTCTATGTAACGCCAATGAGGATTAGTTCCCTTGAAAAGTCCCCCACGAAGGCAAAATTTCTCCCAATACTTGATCCTGGAGTTCAATTGTCATAATTACAGTTACAATTACAAGGATTCAAAATTTCAAGGCAACGGAGTTGAACTGTTGGAATCCATTTGTGAGCCCAATTAACTTTTTCTAATATTAAATAAACTTTAAAAAACAAGGTTATTCTGCTGACACAACAAATGTGGTAAATTTGGAAGTGGTACTAGAGTTGTTATAATATGCAGTAGTTCTTTAATCATTAAATAATTTTCTGGTTTTTCTTATGGAGACACACGTTTTTCGCGATACTTAAGAAGAAAGTTCAAAGTAATAATTGTAATAGGAAACTGATAAATGACTATAATGATCTAATTAAAAATAATGCTCTTCAGTCTGCATAATCAGCGTATGTAACCTTGGGCGAAAAATTCGTTAAGCATATTGATTAAATGTCAGAGATGCCAATTGCTCTGCTTTCAGAATAGTGATAAATTATACAGAATTAAAAGTGATTGATAATAACTAAACACTAAAATTTAAAAAAAAAATGTTAATTTTGCCATTACTTTAAAACGCTTATCACAAGATGGTAAAACCAAAATGGTGTTTTATATAAACCTTTGAACTATACATACATAATGCTGCCCAAAACGACTTAAAATCAAATTTACTAAGATTCATATATGAAATTATACGTTTTGCTATCACCCCCTATAAGTTTTCTCAAAAGCGATGAGCGCAAGTTGGCAAGTAATACTTTAAATTTTAGAAAAAAGTAACAGTTACAATCTAATAGTAAACTATGGGCACCTGATAAAGTAATAAATATAACAAACAGCCATTTTTAATTTTCACAATAGGCAGAACGAAATTTAAAAATATCAAAAAAATAATATTACAGCAAGTTCAAATTTAATAATAACTTTAAAACTACGTTATTAAATCATATTAAAAGGAACAAATTATAATTTTTGGCAGACCTGAAACAAAAAATATAGTGCGCATCATTGCCCCAACAAATTTCTCCCCTTCAAAAATACCCGCTATGTTTTTCTTTAATAATTTTTACTTTATTTTATTATTCGTTGAAAAATTTTTACTCAACGTATTTCACGCATGGATCCAAACATTTTTCTATTGTTTAGGGTAGTTGAGTTTATTCTTTTTGCATATCAAATTCATGATGGATTAACTTCTTTTCAAAAACTCTCAATTCATATTTGATTGGCGAACAGACACTATTGTTTGAAGACATATCTGTCACGCCTTTCGGAAACCAACAGAAATATTTTTATTCATGGCAATTTCACGGATAATATATATTCTTTAAACTAGTAAGTACTGTAATATTTGCCAGAAAGAGAGTAATACCATAAGTGGAAGAAATTGAGTGTTGGAATTTTAGAAAGTAATAAACATATTAAGCTTTCTATTATCCTAGAATAAAAACTTTCCATTCTTTTAGTTGGTTAAACGATTTAATTTCGGCATATAATAAAATAAATCAGGTAGTTTTTCTTAATTTTACGATTTTAACACTGTAATGCTTAAGAGTCAGTTATTTTAAAAAACAATAATATGCCAATATTATTGTTTTTAATAATAGTATTGGCACATTATTGAAGATTATTAAAGAATAATGAAAAATAATGAAGATTTCAGTTATCATTATTTCAGGTACGTATCATTAATGCTTTAATTTCATTATTATAGATTACTCATTTTATTTTATATTTTATAACCGGCTTTGAACAGTAGACCTAATTCTGAATTTGAGACTCTCAGTGTTCGACTCTGTAGCCGAGTAATTTTGAAACGAACCCAGAAGACAAGGGAATACCTGGATCAAGAATTGGAGCAAACTAGTCTTCGTGGAAGACTTTTTTGATGGAACAAACGCAAACCCACATTTGTGATACATGGAGAGGGAAACAAAGAAAACATGAAACCATTACGCCGACGGCAAGGTGATTCTAACCCATGATCCGTCTATCACCAAGGATATATTACATCATCAGTGTGGTCGGAGCAGAATTTGTATCAACCCACCTCCGCTGGGAGTTGAATCTTAGTCACCTTTTTGGGAGGCTAATGCTGTAACCCCTGAGCCACCGCGGTTTGAGAAGTAGTTGGAATTAATGTGAAATCACAACTTTTCACTTGATTTGTTATAATCATTAAATACACAAGTGGACGAGCTTTGTGCTAAAATATAAACTAAGGCAAACAACGTTAAAGAGCACAAAAATATTTATAAAATGCAAACAGCTGTTTCGGATGCTCAAAGGGCAACCTTCATCAGTGCAACAGGAGTTCAATCATTGCCAAGTAAGTTTTAAACAAATTTAACAAAAGCAAAGTTTTCAATACCCCCCCCCCAGAAAAAAAATAATAAAAAAGATGAACAAGTAATGAAATATTAAAAATTCATATAATTTATGAATATTTACAAATTATTTAAAAATACTCGGAAATACTTTGTAAATAAATTACGTGCTTTTTTAATTCATTACATTTTTTTCATTACTTGTTTACATTATTTTTAGGTAATTAAAAACGTCACCTGGTAAAAGCAATTGTTTTAAACTTATTTGGCAAATATTATAACAAATCAAATCAGAAATTGCGAATTCAGATTAATTCTAACTACTTCTAAAAAAATGAAGTTTATGATCAATGCGATCCGTTTTATACCTCAAAATGCATACGAAACCAGAAACCCTTGCTCCTTACAATATTTAAAGTAAGAATTATCTTACATCTACACTACAAGAATATCAGCTCTTTGATACTTGTTTACATTGTTTATTGATAGTGGTGGAAAAAACATTGACCATCAAATTTAAGAAGTCAAAAATAAAATGATAAAGTACAATTTTTACTACCATTTCACATACCGTAAACCGGGGCGAGTCTACCCATTTTTTCAGTTTGTCAACTTTCAAGTGGTCAAACTTTTGTAAATGTTAAAGAAAAAAAGCTTTTAATAGCAGTTTCGGAATCGCTATTTATCCCTCTTTAAAGCTGTGAAATCGATTTTAGAAAATATTAACAGTTACGCTGTTACTGTATATTTTTATAGAACTGCTGACAAATCTCTCGTATGGGGCGAGTCTACCCATTCTACTAAAATGAATGTTAACATTGTAAATAATCAAATTTTACTATTAAATTGTTATTTTAGTTACTATATAGGATATTTATGAAGTAAAATTCATAACTTTATTA
>NC_092212.1:26068715-26104011 GCF_043381705.1 Parasteatoda tepidariorum
TCGTTTGGGGAGGAATTATTCTTGGTTCCAGAACTGACCTGCATGTTCAGAGTGTAACGATGACAGGCCACATCTATAGGGATGTCATTCTGGAACAACATGTACGTTTGTTTCGGGGCGCCATGGGTGCTGAATTTCTGTTTATGGACGATAACGCCCGTCCTCACCGTGCAAACATTGTAGACGAATATCTTCAATCGGAGGATATCACCCGTATGGATTGGCCAGCATACTCACCGGACTTGAATCCAATAGAGCATGTGTGGGATATGCTTGACCGACGAATTGCTGGCCGTCAACCCCCTCCCACCTGTCTACCGGACTTTCAGATGAGTGCTTGATGAGTAGTGTAATATTCCCCAGGATCAGATTGATAATTTGATACTCAGCATGCCTAGGCGTTGTACGGCCTGTATTGCATCGTCCGGGAGACATACTCCGTATTAACCATCATACTAACCATGTTATACTGTTTTTTGTAAATAGGTTCTTTTTTGAAATTTGCTCCAGGCAGTAATAATCGCAATTTTTATTAGTTATGTCAAACATATAGCATCTTTTTTGCTCCTTACCTTTTGTTTAATACATAGACTTTACAAATAAGTCAAATTTGTTTGGCTTCTGTCTCTTTCTGTGCCTGAACTTCATTATCCTTAATTTATGGACATGAGTGTATTTTGAAATGTATCGCCTTAAACTTACTGGATGGGAAAGTAACCGAGAATGACTTCAGGCTATACCGAATATAAAGTAAGTTCCACTTACACATGAATAATTAGACTTAGAACAACTTAGAATTTATGATGAAGACAGAAATTTGGAAATTAAAACTTTGTTTATTCATCATAAGTGTGAGCTCTACAGTATTTTTCTAAATTTATATATATTAGAACAGTAGTTAAAAGAAACATTATTGTAAAAAATAAACACAGGTCAGATATTGATACTCATATACGAGTATGCATTATATATCATATATGAGTATGTATTATATAAAATTTAGCAAACTTTCATACAGAGTTTTCCGTACTCGCAAGTACGATAATTTCCACAATTTTAATCCGATTCACTTGCAACCAATGTAGTTTTCTGTTGGAATTAACTTTATTATTTTTATTTTTTAGGTAAATAACTAAATGTTAAATCCGGAATATTTGGGCATTGTCATTGGACATTTTTCTAAAAAAATATTTTTTGCATTACTTTTTTCTTATTATAACTGTAGAAATATTTAATTAAATCAATAAAACTTTTAGAGTTACTTTTAATTAATAACATAAATATCATTCTTAAATTTAAAAAAAAATCGTTAAAAATCGCTCAAAATATGAGCATTTTAACCAGTCCTTTTACACTGCACATGTGAGGGAAGCATTTAAAATTTTTTGTTTTATTGGTTTTTGGGAATCATCTTCTTAAAACTTAACTAACTTCTTAAAAACTTAAGAAAAAGAATAGTTTCGAATATCTTGAAAATGTAAAAAGTTTCTAGCAATTTTCAAAGAAGTTTTTTTTCTTTACAAATATTGCTTTCTATCATAAAACAAAATTTAATAACAAATGAAAATACTCTGCAATGATTTTCCGAAGAACTAAATGTGATGGTACAAGGAAAAAAAAAGCGAAATAAAGCAAACTTCAAACAGGAATGCAAGAGTTATTTTTAATAAACCACGTTTCTTAGTGCAAAATAAAATTTTGTGGAAAATTCCT
Source organism: Parasteatoda tepidariorum (assembly GCF_043381705.1). Lineage (NCBI taxonomy): Eukaryota > Metazoa > Arthropoda > Arachnida > Araneae > Theridiidae > Parasteatoda > Parasteatoda tepidariorum. The sequence continues at coordinate 26,070,429 of NC_092212.1, forward strand.
AACCATTTAAAACTATATTTCTACTATATTTCTACTATATAACTACTTATTAGAACAATGCTAGATACTTTTGATCCAGGCGCCCAGGTCATAAAACGAGTTCAGATCAGTTCAGATACTTTTAATAGTTTTATTTTTTAAGTTACAAAATACGATTCACAACAAAATTATGAAATATTTTTTAAATGCTTCTTGCGCATGCGCAGTCTGAAAGAACTACTTTAAATGCTCATAGCTTAATAGATACTTTATGAATAACAACTAAATGATTAAAATTTTTCCATTTAATAATAAACTGTTTTCCTAATATGCAAAATTGAGGAGCAATACATCACTTAAAATAGGATTAGACTAAATTTTAAGGTGCCCTTTGGATTATTGTCATGTTGGACGCCAAGATGAGCAATGTTGTTTTATATAAGACAATCCAAACAGAAACCTCTAACTAAGGTAAGTCGATATTTTCCTTTGAACTCCGCATACCAGATAATGTGTATTTTCATTTTTATGTCATTTCCTTGTTTTATTTTGATATAATTTTTTTTTAATATTTTCAGTTTCATTCGGACTATAATTTCATCATATTTTGTTTTCGGCACTATTTTTTTTAACAGCAGTTAAACGAAACACAGTTTGCACCAATATATATATATATATATATATATATGAAATAACGGTGGATCCACACCGATATTTTTTAGTTAATTACAAGTCAAAACAGCATGATTAATGAGTCCATGTTGTGCATAATCTTTTTTATTTAGAAGCGATGGTGAAAGTATACATCTCAGCCCCCTCCAAGCTGGAGAGGGGAAGACCCATATCCCATCTAAGCTGACGGATTTTAGTTAGGCATGATAAACAACAAAAAACCACGCAAAAACATTGCTCCTGCGTTTTATAGGATGATTAAAAGTTGTGAAGAGGCAAGTCATTATTGCCTTTTCTGTGTATTCTTACGCCTCATCAAAATTATTTATTACTCATAGCAAATCGTTTAATCTTTCCTTATATGGAAGTAAAGGATCTTAAAATAACTTCTCTTTTGAAATATAAGTCTAATTATTATTCATTGGCATGTTTTCAATCTTGGAGTCCCAAAATAGAATTTCTACACTTATCCTTTACCAAAGATATTTCATGAAAACGAAGGAGTTTTAATGCTTTTATTAATACAAAAGTATTTAATTTTTGTATTACATCCCTCCAAAAAAAATTTTTGGTAACCAAAAAAAAAAAAAATAATAATAATAAAATTTAGAATACTATGAATTTATAAAATTTACGTTGGTATGACTGTCCTCTTTCTTACTATGAATAGCATTTTTCCAATATGTGAAAAAAATCATTTACAGTAACAACAATAAAACATAATAATAAAATTTATCTGTTTAGTGAACTGAACTGAAAGAAAAATTAAACATAAATTTATAACTTTTCAATTAAACTTTTCAAAAATTTTTCCACACAAAAATATACAAAATTTTTATGCAAAACGAATTGGACAACAAGTGTCATTTAATCAGAATTTAAGATTCTGTATGGTTTAGGGGGTTATTTACTAGATGAAATTCTGTATTCCCCGTTGAAATGACAGAATTTTATGAAGCACATTGAAATTGAGAGATCCAGACTGGACAATACAAAAATAGTTTAGAAAATTTTTTCTCACTGTGTTGAGAAAAAAAAAGTTCAAGTTTCCTCGCCAAACATCTCCACACGCGATTCGGATCTCTCAAGCATTTAGGGATTACTTCTTCCCTTGAAGAAAGTTAAAAACATTTATTTTGGACATTATTCATGATTTATTTTTGACATTTGTAGGTTGTGATTTTTCCTAAGCTTTGATACATGCACTATTTCAAAATTTTGCTTTCTTACATTTTTTTTTTGTAATCTTGGTCATTTTTTCTTTTTCCTATTTTTTCTTTTCTTTTTGTTACCCTTCACCTTATTTTTTCTTCCAATGTTTACTTTTACTGAAACATCAAACCTTTTATTTTTTTAACAATTTTTAATCATAACATTTTGAGAAGTTTGCTGTCTAATGTGCAACGATAAGTTGTCATTGTTTGAATTAGCAGAGGTGATCAATCTCTTACCAAATTAAGTAACAACTGGCCCGACACAATTAATAGACAAACAAAAGCCTTTGCAAGTTTACAAGCCTACTAAGGCATATAGTAAATCAGTATCAAGTATAAAAACTTAACTGAGTTAAAAATTTCGCCTGTCGTAATAAGGGAAACTCACAAATTTTGTTAAGTGTTAACTGTCCTTTTGTTTGGGTAACATTTTAAGTTTTCACATTTTTTTTCATAGGAATATTTAGTTTTGAGCAAGTCCGAAAAAGCAAAATTTTTACAAATTTCCTTAAAGTTTTTTTTTCCGATTTAATCGTGAAAATGATTCATAAATTAACACCGAGAGTGAAGGAGAAATTGAAGCTTATTTTTCTTTGAGTTCTGAGTAGGAGGGAGGGAATGTCGAACATCTAAGTAGACCATCGTAAACCATTCCGGGGTCACTTCATCGACGATTAAATCCAGAGCAACACTGGCATATCTAAACCTTCCGTAGGTCACTTATTAAGTAAAAGGATGGGATTTCTTCAGAACGAAATTAGGCGATTTTTTCCCAGTCACTGGGATGGGAACCTTCGGCGATTCTCTTTTTCACACCCGTTGGGTGATGGGATGAGAAATTGCCATAGCCGACCTCTAAAGAACTGCGTAGCACTGCCAGGCCTAAGATTCAAATTTATAAACACTATTTTTCCTTTACAGGTTTCCTCCGCAAAGCAAAAATCCTGCGAGGCTTGAAATAACGGTGGATCCACACCGATATTTTTTAGTTAATTAAAGTCAAAACAGCATGATTAATGAGTCCATGTTGCGCATAATCTTTTTTATTTAGTAGCGATCAAGCACGTAGGTATAGTTTTTTCATGGGGGGTGTTTTGTGATTGAAGAATTTATTAACTAGATGTAATTTAATTAAACCAGTTACATACATACAAGTAAACTCATTTTGGTTTTGATAAAATAATCTAATACAGAAATTTTCACTGTAAGCTTCATTTGAAACTAAGAATCACAACCAGTGATCTAAATGAGATCAAAATAAAGGCAAGACATAAACGTCGTTGATCGCTTCCCTTCGATTGGGACATAAGCGAAATTCAAATAAAAAGAACATTAAAGCAAAACCACCGTTATTGTCAAAAATTCACGTATAAAATATCAATAAAAATTCATCTGTTCACCGCAAATTATAATGCGTTTAAGCAGCCAAAATAATATATAAAAAAATGAATTCTTTACGAAGTAGANATATATATATTTAAAAAATGGATGCAGATGCAACAGACAGATTTAACAATACAAAGCAAAAGCAAAAAGCACATTTTAAATATACATTGCCAGTTTTTGCAGTTTACAATAGCTAAAAATAGCTACGTTTATTTTGAGTTATCAAGACTCATGTATGAAATTAGAGGAGAAGGTAAATGGCAAGTTTCAAGAAGCTTTGTTGTGCATACATCATTTTTCTTTTTTATGATGTATCTAATATGAAACCGACAAATGTGTTTCAAACTCGGAACATTCCCAACAAAGCGATCCGTTGAAATAAGTCGTATAAGTTTCAAAATTTTCTTCCACTTCAGGCCGAAGTATGGTGTATCATTGAGAAGAGCATAACAGCAGTCAATAAAGTATGGGGAATTTCTTTCAATTTCGGATACGAATTTATATGGTAACTTGCCTTTATATTGGGTAAAAAGTTTCAAACAATTTAACAAGTTACACGTTTCCTTCCTGGCACAATTTATGCAAGCATCTTCATCGGTTATACGAGCTCCAAGATTTAACAGAAGGCGAACTACACGTGACTCTTTTTTCCCTGTTGCCATGTATATTGGGCGCTTACATACACATAAACAGTTTTTCAAAAACATCGGAAAATCTATAGGTTTTTCAGCTATTTTACTATTCTTTATGGGATATTTGAGTCCCGCGGCTGCTGCGTAGCTCATTATTTCCATAAAAACATTGGAAAATTCAGAATAACTTAAACTGAAAGGTTTGTGCTTATTTTGTTTCTCTCCAATGTATGTCGCGTAGGCTGGTAATTCCAATCTCTTTAAGCCATTTAAGCGAGAAACAGTAAAAAGCAATTGGAATAATTCATCGAATGACTCATGGTGAAGGTATTGGGCGTCAAGAAATTCTTGCATCATGCGTTCCTTAAGATCTTGATTTAAGCTATTATTTTCACACAGTGCCGCAAATTCCTTAAACCACAACAACGTGATACAGTGGCGACGTTGATAAAAATTTCGCCTTGAAACCTTTAAATGATATTTTGAGTTTATTTCTTTCAAAACTCTCATTGAGCTTTCTGTGAGATTTATGCAACAAAGACGTGAGTAAAAGATGCCTGTATTGTAGCCTGAAAAGTACAACATTAACCAAGATGGATAACGATTCAAATCCAACAGAGAAAGATTCAAATCGTATTTTGCATTTATTTTCTTTAAAATGATTTCCGACTTTTTCCAGTTTTCTTTAGCATAAATAAGTGAGCAAATGGTTGTGTTGTTTAAATCCAACTTACTGCAAAAACTTCCCATTCTTTTCTTTTGAGATTTAAATAAATTTAAATGAGTAATATAATTTAATAAAGAGCATGCGTTGAGTTGTTTTAAGTCTGTTACCAATATTAGTTATGCTTATGCTGGTATTAAACGTTTCGGGAAAATTTTTTATTAATTTTATTTAACTTTAAATTGCTTTAAGACGGATAACACAAATTTTTTTTTACAAATATCTGATTTTACCTAATTCGGTTGTGGGGATTGCAAATATGAAATTAGTTTTTTTCTCGGAAAGCTGCAAATTTCTTTCAAAATGATAATTTAAATTTGATTTATTTATGGTCTGAATCTGTAAGTTTATAAAGAACGTATATACATGCATATACACTTGTTTATATACATGCATATGCATTTGTGCGCTACTTTGTATTTAACATTTAAGACAAAAAAAATTTATGACTTTCATGCATCGAATTATAAACTAAATCAATTATTGTCTTCTTTTACTCTTTATGTAGCAGAGAAGTGGAGACACTTTACACACAGGGGTGTCAATTTGTTTTACTTAAAGTGAAAGTGGTAGCAAAATTTTTGTTTCAACGAATGATTCTTTGATAGTAAATTTGATTTTAAACATTTTACTCACCGATACGTATAAAAAACTCAAAAGCTTGAAAAAATGACACTTTTTTTCATCGGATTTGCTTGGGAATGCCACTTAAAGAATCATCTGAATGAACTAAAACTGTAAACTTTAGTTTTTAAATCTATCAAGAAACTTTTGAAAAAAGCGAAGCAGATGTAGATGTTTCTTCTCAAGTTTAGATAGGAAATATTTTCAATACTTTAAATGATAAAATTATACTATTCAAAGGTTTATTTTTGATTTAATTAATTTGATTTACAGATATTTAATTATCACTTTATGAAATTTATTTAAAAGATTTATATAAGACCTCATAACTCAGGTAGTTCAGTTTCTAAGTGCTGGTAAAAGTAAACAAATTAAGATTTTATTAATTGTTATTTTGCTATCACTTAAAAAATTATGTGGTGCTGGCACATTCAGGTTTGCCTTTATTAATAATGCTTGAAGTAAAAAAAAACTGTTCACTGAATGTTCTTCAACTATTTTAATTTTGGACTGAGAAAAGCTACATCTAAATTTGGCCAGGATAAATTTACAAGTATTTAGTATGGTGAATAGGTGAGGATCTCGTGTCATTAACTTAGGAATAGGCATTCACTTGAATGAAAAATTATTCTAAGGCATCGAGATGAACTAATGCGACATGGGTGGAAAGAGTTCTAGCGTTATAGAATTTAAATTTATGCTCAAGGCTCCACAAATGAGCAGCAATAGTTTGGCGTTTTGAAGCTTAACCCCTTGGGGACGGGTGATTCAGAAAAGCATTCGTACAAAATCAGAATCAAGTTGTAATTAAATAAAAAACGGTAAGTTAAATGTAGTCGTTGCTAATTTAAAATATTTACTTTGCTTTTACTTTAATTATTGTTAGTTTAATCATATATATAATCAATGTTAATTCAAAGTATAACTAAATAGTTTTATTTTGAGTAAAGTAATGGTGAATTAAATAAATCAAACAATTATAACTCCGCCCACAAATGAACTCTTAAAGAAATACTTTGATTACCAGTTTTATCTTTTTACCCTGATTGATACGATTTTATGCTGTCACGTATTTGTGACAGTCGGCACGAAAGGGTTAATGTATGCCAAAGACTCCAAAAACGTGGAGAAATAATTTGGCTTTTCAAAGTTCAATGTATGCCCTAGGTTCCAGATATATGCAGCAATATTTTGACTTTTTCAAGGTTTAACGTAAGCCTAAGGTTTCAACAAATATGGAACAATAGCATTATTTTGGTGTTGAATGGCAACAGTCTGAACAAAATGGTTTTAGCGCCACGCTACGGAAAAAGGCTTAATTAAAGGCTTAGATTGATGAATTTATCGTCTTTTATTAAGTTTAATTGAATTTTTGAAGTTCTTTATAATAGTTTGGTCATTCGTTTTATTTAAGTTCTATAAAATACTTAGATGTTAATTCGTTAAAGTCGTTTGTTAATGAAGACAGAAATACACTTTGCTAAGTAAATTACGATTTATTTAAAATATTTTAATTTCTCATCGTTTTCCTTGTTCTTATATCAGTTACAATGTTGAATGTAATACGTATTAACATAGAAATGCTTTACTAATCCTTTTAAACTAATGAAAGAATAAATATGGAAAAGTGTTATTAATGTAGATTTTTTTCTTTTTCTGTTTATTGTAGAATATGGAGGAAAAGAAATAGACGAAAATAAATAAAAATACAATAAGAAATTCTTTTTCACATTATAGAACTAAAATGTAGAATAAAAGATTTGGAGCGGATTAGAAAAAGTTTTATTTCCACATAAATGCACAATATCAAAATATTAAAAAAAAAATAAACTAGCATAAATTTATGCAATCCTATCTTAATTCAATAATTTGATTGAAATAAAGTATAAAAACTCAACTTTAAAGCAATAGGTCACAAAGAATTATCATTCATTCATGCGATAAATATAATCATACAGAAGTAAATGAAAAAAAAAAGATAAAAAGATACCACATTATATACCGTAGAGTGTCAACTATGCACATCAACTGAATCAACTAACATTTTCCGTTAAGTATTGCTAGAGGGTGATGTATGTAGTTGATGATGTCAGAGTATCCTCCTTAAGTATTGAAGTTCATTTACATAGGTGACAGAAAGCAACATCAATACTTAATGAAGTTCCGTAAAAAATCAATCAATGCATTATCTAAGGGGCAGAAATTCTGCAGATGCAAGCCACAGTTAGCGATGTTATTATATAAGGATTAATAAAATAATTTCTCAAGTTCAATGGGAAATATTCACCTAGTATCCTAAAAAAGAAACAAATCAAATCAGAAGTGTTTCAGTCTTCCTTTTACGTCAAAGCAGGACGTTATGGCAGCTCAGATTAGTGTAAATTAATTCTCGTTTCATCCAGAGGAAGTTATAAATGCCTCTTATCGTGCTGCTATCTGCTAATAATATAGAGAACCCCCGTCAGGAATAAGGTGAATATGATAAATAATCTAGAGTCTTATTCAGTTCTTGCAACGTGCCAGCGCGCTGCACGAGTTTTCCTTACGAAGATGTCATTGCTCACAATGTTGTAATTGGCACTTTCGAATTCTATGATTTTAAGTTTGGGCCAGATATAACATAAACAGAATCCACTGATCCTCTTCGTAAGATATTAAGGACTTCAACAGGATCAATGCTGCCTGCTCTCGGAACAATGAACGAGGATCGTCGGGAAGTGTCTATATCTTCAGTTTTAGATTCCTTCACACTGAAAAAAAAACGTGAAACATTAGTTACAACAAGAAACGTGAAAATTAAGATGCATATTACCTGCATGTTATTTTCGTATTGTATATTAATTAACCTGTTAGTTAATGTCTGTCGTTGTAATTACAGAGCCGATAATTTTACTCTCAACCCCTCAAGCTAATTTGACTCTTTCTCATCGTAATCCTAATCACTGCTCTGTCTTCAGAAGTGAATTGATTGCAATAGACCTGGGACTAGAAGCTATTCTATCCGAAGAGGATTATGGTGACCTATGGATCTTGTCTGATAGCCGTAATTCTCTCCACCATCTTAGTAATTGGCCTCTTGTGGGCGACAGGATCAGCACTTCTATCCTGCTTAAATTAAAGCTCATTTCACTTAATCATGATGTTCATTTGCAATGGGTACCTTTCCATGTGAATCTCCACGGGAATGAAATGGCCGATATTCTTGCTAAGGAGGGGTGCAGGATTACAACTCCCCCTTCCACACTTACTTTTTTTGGAGTTATATTCTCTAGAGAAATCAAAAATCTCGGATCAGTGGAAAACACCCCCAACCCATAATTGGTACAAGGTATCAAAATCGGGTTTGTCCCTTGCCCTCCCGTGTGACAGGCTTACCCGGACTGTTCTGACAAGGCTTGCCAGCGGTCACATCAAGTGCCTCACTTTCAACGAGGGCAGGAAAACCTTCGTCACCTGCACCAAGTGCCAAATTCATCATGCTTCTCCTGAGCACCTCTTGGATTGCATGGGACTCTCCAAGGAGGATCTCTTTAGCAAACCTCTCCTAGTCTTCGACTTCCTTTCAGTCAACGAACTCGTGAATCTTGTCTAACTCCGTCAGACAGTGAGGATAAGCAACGACAACAACAATAACAGGGTGAACGAATCTCAACAAGCTTAATGTAATGATTTAGTGTTTGTGATGAGATCAGGAATAATTTAAAGTTCTGACTTCTAAAAAATAAAACACACTAGGTTTTATTCGGGATGATATATAAATTTGTTAAAATACATTTTAAACCAGACAAAGAATCGAGGGAAGATACTTTCAGGTATATTTCAAAGATTCCGCACTCTATGTTTAAACAAATCTGGAAAAGAATCAGTTATACATCAGTTGTGTTTTTCGAGAAACAGCCGTTTCCTTGAAAATGGTAGGATTCATAAATTTTTTAAAAATTCTTTTGGAGACAACTTCTTTAGTTAATTGTGTGCGAACTCTTAAGAGTTCGAATTCCTTAAGAATCTTCATTATTTTGTAGCTTATGGAATGTGCTTTAAATCTTGTCTTAAAAATAAAATTTATTTATAAATTTGACAGTTTTTTTAACTGTCTATGAACTGCCGTTCTATATTAGATTTGTTTACAGCCAGAGTTCAATTTAATAGTCATCTAAATTTGAACCCAACTCAAAAGACAAGATAACTCTTATAGCACATATCGGGAGGAACAATCCTTCGTGGAAGACATTTTGAGGGAAATAACCTGCTGTGTTTGTAGTGAGATAAAACGCGCCACCTACGCTGCGTTTGTGGTTTGATTAAAAACGCCATTTTCATTGTGTATCCTAAGTTTTGTTGACCTAGAATGGCAACATAAATAAGAAAAGGAATAACCCAGAATCCGTTTATCACTGGGGATATTTTATGCGAGCCATCTTGATTTTAAAATTCAACTTTCTAGAAACAATTAGCAGTACTTACATTCCACAAGAGAAGAATTTCTGATTTGAGATATAGTTTTCCACATCTGCAACAGTTTGAGGCAGCCTTTGGTTCAACGTTTCTGGTAAAAATAGAGTCAAGAATCCTCCAAGGAAAGCGATTATGGCAAAACAAATGAATGGTACATGAAATCCATACTTAGACTGAAAATAAATATTAGTTTTAATACCAGAGACAGGTATTGAGGGATTTATTGGAAGAAAAAACATTCGTGAGATTTTGCACCACACAATTTATCTCTCTACTTATTTAATTTATTATGTATTATTCATTTTAGCACTTTTACTTTTGTTTTTATTTTAGTTTCGATTTGAGCCATTAAATTGCTTATTTGTTCATTGTAATTTAATGATTTTGATGCCACGAAGCCTTTCTAGAACCTTCTAACTGTAAACGAAACAGAATTTCCATTATGAAATGTTCTGGTTATTCCTTATTTTAGAACTTACTAAATTTCCACTATGATATAGAGTTACGCAAACTGGACAAGAAAAGAAATAAGATAATAACATCTTTAACAAGATAAATCAATTGAAGATTATGTTATTATTTTGAGATTTGAAAACGATGTAATATTTATTATTTAGGTTCGATTTTATATGAAAATGTTTAGTGAACTAAAGAATTTTAATTTGAAATTTTTAATTTATATAATTTTCAATTTATAAAATTGAGTACTGGAACTGAAAAAAAAAGATAAAATGAATTCATATAAAAATTATGATAATTTTTTTTTTGCTGATTTGCTTTGGAAAATAAAAAGAAAATATTCACTTGCCTCTCAGAACAATTTTTAACAAGATTTCATAACTTCTTTTTTAAATTTGTGTTTTGAGTGACGCTTCAACATTAATGCCAACTTACACTCTATTTGCTGACGCATTAACGCAAATTTAAGTCTTTTTCCTTCCTACAATATTTATGCTTTATAGTGCAGTGATTCTCAACCTTTTTTTCATGGCGGCACACTTTTAACGATTTCGAAATTTGACGGCACACAATGAAAACAAATTAGTTTAAAAGTTGTTTACTTACCTATAATACGCTGTGTTAAATAGTTTCTGATAATAATTTTGAATGTAAAATAAAATAATATGTACTACAAAAGCACGTTTATTAAGGGATTAATTATTTCTCTCGACTAATTTTTTATTAGTAACAGTTATTTTTTTCTCTTTTGCTAGTTATTAATTGTTAGCTTGTTTTCTATAGTTATTTACTGTTAGTTTTTATACATTGTTATTTTTTTGTAATTTCTTGCAAACCAGTTTTTTTGCTAATTATTAATTATTAGTTTATTTTTTGCTCGTTATCCTTTGTTAATTTGCTTTCATAACTATTAATTGCATAGCTTACTTTAATGATTAGCTTTTATTTCCGTTTGAAAGTCAATATTTAGCTTTCTTTTTTTTTGTTAATAATTAATTTTAATAGTCATTAAATTTTCCACTTATTTCAACATTCTTTAAAATTGCCGAAGACAATTTAAACGCTTCCTTCTTATTTTAACTTATTTTAAGATTGTGTCAGAGACAAGACACTCGCCGACAAAGATGTTCACNGTGTGTGTGTGTGTGTGTGTGTGTGTGTGTGTGTGTGTGTGTGTGTGTGTGTGTGTGTGTGTGTGTGTGTGTGTGTGTGTGTGTGTGTGTGTGTGTGTGTGTGTGTGTGTGTGTGTGTGTGTGTGTGTAATAAGAAAAGAATTATAATTTTTATTGCATCATTTCTAATATTTGGCGGCACAGTGGTTGAGAATCACTGCCTTTGTGTTTCATTATTGATAAAACAAATTTGATTATACGTAATCTTTAAAAATAGAGGTTTTAAGGAAAAGCAGATTAAACATTTGAAATCATCACTGTATATATTTTAAAAATATAATGCAAAACCCACAGATTACTGTGTGTGTGTTTGATTATGTAATGTTTTGTAAACGCATATCGTGACGATTTTGATTATTTATGATGCTACTAAGTCAATAAGAATTGAATGAACTAAGAAATAAAGATGATTCCTCACCAAATATGCAACGTAAGGAGCGGCAAAGACGGATCCGGATCCTATAGTAGAACATAGTCCCATTCCTACAGCTCTCAATGAGGTCGGGAAAAGTTCTGGAGCATGTTGGTATATCACTTGATATGATACGGAACTTCCGGCTTTGGCAAGAAGAGCAGCTATGACGCCAGCTCTGACGAAGTCTGAAAGATGTAACTCCATTAAACTTACAATGCACGCATTTCCCCAAACAATTCATACAATTTCTTTTTACACGCTTAAAAAATATTCATAATTCAAATGAATCATGAATTTCGTAACAGAGAAGAAGACAACTTTCAAGTATCAAACTCCTCTCATGCGTTCTGCTTTTAACAATAAATGTCGATAAGATGCTATTTTGTGCAAAAAAGACGATGGTCCATTAGTTTATAAATAATTTTTTGTCCCTATCTCCTACATAATGAATTTCTGAAATAGAATTGATAATTCTTCCATTTCCCTTCAGATTGTGCTATAGATGGTTTCATTAAAAACAGCTTAGCCATTTTACTATACCTAAACCCATATGCAACTGAAGCACGCTTTTTGATTTATTCGAAACTGTTCAATACTTCATTCAACAAACTTGAATGAAAATTAAAAGGTTCAAACAAATAGCTATTTATTTCTGATGCTAAGAAAAAAAGTACTCTCTCCACTTTAACTCTCGACTCCCTAAAAGAAAAAAAAAATCTAAGCTCTATATAGCGTTAAAAAGTAAAACAAAATAGCAAATAATAAAAAAGAAAAAGCTTTATAAATCGATTAAAAACATTAAAAAATAAATAAATAAAAACTCTAATCAATAACTAACTCTAATAAACTCTATCAAAATAAACTCTAATCAAAACTCTAATAAATAAAACTATAAATCTAAATGACAGTTAAGCTTATTACCACATCATGGCGTTGTATGTGTTTTGTCGGAAATGATGCCACTTTTTGCCACGCTTTGAAGAAATAAATGTGTGACTTTATTACACGCGCTGGCATTAGAGTGGTTGCTCTTTAAAAAATCCTTTGTGATATTTATCAAGACAATATAATACACATCAGTGATTATCATCTTTGTTGTTGTTGTCCTATGCCATTAAGGTGCGATTGTTCTTGTTTTCCAGTGGCGCCATCTATTGCCAAGAATTCGATTTGGGCCATGCCCATACGTCACGCTCGTTTATGGGGTGGACCCATTCATACATCCATTAATTCATCAACAGATCGTAATTTTGATCTGAACCAGAGAACGATCAATCTCTAATACAGTACCCCCAGAAGTATTGATTTGCTATGGGAACATGGAGGACTTTATGACCTGACATATTTAACGTGCACCAACCACCATTACCCCTGCCTATTATCATCTTTGATAAGGATACATGTGACTTACTTGGCGGGACAATGATGGGAATTATGCAGGCTATTGTGGAGAGAAAATAGCCAGCTACAGCACTCCATCTCCTTCCTATGCTTTCCATCATAATCCATGCTACTATACTGGCCGGAACCTCAACGGCTGAGAGGTAGAAAAAGTTCAGAAATTCATTCCCTTCCAAATTCCTGGAATTCACTTGATGCCCGTAATAGGGCATGTTCGCACAAACCCTAAAATGTTCAGGAATTAGTTTCAAGTTAGAAAATATTATAGAGTTGTATGAAAAGTAAATTATCGCACAGCAGAATGCTTTTATCTAATCCAGCTTTGTTTGGCAATGGCATGATATATATATTGAAAATGAAACATGAATTAGTATACTTAGTATACATATTGTAATCAAATTGAAAAGTCTGGTTCTTCGCAAATAGCATCGGCATTTGGCAATGAGCCAATTATTAATGAAATTAATTGAAAAAGTCTTAAGTATTTTTTAAACTGATAATTTTAGGCTTATTACAAACATCCTATGCGCTTTTATACAAATTAATTAAGTTGGGAAAAATTATCCGCTTAAATTGGATGAACTTATTTCAACAAACCTTTATCAAGTTTTCTTCCACACTAATGTTTGCAAACATTGCAACACCATGAAGGAATTAACAGTCTCCTGAGCAGTACCGGAATAATTTATGCCCTGTATTGTGATACAAATAGACATGCACAACCACTTTGTAATTCTAATCAGTATGATATCTTACTTAAATTAAAATTTCGTGTTAGTTTGGTTCAATTTTCATAATGCTTTCACGGGTATTGCAATTCTCACAAACGTGAGTATGAAATGAGGTTATTGACAACTGCCTGAAATAAATCAGTTTCATTAAGCGATGAGTACATTTTCCAAATAGGAAGAGATATATTTTTAAAAGATTTATGGGCTCTCTGCAATAAACCTGAAAGTTTCAGCTTGATTAAAAGATGTTGGAGATTTCTTCAGTTTGCCCGGCGCATTGGTGGCAGCTATTTACAAAGTGCAGGGATATTCAATCAAGTCTGAAATATACATGTATTTGAATAGCAACGTACGTTTCACACAACTATGAATTTCTAAAAAAATTCTAATTTAAGAAATATTATTGTAATACACTATTAACACTAAGGAATAATTTTTTTTTCGCTGCATGAACTCTATAATAAGCTACAGTCATTATGCAATTTAATAATACATTCCTAACAAGCATTTTTTAAAAATCCTTCGAGTACACACTGTCTTCACTTCTTTCCTACGTAGGGAGTTGCAGAAGGCGATAATTCATTTCAAATTATGATGCGATACGATGTTATTCATAGTTTATTCATATGTTTAGATAACAGTTTATTCATATGTTTAGATATGAAGATCATATGTTTATTGTCTTAAGTATTTTTTTCAAATTTAGCAACATATATACATACATACATACAAGTATATATGTATGTATAAAGACCTATAAGTTCTTCATAAAAATCGGTTGAATAGTTTCTGAGAAAAATATGGTTTTTGAAAATTTGATTTCTTGGAAACTATGCAACTGATTTCACTCAAATTTTGTATTTTGTCATTAATTATATCGAAATTATATTCTTTAAAACGATATAAAGAATTTATGCCTTAAAATTCAAATTTTTTTCGACTATTATCAAATAAAATAATAAAAAATACGTAAATATTTACTAAAAATTATTTTTTCACATGGGCAAATGAATAGATTGACAAATGGATAAATGATTAGATTGACAAATGGACAAATGAACAATTGAATCTTTGGATAAATGAATTTTACAATTGTGATAAAAATTCTTCCATTCGCTTAAAAAGTTCGCGAAATATGGCGAAATGAGCTAAAAAGAGCTTTAAGGTGCCCAAACTCTCTTGACCTAGCTATGTGGACCATGTTTCCCAGATTACAGCTACCCCCTATATTTTGAGAGTTTGAAATCCGAATCAGTTGAAAAAAAAGTACGCGTATTAAAAAAAAGTACGTTTTAGTATCTGATTTTGTAATTTAAAAAATACCACTGATTAATTAGCATATTTGATGTCACCTCCTCAAACTGTTAAAACTGAGTCTGATAACATTTATGTGATTGACGTGAAGATCTGATTATTAGATCAAAAGTTATTCAGGAGGGTCCGGTTTTTTTGGTCACATTGCTCATAAGAATAAAATTAATAAAAGTCATAAAGGTATCGTCTTCTTATGAAAGATTATTGATCCTAATTTAAAGATGTTTACTTGCAATATTTATTTTTCGTCTTTTACTCTGAAATGATTACATTTTTGATTTTGATTGCTTTCTAAGTTAAGAGTTTAAAACTAAAAGATTTGGTTATTTTTTATAATGAAATTCTATGCTGTTACCTTAATACGCTCTATTTTAAGCTAAACTTTTTTAAACCGGTGTCCAAAT
This sequence comes from Parasteatoda tepidariorum, assembly GCF_043381705.1. Lineage (NCBI taxonomy): Eukaryota > Metazoa > Arthropoda > Arachnida > Araneae > Theridiidae > Parasteatoda > Parasteatoda tepidariorum. The sequence continues at coordinate 26,086,011 of NC_092212.1, forward strand.
TTATTGACTGTTTTACAATTATTTTATTTCGGCTCGAATTAAATTAATATGCATAATTCAAATTGCAGTTAAAGAGATTAGATCAGCTTCAAGCAGAAAGAGATGCTAGCACAATTTTTTTTAATATATCAGCTTGTTTGGTAAACGAAAATATTAAATTACGAGCAGTACTCAAATTTGTAATAATAATACAATTTTAATTTTAAATGTTTTCTTAAAAATGATTGCTAAGCAAAAACCTGTATGTTCACTAATTAAATAGAATATCGATCTGGAATATTAGAATAGATAATAGAATTATCAGGGAAATCTTTAATCGTAAGAAGTGCGGGCACCAAAGTAAGAAAATAATGGTTTCTTATTATACTATTAGCAAGTTGAATGCCATGGGGGTCACCGTTGACCGGCGAAGCCAAGATTATTAGAAACACATGATTCGAGTAAATTTTTAGTTTTTTTATATTATTATCGTTACTAAAATGGTTTGAAGAAGGTAATGCAACATAGAACACATAAAAATAGTTTTATTTATATACACAGAGAAGCCAACTTGCTCCGGACAGCGAATAAATATTTTCAAGTGGTAGCTTATTAATTATGATTTTTGGTTTAATAAATTCAATTTAGTAGATTTTAATCGACCACTACTTCTAAACAATTCGTAGGCTTATATAATTCACCACTTTCTTCAGTTACGTAATGCTAAACCTTTCAAAAAAATTGCAATATTTTCGAATATTTGCAAATTTAGTTTCTAGCTATTTAACGTTTGGCCAGGCGGGCAAACCATGTAAAATTAGCGCGGCATTCATTGTGTTAAGAACATAAAAGTACAAATGAATCATTAGTTTTGAACTTAAGGTGCTTGAATGAATGTTTTCGGTTGCTTAACTCTTTGGCTACTAACGGGACTCATTTGTTCCAACAAATGTTTAAAAATTACTAATTTGTCGAAAAGCACTTAAAAACTCATTGTAATATATCCCAGTCGTAGACATGGGTGAAAGCCCTTATATAGCAAGACGGAAAAGAGAAAAGCCTGGTACGTAAAACATTTCATTCCAGCATTTTTTTCGAAAAAAATGAAATTTCTGTAACTATCAAGATTTCTTTTATAATTCTGGCATATATATAAAACTGCTTCTTTTCCAAGATAAAGTAGATATTGTTGAAAAATTTAAAAAAAGAATAAGTAAACTCCTCCCTAAAACTAGCTATAACTGAAATGGTTTTACTACCAGCCTTTCCTCTTTTCCGTCTCGCTTTCACCCCTGGTCGTAGAGTCGAACCAAGTATACGTGTTTCATGTATCAAATATCCCCTAGATAGCGCAAAAGAGTTTCTTGCATGAAATAGCATTGTGATTTTGCGCTCGGACAAATATATCCCACTAGTATTCATTGGGATTGTTATGTTCATTCATATTTTATTCATATTTTCTCAAATGAGCATAGAAAAAAAACAAAAACAAATTTATTACAACAACCCGACATTACAACCGTTGTCCAGTGTGTAACGTCGGGTTATGCAAAGATTGCTTCACCCTGTATCATACCATGTAAAAAAAAAGTCCATACAATAAATTTTTCCGGAATGTTAGATGTGCTTGTAGTAAGTCGATCACTACAGGTGGGGCATATGTATCCCACCATTAAGTACGACCGGGACATATATGTCCCAACCTCTAAATTGATAACCGCTTGTCAGAAAAATCCCAAATACTACATTTGCCTTATTTATGACCTATTTTGTCCTTTTGAATAATAAACGGGACAAAAAAAGTCATTTTTTAAAATTCGTAGCCAAAGGGTTAAGTGAATAATTTCAATTTTCGTAGAAAAAACTGTTTTATGCCAAGAAGCAACAATTAGTGCGAGTCAGTCATCGGGGTCGGTGAGTGGCAACGAACAGGGGGCTTAGACCTCTAGTAATTAATAATAACCTTGATTGCTCATTAGTCGGGCACCGTTAAGGAGGACACAAAATGATAATTTCATTCTAATGATTAAGGTTAAAATTGCATTTATTTCCGTTTTTAAGGAAGAATAATTTTGAAGTCTTCATCTTAATGTTTTGCTTGATTTACTAATGCCATTCAAGGAATATTTCAGATCAAATTTAGACTTTTAAATGGCTTTCAAGATGTACTGGTTTTCAAATTAAGTATATGATGTAATATATTTAGAGTTTAGAAGGGTGACTATCTTTAGCAATATCGAAATAAATAATCTTATTTCAAATCGTTACAATTCAAAAGGTACATTAACAACTTTAAAGAGAGTTACTTTATGTGTTACAAATTAAACTCACCAGCATATAGTAACTAAGATGAATCGTTTTCTCAATTTAGAATTGAGAATATATTCTCTTGGTGAACTCTTCTTTTCATTTTCCTTCTCACTTTTCATTTCTGCTCCTAAGCTCTGCAAAAATTCATAAAGTTTTACTCATTAAAATACACACATTTGAGGAAAATCTACAATTTTATAATAAATTGGAAAAATAATGAAATTACTGTCAATATTGAAATAAAGAAGAAACAAAATTATTTTTTAGCAACTGAAAAATTATTTATTGACATTGATATTGATATGAAATTCACAAAATGTGACATATAGTGACCAGTTTCATATGAAATAGTGCCATAAAAGCAACTGACATGAATTATGAGAATGAATTAAGGAATAAATAACATTGATTTAGAGTTAAACACAATATATATTTACTTGGAAGAAAATAAATGTTGTGACGATTATGAACATAACCTCTTACTTTAAGTTTTGCTACAATTTCCTTAATTTTTATTTTGTATTGTGTGGACATTGTTCTATTATTTGATTGGTTACTCACAGTAAAAAGGGTTACACTCATTTCTACTTTTCAGAACTATAATTTATTTTCATAAATAAATTTCTAAAAAACAAAACTTAAATAAAATTTGTAATATTATATCTCAGTTGCAAATTATAATACCAATTTATACCAAATTTATTATTTTGTTTTGTATATAAATTAATTAGTTAACAAAAATGTAAAGTTTGATGTATACGTATTTTGTGACTTTAATATTTCCTTAATAAATGAATAAAATTATTATTTATTTAAAAATTGTTTATAATTGTTGTATAAATCTTTTGGCCACCAGTTGATGTAATTTAGATTGTTACTTCACTAATCTATTTTTTAACTCACGACTAACCCCAATACATAAAAAAAAATCGATCTGTTCGTTTAAACAAAGAAAGGACGTTGTGTTCGAGTTTATTAGGAAATTAATAGCTCTAATTAATCAATAACTCTTAGTGGTGATTTCGAATTATGAAGATTAAAGATTTCGTACGGTGCAGATTAGCAAGGAATGTTAAAATATTTCAATAACTCAAATACCAACTCAAAGTACTCAAAACAACCTGAAAATTTAAATTTATAAAGCAACCGTGAATAATAACATAATTTATTCTTATAATATTCTAATATAGATGTGTAAATCTTACTTGAATTTTCTCTAGGAGATGAAAACTATCAGGATTTTCTTTTCCGTTGAATTTGCTTATTTTAGACAAGATTTCGTATGCCTCTTGGTATTTTCCTTGTCCTATCAACCAACTTGGAGATTCATGAATAATTCTATAAAGTGAATTTCATACAGTTAATTTGAAATTGTAATTTTAATAATTAATAGCTATGGTAAAAAATTTATAATAGTCAATAACTAAACTTGAAACTTTTCCTTTTTTTTAAATTAAACTCTGGGATTCGAATGGAACAGTACCTGGATCATATGCATAAAATATTTTGAAGATGATTGCGGAACAATATACCAGGACAATGTACCAGATTTCTTCTGATTGTACTCCTGTTACATTTGGGTTGTACAGTATTTGTACCTTATTAGTGGAAAATATTTTGAATACGGCTGTGATTTGTACTTGGATTTGTAACATTTGTACTTGGGAATTTTTTTGTGCTTCTTTAGGGCAGCACATTATCTGTTTCATACGCATGAAATCTTTAGAAGACAGCTAGGATACAACATTTGTATCAGGAAATTTCTTCCCCTGCTAACTAAGTACACTCTCCTATGCTCAGTAATAAACAAATTGAAAAAAAAAAACCTTTTGACTAGAGCTAATAGATTTAAAAGGGTGATATAAAACTTAATTATTATGAAATGGTATACATTTTTAAATACATTGCCGGGTGAAAATAAAAGTGATAAAATAAAAGCAATGATAACTAACCGTAAGATTATTTTAAGGAAGCAAATGTATATTATTTATTATCAAATTATTTTATCTAAATAAACTGAAAAAAAGAAGAAAAAAACAGCTTTGCTATCACTTTTTTATGTATATTTTTTTAAAAAACTAGGTGTATTTTTCAGTGTTCTTAATATTCAAAAATGGTTCTTAAAATAAAATTAAATTTCGTAGTACTAGAACTTTATAAATCCAAAAGCGTCTTCGCTTCTAGTTCGCCCTTAATTCATATTTTCAGAACCAATTAATACTGGTAAAGTGAATAAAATTTAGTACTAATTATTTTTTAGAAACAATAAGTTTAAGGTAACCGCATAATGTCTTAATTAAAACGCCTTTAAAAATTTGAATTTCTATTTTTGCAAACTTTTGAAAATTATAAGGTAACTAATACTACTAATTATGAACTTAATTTAGCTTAAGTATGTTGCCATTTTTTGTATAATGTACTTTTTATATCAATACGGAAGGTGTAACTAGGCCTCTTCGGCAAATCATGGGTTAACATGCAACACCACAACAATTGTGAAGATCGAATTCAATAGATTTTTGAAGTGAACAAAGAAAATTCTATGAATAAAAATTTACAACAAACCCAAAACAAAATTAAAGAAAATTTATTGTTTATACAGTTTTGCTAAACAAAATATTTTTTTTCTTGCTTAAAATTTTTTTTGTAATACTCTTTTGCACGTTTTTTTGTAATAATTTTTTGCATTTCTGAAAGAAAAATGTACTTACTTCCAGTAAAGAAGCAGGCAAGCAGATGCTGTTGCGGTCATTGCACTAAGGTAGATCCAGTTTCTGGTAAGCCATGCCATTGCGGGCAAAATACACATTCCTATGGTCCAGGCAAAAGTTGATATGCCACTAATTTTTGCTCGATTTTCAGAACTAACAACTTCGAGGACTACAAAAAAAGCCACACAAGGAACGTTTTTAGGAATTTTTGAATAAACAGCATTCTACTCAGCTTATTATTAACATAAATTTGGGTATTTCTCTATCAACTGGCAACACTATAGTTATTTTACGTCATCTCTGTGCTGCCGGGTGCGAATTGAATTCATATCGACCTGCTATCTAGTGGATTCGAGCCCGAGTAACCTTCTTGGGATGGGAGCGCTCTATCCTCAGAGCCACTACGGCTCAATTCTAGTGTTTTGTATTATTTGTTGACATAATGTTGCCAGATTGGCAACACTGCACCAGAAAAGGTTAACAGTGTACTTTACGCGAAATCTATTGTGGCAGCTATCATTAAAAAACTTAAATGAGAGCTAAAATTATAAAGTTTTTGCTGCTCTTAATTCTTAAATACCACCATTGTTTCATGTGGAAAGAAAACTGTCACGGTGTACGCGTTATGGGTAGCAAAGGATGTTTTTCTCGTCTCGAAAGCTAGCTGAAACGAAAAATGCAATGAGTTTGTTTTCCTTTTTATGAGGAAGTAATTAAAAAAAAATCTGGGGGTAACAGGTCAATTAAAATTTTTGGCATGGCATAAACTTTACCAAACCTTATAACTTTACACTTCCCACCCGCCATTTCTTGAAGAGTGAGTAGTATCTATTAATTAAGTGAATAATTATGAGGGTTGATCTAATGAATAATTGACACGTCGGTTAGCGTCAGAAATATAGTTATGATAGTAGACTTTTAAGGACAGTTAGAGATAAGCTCTGCAGACTGTGTTTAATTGATTAACAAGGAACGTGTTAAGAAGTTAATCACAGCATGATAGCATTTAAAGTGAATGGTTAAATCTGACGAAGATAGATGCGTTCAGAACAAATCTTAGTCTAGTGCGGTTTTTTGTGATAAAATGTGATTTTATTTTTATTTACAGGGCAGCATAGAATGGCAGATTCGTAATTCGCGATCGCAACGAACTATAGGGGGCGTTGTTGTATGAGACGCATACCTGCGATTTCTATATGAACCGTCATTCAGTTACTCTGGAGACGTCGTTAATGTAGCGTGTAGCATTGCAACGTTCCTTCTTTAATGTGGCTTATTAAATTTAAAAAAGAAAAANAAATGATTTAGTTTTACTTTGAACTAACATTGATTATATATATGATTAAACTAACAATAATTAAAGTAAAAGCAAAGTAAGTCTGTCAAATTAGCAACGCCAACATTTAAACTACCGTTTTTTATTTATTTATATCCTGATTCTGATTTTATACGAATGCTTTTATGAATCACCCGTCCCCAAGGGGTTAACTAAGTGAATAAGTATAAGAGTGATTTGTATCTATTTACAAATTGAATATCTCTATGGGTGAGTTGTATCTATTAACTAATATAAGTATAAGAATGAGTAGTATCTATTAAGTAAGTGAATAAGTATAAGGGTGAGTTGTATCTATTAACTAAGTGAATAATTATGAGGGTTGTTCTAATGAATAATTGACACGTCGGTTAGCGTCAGAAATATAGTTATGATAGTAGACTTTTAAGGACAGTTAGAGATAAGCTCTGCAGACTGTGTTTAATTGATTAACAAAGAACGTGTTAAGAAGTTAATCACAGCATGATAGCATTTAAAGTGAATGTTAAATCTAACGAAGATGGATGCGTTCAGAGCAAATCTTAGTCTAGTGCTGTTTTTTGTGATAAAATGTGATTTTATTTTTATTCACAGGGCAGCACAGAATGCCCGATTCGTAATTCTTCAATGAAAACTAATCATTTTCGATTCTACAGAACTATATTTATGGAAGATCACGGTGTGCCCTGGGTCTTAGCAAAACTGATATCCATGTAAACTGTTCTCAAAAAAACTTAACACCATTTGTTCACAGTTGCTTGTTCAAAGCAGTGTTTGCGCAATAAATAACATAAATAGCTACCGTTCGATGAAAATGACCACAGTACGTTCACCTTCTGCCTCAAAATGCGTATTATTACGTCGTGGATTAATGAATATTTAAATTTCATTCCCTCTATCCCAAATTAGTTGCTATATTTAGGTCTAACATTTTGTCCCATATTACTTGCTATATTTAAAGTAGGTGGAGTAATTTATATTTCAAGTATCATTACGTATTTCAAGTTGCTTAACTTCTGATGCTGTTTAGTAGATCAACACCAATAACACAACAATACTAATGAATTCATGATTCATTAGCTAGAAGATAGTTTCATGCGACTTCTGATGGAGGAGTTCGTACAAAATTGGGCATGGCTAAACAGTGTGCGAACCCTGGATTTTTGAAATTAATTTGGTACTGATTTTAAGACGGGAATTCATGGTAAGTAAATGTTGTTGACTGATAGCGTAGTACCCTGAAATCGTGAAAAAAGTTCAAAGAAAATTATAAAATCATTAGGATAAATAACCAGGGCAAAAGTTTTCAAATGTAGCATGTAGTTTGGGAAAAAGGGAGTATTTAAACACTTTTAACACGTTGAATGCCATGGGGGTCACCGGTGACCGGCACTGAGTTTGCTCGTGGCTCCACGGGGGTCACCAGAGACCGATACTGAGTTTGTTCGTAGCGTCACGGGGGTCACCGGTGAAGCCAAGATTATTATAAACACATAATTCGAGTAAATTTTAAATTTTTTTATATTATTATCGTTGCTAAAATGGTTTGAAGAAATTAATGCAATATAGAACATACAAAGGTAGTTTTATTTATATACAGAGAGATCCCAACTTNGCATTCGTACAAAATCAGAATCAGGATGTAATTAAATAAAAAACGGTAACTTAAATGTAGTCGTTTCTAATTTGACAGACTTACTTTGCTTTTATCTTAATTATTGTTAGTTTAATCATACATATAATCAATGTTAATTCAAAGTATAACTAAATAGTTTTATTTTGAACAAAGTAACGGTGAATAAAATAAATCAAACAATCATAACTCCGCCCACAAATAAACTGTGCTAAAGAATTACTTTGATTACCAGCTTTATCTTTTTACCCTGGTTGATACGATTTCATGCTGTCACGTATTTGTGACAGTCGGCGCGAAAGGGTTAATTGTGATTCTTGGTTTAATAAATACAATTCAGTAGATTTTTATCCGCCACTATTTCTAAAGAATTCGTAGGTATATATAATTCACCACGTTATTTACATATATGTCATGCTAAACCTTTTAAGAAACGAGCAAAATCTGTCTAATATTAGCAAATTAAGTTTGTAGTTATTTACCGTTTGGCCAGACGGGCAAGCCATGTAAAATTAGCGTGGTATTCAACGTGTTAACTCTCATGTGAACTAGTAACGCAATCAAACTAATTAGTAATATAACTAGTAACGTAATCTAGATGCAAGCAATCCGTGGAGCACTCTTCTGATTTCAATTCATAGCTCTGAAAAGTTGTGCTGCTTTTGTTTTTAACCCTTTGCATTCGAGGTTCTTTAACCCCTTGGGGACGGGTGATTCAGAAAAGCATTCGTACAAAATCAGAATCAAGTTGTAATTAAATAAAAAAACGGTAACTTAAATGTAGTCGTTGCTAATTTGACAGACTTACTTTGTTTTTGCTTTAATTATTGTTAGCTTAATCATATATATATTCAATGTTAATTCAAAGTATAACTAAATAGTTTTATCTTGACCAAAGTAATGGTGAATGAAATAAATCAAACAATTATAACTCCGCCCACAAATAAACTGCTAAAGAAATACTTTGATTACCAGTTTTATATTTTTACCGTGATTGATACGGTTTTATGGTCTCACGTATTTGTGACAGCCTGGCGAAAGGGTTAAACGATGAAAAAGCGGATGCAAGCACTTAAAATTTAGAAGAATGTACTCAATATATACACACTTATTGTACAAACTTTGATGGCTACTAAATAAAGTGGTAAACATGTAAAAATCGTAACACTTGGAGTGGTAGGAATTTTACAGGTAGTAATAGTGATTGATAGAGGCACTTCTCGAGTGCAAAGACTATATTTTTTCGAGCGCTATCATGCGTGACCATTTTTCCTTCAGACAACTTTTATGTAAATAAAGAAAACTTTGCTTACGTAGTATAAAAACTATGGTATAAATCGAAGTAAAGAAGCATCCATTGAGAGTTCGGAGGAAAAGAAACATCCAAAAATAAGGACTCAGCACAGAACTTATTTCAGTGACGGCAATCATGAAGGCAAATATCATTAAAGCTGGCTTTCTGCCGATCCTTGAAAAGAAAAACAAATGTATAATGTTAAACTAATTTATTAAACCAATTAATATTTTTTGATTAAGTAATTGATTTAAGATTTTTGTTAAGAAATATTTAAAGGAGTTATAAGGATTGTGGATTTTTTTTTCACATTATAACAGACTTTTTTAGCCAAAACTATTGTCAGAAATTGCAAAAATAAGAATCGTGGTCATCAAATGCATGGTTAAGATGAGATCTGATTTATTTAATGTAATTTTCGTTAAAATTCAAAGTGGTTGATAAAAAACTGCGCAGCTTAAGAGAAAAAAACTGTACTTTCTTAGTGATTCATATTATTGTAAAAAATAAATAGAGTCTTTTGAGTTATATTACTGTTTAATATAAGCAGGGTGTTTTCAGTTTCATCATTGTTAAAAATGAGCAGGGTAAATTTTTTTTTAAATAGCGTATGCAATTTCTATCTATACGGCGTTAACATTCCCCTTAAAAGCATTAACATTCGTTTGTTTGCTCGGAATTTTCTTTTAATATCAAAACTGCATCACGAAGATTCCGTTGACTAATTTGGGTATTTTCCAGTGTTACCTACTATTTTAGTTATTTAACACTAGATTGCCTAAGGAAGTCATTTTGACTGCTTTTAATTTCAATTAGAAAAACAATGATGTACATAATGGCACAATTTCTTAAAATTTTGTACAACATATAATTTTTTTTATTGTGAATATTTGCTAAAAACTTATTATATAACTGCAAATAATATAAAAAATATTAAAAATTAATTTTTAACAAATTTCTTTACACATTATTTATTCTTTTACAATCCAGTCATTTTGACTGCTTTTGGGGCAATATAGGTATATACAAAGTTTCAGTCTTTCTAGTGTTAATAAATCGTAGTCATATAACTGGAAACCGACAAAAAATTATTTCTGACATTAATATCTATCTATATTATATAAAACGCTAATACGTACGTATGTATGTATGTATCAATAAAACCGATGATATTTCTTTTCTCGCGCTGGCAACAGTTTTCATTTTTAATTGATTGGATTCGGCGCGCAAGAGCACGTAGGGAGCAACCAGATAACAATAACCAGAGTGAGCATTATCAGGTTGTTCAATTCAGATTCATGCACTAAAAACATGACAATATTTAATTTAAACTCAATTAGGAATTAATTAATTAATTGAAGTGAGAATGCTTTAAAAGGCCGCTGTTGAATTGATATTTTTCTACTGGGAGCTACCTAAACGTCTAAAAAACGTTTAAGTGTTTGTATTGAATGCATTGAATTTTTTTATATTTCGCGTTTATTTATGCATTGAATTTTCACGCTTTAAAATGCAGAATATTAGTGAAGCAATATTTGATAATTTATTTTGCTAATATGTTTCTTATTTAGCTAATGTTTTGATTTTTTCACCATGTACAATCTAAATAGCTAATATACTTTTTTAAAAGCCAATAAGAACATTGGTAGAATTCATCTACATAAGTACAATACTATGTCTTTGATAAAATACTATGTCTTTGATGATAAAATACTATGTCTTTGATGATAATATATTATGTCTTTGTGCTAGAACATTGTGTTCATTGGCGAGCGAGAGCAGCGAGCCATGGTTCACGGCGTGAACCACATAGGATTGCGTAACAATTCTAGGGGGTTGGCGAGCGTTAGCGAGCAGGGGGCGGAGCCTCCTAGTACTATTATAATATACGCGGATATCTCCGTTTCTTGACATACATTTTCAAAATTAAATAACTTAATTGCTAGGCCTTTTTATTTGAAAAAAAAATGGACATGTTGTCTTTTGACAACATGTCCATTTTGGTTAACCATGGTGACTTAACCATGACATACCTTTTGGTTAACCATGGTGACTATCTAGCTAATGCTCACCAGATTGTTTGCAAGCGAAAGTTAATTGGTGAACTCCACGATTACTTAACCTTTCTCCTTTGTTACTCTTATTGTATTTTTTTGCTCACTAACAATATTTAGTTGATTACAATCGATGAATACGAGACAGGCTTTGGGATGAAATCGTGAAACTCTGTATCTTACTTCAGCGCTTGTTAAGTAAAACGTACCGCTAATACAAATAATCAAATTAAGTTTTGCATTTAATATTTTTATTTTATGAGCAATATATTTACAACGATGCTTTGTGTACATTGTTTCACTAATTTTTTGCAGTTTAAAAATGTAATTAATACTTTTTCAATGGATAAATTTTGGGAATGCGTCATCTGTAGGCTGTATAATAATTGCTAAAAGATAATACACCCACTATTTTCTCCATAGATGTTTTGATTTAATGATTTAAAATTAAAATACGAAAATTTCAAGAAATTAGGTTAAATCAACAAAATGAGTATGTCCGAATGGGCTTTTTTTGTGCCTATAGTAATCATACCTGTCTGATAGGAATCCACAGAGGGGCGTTCCAAGTGTGACGCCAACGAACGACAAACTGATGACAAGACTGCTGTAATAATCGTCCTCGCAGACCATTTCCCACTAGAAATACAGCCAACAACGAAATCTATTAGAGATTGTTTTCATTAAAAGTTGAAAGATAGAAAATTTTCGTTCGAAAGATTCATATAATTTTTAAGAGAGATTCTAATATGTTAGTTCTCTTTAAAATGGAACCTGTAAAGTAGAAAATGAGATCAAATGAGATCTTGTCATCATGATCTTGTTTGAGCCCGAAATTGAGTGAAATTATGCATTAGTTTTGCTGAAATTAAGTAAAAAGATCAATAGATAGGTTAGTTTTCCAGCATAAAAAGTTTGTGCCGAAATAATTAGTATAATGTGTGTAAAAATATTATATGATTACTATAATAAGTTTTTAGTATGATATTAACACAAAATTTCAAATTTACTACAATTTAGTACATTTAATAAAACAAAATGAATTAAAGATAAAGAGATGACTGGATCTAAATATGAAAAGCAATTATAATAATGTGTGTAAAATTTTTATATATGATTAAAATGATATGTTAATATATGAAAATGGCATAATATGATTAATATGATTTATTAATTTCCTTGAAATGAAGTAAAATAAGTGTTAGGTAAAAATCTATTATTATAGATAGATCAGTTTTCTTATATGGAAATTCGAAGCTTGAATAATTAGTAAAATATGAGTAAAACTGCTATACAAATATAATAAACTATTTATAATAAGAGAACAATAAGATATTAGTATAGCTTTTCATCAATTTCATTGAAATGAACTAAAATGAGCAAAAGATAATATTAATAGATTAAATTTTCTTTATGAGATGTTAAAGTTAAAACAATATAATGTTTGTTAAAATAATATAATGTTTGTAAAACTGTTATATGAGCAAAATGATATGTTTATAATATGACAATAACAATTCATTAATTAATACTACAAACGAAACAAAATGAATGATAGATGAAAGTATGCTTAGATCAAAAGCAATTAGTATAATGTGTATGAAATTTTTATATGATTATTATAATATGTTTGCAAATGAAAATGACATAATATGATTAATATAATTCATCAATTTATCTGAAATGAAGTAAATATAAGTGTTAGGTAAAAAGCTGTTATTATAAATAGATCAGTTTTCCTACATGAAAATTGAAAGCCTGAATAATTAATAAGATGTAAGTAACACTGTTACACAAATGTAATAACCTATTTATAATATGAGAATAACATAATATTGGTATAAACTATTCATCAATTTCATTGAAATAAAATTAAATAAGCAACAAGTAAAATTCAAATTCAATAAAATAAAATTCAAAAATACAAATAAATCCTGGTTGATTAAGTACTATATGACCAATAGTCATTAAAGAATTTTACCTAAGTTTTGAAATTCTCCTTTTTTATTAGAAATTAAAAATAACAAAACTTAAGATTAACTTACTCTAGTTACAGATGTTGCATCATAATTGGTTTTATCGAATTCCCAACCATTGTCACAGGCTTTGGTTGGCCAACTTGGATTTACTGTAAAATTTTCCGTTGATAAGATCTCCGCATAGTTGATATCATACATTGAACAAGAGGGATCATTTGGCGGACTCAGGAGATCTAGTTTAGCATCAGTGGGGAGATTTGAAGCGGCGACTTCTGGTACGAAGCACCAATGTTCAGGAGTACTAGAAAGGAAGATAGAATTCATGGAGAACCAAGGAATGACCAAACTGGCCGGGATGAGAAAAGTAATGGATAGAAACTTTTGATAAGGTCCATTGCCCCCAACGTCATTTAGAATATCTTCAAAAATCATATCTTCGGTTTAAATGGATCACAAATAGTCAGTAATTGACCTGAAAAAGCAATAAATTGCATGATAAATCAGACTAGAAGGAGGAGCAATTCGAGGCAAAAATCTAGAATTTCACTATTATTTTGAAACAATGAAATGCAGAATAAAAATTTGTCTTATATTTGTTTTGTTACTATTGTTTAAGCATTGTATGAAACGCCGGTACGCTAAACATAGCTATCCTATAAACACCAGCTATTTTACGGATACTAAAAAAGTATTCTATAAATTACTTTCTTTAGGCTTTTCAGAAAAAAGGAGATTATTATATACTTTAATCCATTAATTTCAATACTGCGATGATTTTTTAAGAAATGCATTTTCAAAAGAAGAGGTAAAACATGTGTTTGAATTGAGTGGATATTGTCGTCTGTCACCTACCATTTTAGATTTTAGAAAGGTATTGTAAAAAGCCTTCATATCTATATAATTATAAGCTAATTCATCAATTATGTCTTTCATTTTTCAAAAATCAATTATTGTGCATATCAAATCATGTATTATCTTTATTTTTAATTTAAGTCTACAATCAATATTTATAATGTTATGTAAAAACGTCAATCTGCCATATTGAATTTTTTCATTGTTTTATTATTTCCCAAGCAAACAGCTTGATTTTTTATGGCTACCACAATGTTTGCCAAATCAATGTATTTTACATTACTGTATGTAATTCAATGATGATTTGGATAGGGGCCGCTTCCCGGCTCAGGTGCCCAGTTTACTTAAATAAAGCAATCAAGTAAATTATATGCTAACAATGAAGCACTTGTACTATCACTTTTTTTCCTATTTAAAACTTTTAGCCCACTTTAAAACTTCATTATTCTTAGCCACTAATCTTTTGCAGAACATTCTGAGATGCCAACTTGCTCCGGACAGCGAATAAATATTTTCGAGTGGTAGTTTATTAATTATAATTCTTGGTTTAATAAATTTAATTTACTATGTTTCTATCTACCACTATTTCTAAATATTTCAAAGGCTTATATAAATCGCCACTTTACCAAGTACTTTCACTGCCTGCTTACCTCAATGCTCATTCAAAACAGCGTAAAAATTCCAGATAAATGAGATCAAAACAATAGGACTAGGCATGGCAGGCTATACTCTTTAAAAAGCAAGTAAAAATAGTCTAACATTTGCAAAGTTTAGTTTGTAGTTATTTACCGTTTTTTCTTATTCATTATTTTGGCGTGTCCGGAGCATCTGGCATCTCTGAACGGTCGTAAATTTTTGTCTGGAGCACATTAACATTTGTGACCTAAGACAACGCAATTTTGTCAAACATGCATGCTTTATCTCTCTATTGTTTAGCTAATAGCGGTAGCTAAATATTGGCAAACGCTTAGAAGCAAACAGTTTAATAATTTTATTGGTTTGTAGCATTTATAGATTAAGTGTTGCCGGTCTGACTGGTAACAATGCGCTGTAAAAAAAGTTAAAAAACTTGATGACAAGCTTCAATACTTTAGCTGGGTTCGTACGGACCTGAAAAAAAAATTTATAACTGGTATTAATTTTGTTGTAACAAAGCTGAAGTTTTTTTAATGTTAGCTTCTACTATCTAATTAAAGTATCATATTACAAACATAATAATATAAAAAAAATAATTTTAATATTACTACCACTTTTTAATTTTTTCCAGTTGTGAATGAACCCTGTTTAATAAATATTTTTGATCACAACTACGTATATTTTTTTAAAGGAAATATTTTCCGACAGAATCTGAATTTTCATGGATATGCATTTTTATTAATGGAAATTTCATCTAATTAATTAAATGAAACTGTTCCCGCTATTAAAATATTTCAAAATCCGTTAAAACCCCGCATAAAAGACATTGTTTACTTAAAATGAGTAGTATACATTCCATCAAAATTTCATTATTGAAAAATACGTTTTTTTCTTTTCATTATTTTAAAAAATATTTATTTCGTGAACTACGAAACTCAAATTTTATCAGTCTTATGTATTGTATAGTAGTACAAGTAGACCAACTGTGAAAGATCTTATAAAATGGTAGCATATTAAAAGTAAAAATTTGCAAACACTCGTGTGTTATTGCTAACGTTTTATTTATATATTTACCCCCGGAGATAGTGGGAACAAAGTAGCGTTTTGAATTGAGAATCACACATTAGAGCAATAATCTTTCTTGCCACTAGAAAAATTGTTCCCAACAAAGTGGAGCAAGATTCTATTACTAGTAGAATTTTAAAATATTAAAAAAGAAATAATAAACTGTACCAGTAATATTTTGAAATAAATTAAATAATCTATTAGAATTTCCATTTTAAAACGGATATCGTCTGACAATTACTGCTATTAAAAAACCGGAGATTTAGATAGTTTCTGGGTAAATTAAGTTATAGTATAGGTCTATTTTTCTTCGATATGTGAATTTAATTTTAAAATTAGCCACCGCCATATTCGAGACATTCCAAATAAGTCAGAAGGTAAAATTTATTTTCATTAGCTTTCACTTCATTACATTACCGAACTAGCAACTTTCAACTCGTTTCGCAAAAATTTTGTTTAGGTTTTAATGTATGCTTTATTTGTTCATTTAAACTTATTTTCTACAACACTACATATTATTTGATTTAAAAGTTCATATGCAGCGGCACTTTATTCCAGCTTTTTCATAATTAGGTTTTTAAAATGTTGGCAAAATTACCGAAATTCTATAAACATGGCTTTTAAATGTTTACACTGTATAAAATATTCGAAAAAAGCTAAGTAGATGGCTGGATTGCATTACATTAGCTTTCAAATTTCAGGCCTTCAGATATATCATCACCTCCTTTTCGCATTTATTATCAAAAATTGGTTGCCTGGGCGGCGCAGCAAATATTTACAGTGTATAAAAACATTTTGAGTTTGCAACATTCTGGTATGATATCATCACCTCCTGCATACCTGCCAACTTTTGCGCAATTTTATTTTTATATTTAAAGTGGTAGTAAATATATACTATATTTTCTTTTATAAGCTTAATTTTTAAATGATTATGATCACCATTATTATTAAAAAAATTAAGCATATATATTAATATGCGTTACTATCATGGTTACTATCATGCGTTACTATCATCGACATCATTACAGGCTCCCACGGGCATCACCTCAGATGAAGGAGTCAGTTGTCCGCTTCGCGGACAGGCACTCATTATCATTTTTCCCAGTGGTATTAAAATGGAATTAAAACTTCAATTTTAAGCAAACAAATATGATCAAAATCATTTAATAATTATAAAAGAAAAAAAAGTATATATTTACTACCACTTTAAATAAGAAAATAAAATCGTCCGGAAGAGTTGGCAGTTATGGGCACTCTGTTCTCAACTCCAGTTCAAGTTCATGGTTGTCAGCTGATGTTTTGTCAAATACAACGTATTTTTTTGCTTACAATTGAAATTTTAATTCCATTTTACTACCACTGGGAAAAATCATAATGGAAGGGATTAAAAGTTGGCAGGTATGCTTCCTGCATCAGAAAGCCTCCACACGGATTTTTAAAAGTAGTCTGCGCAGTAAGAAAGCTTTCACTATTATTATAATAATAAGCTATTCATTAATATTTATTTTATATTCGGTAAGGAAAAAATCCCAGTGAGTCAAATTTTTATTTTAAAGACTCTCAAGTTAAATTCACTGAACTTTTCACAGCAGACTTTTACTTAAGACGATTGTTTAAACTTTTAAATACCAGGGATGCCAACTGCTGTCTATTAATTTAAAATTAAAATATCCAGAATAAGAGATATTTTTGCCTGTTTTTTAAATGTCTCACCACGAGAGGACTACGACAAAGATGCATTTTATATCAGGCCAGCGATGCCAACTTGCTCCGGACAGCAAATATACATTTTAAAATGGTAGTTTATCAATTGGGTATACTATAGTCTACGTCACAGGTTGTGTTATTCCTACTTAACCCTTTCGCGCCGACTGTCACAAATACGTGACAGCAAAAAACCGTATCAATCAGGGTAAGAAGATAAAACTGGTAATCAAAGTATTTCTTTAGCAGTTTATTTGTAGGCGGAGTTATAATTTTTTGATTTATTTAATTCACCATTACTTTGTTCAAAATAAAACTATTTAGTTATACTTTGAATTAACATTGATTATATATATGATTAAACTAACAATAATTAAAATAAAAGCAAAGTAAGTCTGTCAAATTAGTAACGACTACATTTAAGTTACCGTTTTTTATTTAATTGCAACTTGATTCTGATTTTGTACGA
>NC_092212.1:26104396-26160678 GCF_043381705.1 Parasteatoda tepidariorum
TACGTCACAGGTTGTGTTATTCCTACTAAATTTAACCCATGAACGGCATTTTCTGCGAGCCTAACTTCAAGCCACAAATAAACAAACGAAGTGTTTGATCGTTTAAATAGCTGCTCGCCAGATTTTATTGCATTATAAAGAAAAGTAATTGATATTCGATTTTTGATTAATAATTGATTTATGTGGATAGTGGCATAGAATTTAGCATTGCGTCATGGTAAATGTTATTCCTACTAAGTGGAAGTAGTTGTGTTTTTTTTATATTATACCCAATTGTGAGTGTTGGTTAAATAAATTCAATTTAGTAGATTTTTACCCACCACTACTTCTAAACAATTCGTAGGCTTATAAAGTTCACCACTTTATAGTTCTTATGTAATGCTATACCTTTTAAAAAGCAAGCAAAAATAAAATATTTGCAAAATTTACTTTGTAGTTATTTACCGTTTTTTTTAATTATTTTGGCGTGTCCGTTGGCATCTCTGTCAGGCTTTGTATGTTTGATATGTTGTGGTGGAAAAATGATTTAAAATCAAATTTACTAATCTGAAAATAACTTAAAAATGTGTCGACCTTTCAGAAATATTTTTTTACAAAGCGGGACGAAACCAAAAGCTCATACTAAAAATCAACCTTACAAGAGACATTATTCGAAATTTTTATGGACTTACAAAACCATCGAATATTGCTTAAAAATTGAAATAAAAATTTCCAAATTGAAATTCGGAAAGACTTGTCTTGCATATGATACCTTGGTCCGTGAATAAAAAATCGCGTCATCATGTACTGATGGGGTTAATAGCAATCACCAGAGGCTTTACGATGGCGATCTTACCGATGATCTCCAAAAGCAAACAAAATCTCGTAAAATCTGTCCGTGACGTAGTTTATGAACCGTATTAAGAATAACTAAAAGCTTGCAAGTGAATGTTATCATAAGTTTTATTAATTACATAAGAATAAAAAAATAAAATAAGGGGCGAGACAGTCCATCCAACGCCTCCTATAACTGAAAGCCTCCACATGGTTTTTTATATGTAGTCCGATCAGACCACTGTGAAGGATATCTACTTTCCGAACGAGTCACTTAATACAAAATCTAATTGAAATAAGAAAGTGGTAGCAAATATGTGATTAAAAATTTGTTTTATTTATGAATATTATTGGCTTGCCTTATTCACTTGTCAACCACTACAGATTCAATTCTCAAATATATATGATGAATTTCTCTCAATTACTTTTATAAAAGGTTTTGGGTTCATACTCACAACTGGTTCACTTTTTAAATAGTCTGCGCGGACTACTTATAAAAAACCGTGCGGAGGCTTTTTGATGTAGGTGGTGATGGTCCATCCCAGTTTTCCGGTTTATAAGAATGACAGTTCGATATTTTATATTATTTTTTTGTTATTAAGAATCATATCATGTGATTTTCCTGTCCAAAAAATTAATAAAATTATAAGGAATTGTTATAATTTTATTAAATTATAACATTATTAAGTAATTAAGGTATTTCCCATCTGGAAAGAAAAATGTAATTTTTGTCGTGTTTCCTTACTTCGTTTTCTCTAGCTTTTCCTTTCAAAATTGCTTTTACGGCTTACTTGGAGAGTAACTTTGATGGCAGTGAGTTTAATAGTAATAAAAATGACAAATTGTAAGCCATAAGTTATACAAGGAATGATTTCAAACTGAATGGCTAAAACAAATTTTTAAATTTATTTTCATTTTTATGCTAAACTATTTTCTAAATAACTCTTTTTCTTCTTTTTTAAATCACTTTTTAGTAATTCTGAATGTTCCAAAGAAACAGATTCGACAAATTTAATTTCAAAGAGCATTTTTTTTTAAATTGAATTATTTTAAAAATACTTGAGTGCATATCAGAGAAAACTGAGGATCAGTGAACGGGACATAACATCTAGGATTATGATTATGTCCAGAAGAAAATAAACAATTATCGTAGCAATTCCCGTAAACAATCCTCAACAATTATCTGTAGTAGTATGTGTTTTCCGTACTTTCAGAAAATATTTATTTAGTAGTAGCAAGAGTGATGCAGACTCCAAATATTTGAGCTATTTACGAATTATTGTTTCTTCAATGGGAGCTAAAGTAGAAGTTTTGGAAACATATATACTTTTTAAAAAAGTTATTAGCATTCAAGTATTTGTTCATACAAAACTTCTGATTAAAACATTTTATTTTAGAGCTATTCTATTGAATGAAACTTCTGATTATGTATCTGATTTAATTACTTCTGTTTAAAGGTGAAAATAATTACTTTAACATGTTCACGCCAGGGTGACCCACCAGTGGGTCACGCTAATTGTCTCATCGGGCGGCTCACCGGAGTAAAAACTGGTAACAAATAAATTTCATTTTTTAGTTTTTTTCCGTGAATAATAAAAATCCATAACTACCAATTGTTTCTAACGGATGCAATTTTCATATTGAATTGCTTCTTCACCGTGATAAATTTCCTTACAGTGAATTGTTATTGCTGAGAATAGATTAACTCCTCCCGAATATTATCTGATATTGAAATAGCTCTTCTACCAGTATTTTCTCTTTTCCGTCCCGCTTTCAGGCGCAATACCCGGCGTGAACATGTTAATTCATGTTTATTAAAATATAAATGCATTACCTTTTCCGCATCTAGGCAAAGTATTTTCTGAAACTACGAGGAATCCATAGTAGGAGTCTTTGGTAATCCCTTTTTTTTGTTTTCACCCAAGTCCATTTTTAATATTTTTACGTAATAATAATTTAAAGTATTTATATATTCCTTTTCTGATTAACTTATTCATAATTACTGTCTTGGTGGGGAATTTAAGGTAAATATGAATACAGAAGCAGGAAAAGTTTTTTGGAACGCATTTAGAGTATTGGCGGGAATTGAAAATCAATCCAAGCCATTGGACGACTAAATAACTAGCATTAGTTGATGCAGTTTTTGAAACTCATGACTTAAAATGTTGCGGAGTCCATCCTGAAAAAACGAAACAAAAAACATTTAACCTAGCGGGTAATCAATAATTACAATAACGCGATTACAATTTTATCTCCTCCTTTTTTGCCTGATTTTTGCAATATTTTCTGTATATTGCATACTGACTAGATTATCGTATTCTTTGTTGCTAAGTAAACTCTTCTTTCAAATGAAGTCTCTCTTTTTCAGACCGATTTTTATGTATTTGGTCAAAAAATTCTGACAATCCAATTTTTCTCAGGGAATTGTTTAATTGCGTTATCTAAGAAACCATTATGCATATGAACTTGAAATTTTTATGAAAATTCGAACATAAATTAAGTCTTTCGTTTAACAGAAGAGCCGGGAAATTATACTCTATAAATATTTTTGTCTTATTTCTTAAATGTAAGTAAAAAGTATTATTTTAATTTCTAAATCAATTTTATTATGAAATTTTTCTTCTTTCTTCGTGGAATGATGAAAAGTAAAATTTATCAAGTAAGAAGAATATTTTTTTTATATCTAATGAAAAAACTTTTTTTATCTATTGAAAAATCTTGATATCCAAGGATGTTTCATTTCTTTCGAATGAAAGTCAGTTTTTGCACTTTTCCGTCTCTATATATGTAGAATTTAAGCCATGAACTTTAGTACTATTTCAAATATTTGAAAAAAATTCCACAAAAATATTGGCCGAATTATTGGTTTGAATTATTATAATAATTCTGAGTATTGGCTTCCACAATAATGAGTCGGAAGCTCAAATAATTTATGTTGCAAGATCTATTTTTTTTTTTGCATTTATTCTTGCGAAATGTGGCTTAAACGTCCTGTTTAAGTTTAAAAAAATTGCATGGTATCAGCAACTAATTGAAATATCTAGGTCAGATCAAATCCAACATTACCAAAATGATGAATGTTAACCATTATGTTAATACTTATATAATTCATGAAGCAATAATTTATTAAAAATTCATATTTAATTATAATTCATGTTATAAAATTAACTTACTTTCTTGCAACTATGTTTCAAAAATAAGCTTTCTTCTACTCAGCTTAAAGTTTCAAAAAATTTGCATTAGCAACTAATTGAAACACGTTGAACGAAAACTTCAGCGGAGACCAAACTTAAAATTCTAAACCAAACAGGGAAAAAAGAAACTATAAGTACGGATGTGACTCCCTAAATATACACAGGAAAATATTACATCTACATACAATAATGTACATGTTATGGTATAATGTAAACATGTTTTATTTTGGGAAACTGTTTGAGAATACATTATGACCGTGTTTACCATCATAAAAACGAATTTACAACATTAATATTGATTCCTGATTCAATGAAGTGTACCTGGTCAAATATTTTAAAGAAGGTACTGAAATTGCACATAATATTTATCGAATTCGAATTTAATTTATGGTTTTTTAGTCTTTGTCAATATTGTTAAAAAGCCTATCATCTCGACACTAAATTTTTCTCTAATGAGGCTGTTAACCAACGATCAATTAAAATTGTCTAAAATCGCAATTAAATCGAAAGAAGTTACTTTTCCACCATAAAAACCTTGATTTTTTTAAACTTGCTGCTAGTATTTAACAATCTAGGCCGGGATAGCCTGGTCAGTAGCGCGCTGGACTAACGTTCGTGCGAACGGGAGTTAGAATCCAGCCGGCTGAAGACGCCTCGTGTAGTAAATGGTTACTGGCACACGTTAAATCAAAAGGGTGGCAAAGTCCTCCGTGTTTCATTACAAATCAAAACCTCTGGGGGTACTTAATTAGAAATTGATCGTTCTCTGGTTCAGGTCAAAATTACGAGCTGTGGATGAGTGAATGATTGTATGAATAGGTCCACCCTATAAACGGGTGTGACGTATGGGTGGTGCAGAGGTCGAATTCTTGGAGATAGAGGGCACCACTGATGGACATAGATGGCACCTGTCAGTGACAGGAAAACGGCAATGGAAATTAGGACACATTCTAGGTGAACTATTCGCTAGTAAAAAAAATGACGCATGCTTTATCTACACCAGTGTTTTACAAACTTATGACTTTTGTATACCCCTTCTAAATTTCTCGTAACGCTGTGTACCACTAATAAAAAAATGAATGTATTTTTTACTAGAAAAAAATTGCACAAAAGTCAAAAATCACAACTGGCTGTTGACATCACCAATTATTAACTGTTAATTCTGCAAAAAATAGCCAATAGAAAAATACGTAATCGTAAATTTTCATGGCTAGCTTTGCTTTTGAATAAATTTCTTTAAAATTTTCGTTTGTTGCAAGATATTTCGCATAAGAACGCGTACCCAAGTTAAACTGCTCCCCCCCCCCCCAATTACACGTACCACACTTTGGGAAACACTGATAGAAAGAAATAAGTAATAAAGTTGTCTCAATGATTATTAAGGTAACGTAGTTTTTTTTGGCACAGATGTTTCGTGTTGTTAGCAATTTCCATTTGACTAATTTGAAAAAAGCAGAACATAATCAGTTTGAAATAAATTCTGAAGAAAAAAAAAAGTACAACCAAGTTTACAAAAAAATTGGGTTTCATACTTTTTTAAAGGAAACAAATTTCATACAACATTCAGTATTCCAAGCCTACTAGTTATAATGATAGATAAAAATCAAAGAGATAAAAAAAGTTTACCCTCGTTACTAAATTTAGGATTTACTTTTGATCGTTATTCAAATATCTATGATACGTAATTCAATAAATAAAATTTCTCTTATCCGAAATTACTTACATAAATGTTCTTAATTACCATTTCTTCGGTAGAACTCTAAGGAACATTAAACTAAATGTCTCTTCCTAAAATATTATATAATCAATATCGTAAAGAGTAAAATTTATATAAAAATATCTTTTGCGGTATAATTATAGAAACTAATATTTATAGCTTATAATAATTTCGTACTAAAGAAATAAAACAAATGATAGATGATAGGTATCGTAATGTATATTTATTGTAGTGTAAAGGTAAATTTCACCGAAATGACCTAAGAGTTATTTTGTTGTTTTCTGTGAATCTGTAAACCAGTTTTAGCCGGTATAGCATGTACCTAGGTGCCTGGTATATTTGAAAAAAAAAAACCTAGTTTTATCGAAAAATATTAAACGCATTTACTCTTTTCCTTGTTACTTAAGAGTAATTTTCAGCTTGGAGGGTGGTAAATTTTTCGTATAATTGCTCTAATTTGTTTATTTAAAAATATCCTTATATTTCTTTCAATTAATTTTTCCAGCCTCAAAATTCAATTTATCAAGGTTTTTTTTTCAGAGGCAGTTAGCGCACTAAAAAACAAAAACCGATTTCATGATTTTTTTTTTCTTGCAAGCTTCCTTTGCATAGAACAAAATAAAAATTGAGCCTTTAAGATCAGGGGTCTTTAACTTTTTGTGTTCTAGTGCATCATCAGAAAGCCTCCACACGGTTTCTCATAAGTAGACAGCGTAGACTATTTAAAAAATGAACCAGAATGAAAAAATTAAATGTGGGCATGAACACAAATTCTATTTTAAAAGTAATTGAGAGAAATTTTACTTATATATTTGAGAATTGAATTTGTAGTGGTTGACAAGGGAATAACACAACCAATCACATTCATAAATTAAACAAATTTTTAGATTTATATTTTCTACCACTTTCTTAGATTTACTAGATTTCGTATTAAATGTCTCTTTCGTATATTGGTTAATTTTACAAAGTGGTGTGATCGGAATAACTATGAGAAACTGTGAGGAGGTTTCCAGTTTTAAGAGGCTTTGCCAAATGCCGCACCATTGACTGATGATTTTGGTGTAAGTTATGGAGCCTTTTTAGAGGAGTAAGTGATTTGTTGGAAATCGAAATCAAATGTTAATCCTGGATTGATCGTGAAGTAAACCAATGTTACTACTACATTCATAACGTATTCAAATTCTTAGAAATAATCAAACTTTCTTGTCAATTGATGAAAGAAAATCCATCAACTTAGTACTTTAACACATTAAATGCCACGCTAATTCAACATGCCTTGCCCGTCTGGTCGCAAGTTTTTAAAAAGGTTTAGCTTTACATAACTGAAAAAATGTGGTGAATTATGTAAGCCTACGAATTGTTTAGAAATAGTGGTGGATTAAAATCTTCTAAATTGAATTCATTAAACCAAGAATCACAATTAATAAACTACCACTTGAAAATATTTATTCACTGTCCGGAGCAAGTTGGCATCTCTGTGTATAAATATAAAACCATTTTTGTATGTTCTATATTGCATTAATTTCTTCACACCATTCTAGTGACGATAATAATATAAAAAAATTTAAAATTTACTTGAATTATGCGTTTCTAATAATCTTGGCTTCACCGGTCACCGATGACCCCCGTCGAGCTACAAACAAATTCAGTGCCTGTCACCGGTGACCCCCATGGCATTCAACGTATTTATGATATTTTTAAAAGTTGTGATTTGTCCACAATTTGAAGGGTTTTTACTTAAAGCATGAACATAGTACGATACATGTTTGGGTAGTTAAATTATTAGACTTAAATTTAAAATTTTTCTTTCCAAGTATCGGCATTTAATCACAATATTTTTAATGCTATAACTGCCTTTACGAGTTTCCCAGTAAACAGAGATATTACATTTGACAAAATTTATTGTTAGTATAACTTAATTTTACTTACTTATACTTCATATTAGAAATAGGTGAAAAAACAATTTCTCTAGTAAAATAGTGCTCTCAACTTTCTACGCTTTTTGTAAAAATTTAGTCTACTGGTAGCTATGCTTATGTTTTTATGTAACACTTAAACTTATTTTCCACACCACTACACATAGATGACTTAAGAGTTCATATGCAACGCCACTTTTTCGAGCTCTTCGTGGTGAGGCATTTAAAATGCTAAAGAAAATGTCTCCCACTCTATAAAATATTTTTCTAAAAGCATAGTATTTGGCAAGTCTGGTAAAATTAATATTGTTCTAAATAAATACACCTGTTAATTTTGAAATACGTATGAAATATTTTCTCTTTTATCTATTTATTCTAAAACTGCCGTTTCAAAATGGTTAATTTCGATAAAATTCTCAAAGGCACTTCACGACACTTCACGCGTACAGTGTTTTTCGATTTTATTTAACGTGTCCAATTATTGATACTGCAAACGATAGATACTGTAGAAAGAAATCTTTTATAGTTCCTCGAAAAGGATAATTACAGGAGAAATTTGCTTGATTTTGCTAAATTTTGACCATTATGCCAAGCACAACTAAGATCTCCTCTGCAGAAGATAAAAATTGTGATGGTATGTGATATATGAATCATCCTCAGGGATGTTTCCCAGACCGTTGCCAAAAGCTCATTGTGCAGTCCTAGTGCGATGTAAATAAAGTGCCTACCTGACTGTCTAGCAGATGCCAGCTTGCTCCGGACAGCAAATATATATTTTAAAGTGGTAGTCTATCAATTGTGATTCTTGGTTTATTAAATCAAATTCAGTAGATTTTTATCCACCACTATTTCTAAATAATTCGTTAGCTTATATAATTCATCACTTTATTGTAGTTACATACCCTCCAACTGCTACGGAATTTCCGTAGTTTCAGAAATCTTCTTTTCAGACGGTAGCAAAATTAATGTCTTAATATTTAAAAAAAATTAATTTTAGCGTAACTTGTCCACTATTACTTATAAAAGTGCAGGCCATATGGCTAGATTCTTAAGTTCTGATAA
The DNA here is from genome assembly GCF_043381705.1 of Parasteatoda tepidariorum. Taxonomy (NCBI): domain Eukaryota; kingdom Metazoa; phylum Arthropoda; class Arachnida; order Araneae; family Theridiidae; genus Parasteatoda; species Parasteatoda tepidariorum. Next base: position 26,113,099 of record NC_092212.1, read on the forward strand.
AAGTTTTATGAGAGATCCATTTGCTTTAAAAATTTCTACTTTGGTTCGCTACCACTAAAAAGAATTATTTTCAAAATCCTCATAAGTTGGAGGGTATGTAGTTACGTCATTTAATACCCTTTAAAAAGCAAGCTAAACTAGTCAAATATTTGAAGAATTTACTTTGTAGTTATTTACCGTTTTTTTAAAAATTAATTTGGCGTGTCCGGAGCAGTTGGCATCTCTGCATCATGCCAAAGGATACTGAATATAATTAATCTTTATTTTGATGGGATAAACTACTAAAGTCATGCTTCGGCAACTCTCTTTACATAAAGCATGGCTGTAAGCTTTAATATAGTGAGACGGAAAAGAGCAAAAACTGGTACGATGGACATTTTCTTCGAGAAAAATTAAATATCTGTAACTATCAATATTTCTTTTATAGTTATAGCATATATGTGACACTGCGTCTTTACTGAGATAAAGTAGATAATGATGTTAATAGTTTGAAGAAAATTATTAAGCTCATCCCGAAGTTTGGCTATAACTGAACCCGCTTCTCTTCTTTTCCCTCTCGCTTTCACACCTGTGTAAAGCTTCTGGGAAAAACAATAATTAATAATAAAAATTGGATTTATTTTACTTTATTAATTACGTTGGCATATGGCTTTCAGATTTGTGCATTATTTAAGTGTTAGTACTGATTTATAGATTTTTGGGCATTGAGCTATAATTTATATAAATTAACAGATTTATGCAAAGTATGTATAAAAATTAAAAAGAAGCAAGAGAAAAACTCCAATCAAGTTACAGAATAGACAAAAGGTTGAAAGGGAAAAATCAAACTTAATTTCGAATCTAAATGGCTCTTAAACATTTTTACAATAAGCATAACTACTTCTAAAAAGAAACTTTATTGCAGAATATAAAATTATTTAAAGAATCACGTTTTCTACGTAACATAAAAATTGAAATACTGTCAAGGTTACTATAAGTAAATAATTTAAATACCCGAAGTATGTGGTGGCATATTTTCAATATTTTTTTACGACTCACTATTAAAGTTCGCATACAACAGAAGTCGTATCGAGAACAAAGTCATTAATTATATTTAGAATAGAACAACTGCTTTTAATTGCCATTGGGATAAAAAAAGTGTATTTAAAAGAACTCGCATATAACGAATTAAATAATTAATTACATATCAAATTGAACAACTTTTTTGAATTGTAATTTGGATGGAATTGTAATTGCAATCACGTAGAAAAAAGAGTTAACAATGAATTGAGTAATTAATTACAATTCAAATAAAACAACTGATTCTAAATGTAATTGGAACAAAAAGCGCGTAGATGAAAACGAGCTATTAATGTATTAAATTAATTACATTTCAAATAGAACAACTAATTCAATAGCATTTAAAATGTTGGTGAAATGGCTAAAAATTCTGAAAGCGTTAGGTTTTAATCGCCTTAGTTGTCTACTATTACTTTGCTGAAGGCGTAACAGCTGGCAGAACAGCAGTTGGGACATCGGAGTGCAAAGTCTTAATAGGTTTCGATTATTTTTCTCTTGATATTAGTTTTTGAAAAAACCTGAACTTAATTTTCTATAAATTTTAGTCAGTATAATTTAAAACACCATTCATGAACAAAGTAAAATTGTTTGTTTTTAACATTATATTTATTTTGAAATGAAACAAAAAACCTAATTTTCGGTATAAATAAGTAAATATAAATGAATAATAATAATAATAGTAAATAAATAAAGGAGAAAATAACTAAATAAACAAATAGAGAGACGAAGGAGTTTTCGTGTGATTAATTTACTTTCATAGCTTACACTCCCGAGCAAATATTTTATTTGTTTTCAGTAGCAGGGGATATTTAAACGGAATATTTTCGCTTCAATGATTTCAAACATGAAATCAGTTTCTCACTACAAGCTACAGCTCTTATGTAATTTAATAATATAATCTTAAACAGGATTTTTTAAAAATCACTCGAGGGATTACTAAATGCCCCCACTTCTCTACTACGTAGGAAGTGGTAGGAAGAAGGCGATAATTCATTTCAGCTTATGCTATGATTCATTATGGTTATATGTTTTTTTTGTCTCAAATGTTGTTTTCAAAGTAGCAGACAAGTGTACATGTACGTATATACATTCATTACAAACTTGTACACTCAGACAAAAAATAAACTAAGTAAAACACATGATTTTGTAAAAAAATCTATAATTTTCAGGACATGACTAATTTGAGATTTGAAATCATCACACCTGAATTATGTAACATGGTATACTGTATAGATGTAACAAAAAATTTGTTCCAGAGTGTTGTTTATCATTCTGTTTGTTAGATAAATTAAATAATTGTGAACATGGTTGCATACACGTACTACGACATCTAATGAATTTTTTTAAAGTCATCTAAAATAACGCATTTATTTTGTTTATAGTTACACAGCTAAAATGTTGTTTCTGTAAAACTGAATAATTTAAAATTAACGGTTATTTAATTTTTTAAAAAAAATGAAAAAAAATACCGAAAAAATTCAATGGAGAAATGGTTGTAGATCAATTAGGAGAAACCTAAAAAAACACATGATGCTTTTTACAGTTTTAAAAATGTGGTGGATGTTATGAAAAATCTGTTTCCGTTTATTTTAATTTTTTTATTTATCTTTTTGACAGTACGTCATGTGTAATTTGCAGGAAATGTTTATATCACACACAATTGGTGGAAAGGAATGCATTATAGGAATTAAACGGCAAGCAATAGCTCCCCTTTTTTGTCAGTTTTAAAAGGGATAATATTCTTAGTGCATCGAAAAATTTAAAGTTTTGAACTTAATTTTTAATTCAAAATCTAGCCTGCTTGCAATTTTCCTAAAACTGTGATCACACTTTCATTTTTAAAAAAAATAATCTATTTAATTAGTTTGTTGAGTTTATTTTTTTCTCATTTCCTTCCCATTTTCTTAAAAAAAAAATTAAGCTCCTCAGATAGATTGGTGATCTTTTATGAGGAAGTTCCTCAGCATGGATACATAGGATAACCAAAATAGAAAAATTTAAAGGATAAAGAAAGTTAGTCACATTTTAAGGGATATTTATCAATCACTGAAAATAACGTAAAGTGATCGCTTCCGTGAAAGCATGCTTAATGTAACAGAATTGTTTTTGCTTTCACTCTAATTTTAACGTAACTAATATACCCAAGTTTTGAGTATGTTGGCGTAAAGTTTTCTCAAATTATATAGTAATCAATAAAGTAATGCAAAAGATTATTAGCCCTACTTTTTAATAAATCTATGATAAAATAGTTCGGATACCAATTTTTTCCCCCTGATTACAGCCAATCTGAAAATGTCTCTTACCTGCTTCAATCACTCAGCTGTTCATTTACATTGGGAAACATTTTTTTTTTGTTGTTTTCTAATGCATGAGAGTTTTGCATTTATCTCAGATATTTTCGCATCTGCAATCGGCTTCTACCAACAATCTTTAATTTTAAAGCAATTTAATAATTCTATCCAATGATTTTTTAAAATTCACTCAAGAGAATACTATATGTCCCCCACTTCCCTACTACGTAAGGAGTAGTTGGAAGCTTGAGATAATACACTTAAGCTTATGATGCATTAATGACCATATGTTAAGGACCCTATGTTTTTTGTCTTAAGTGTTATTTTCAAAAGAGAAAACAAGTGTATATAAATCATGGGTGAAAGCCCTTATATAGCAAGACGGAAAAGAGAAAAACCTGGTACGTAAAACATTTCATTCCAGCATTTTTTTCGAAAAAAATGAAATATCTGTAACTATCAAGAGTTCTTTTATAATTCTGGAATATATATGAAACTGCTTCTTTTCCAAGATAAAGTAGATATTGTTGAAAAATTAAAAAAAATAATAAGTAAACTCCTCCCCAAATTTAGCTATAACTGAAATGGTTTTACTACCAGCCTTTCCTCTTTTCCGTCTCGCTTTCACCCCTGATATAAATCTATACGTTCTATATAAACTTCTGCACTCAGACAAAAATATACTAAATTAAAAATATAATTTTAAAAAAACTTCATAGCTTCAAATTTGAAATATCCCACACCCAGATTAGCTAAGCCCTGTTAGATTTAAAGTAATATTATTAATACAGTTATAATTTTTAATGCTCGTTCCAAATAATACATTTTTTTGCAAAATATTTTGTAGATTGGTAGTAGACTCTCTTCAAAGTTAGCCAACATTTTAAAAGTCTCACCACGTGAGAGTCGAAAAAAGTGGCGTTTCATACAAGAACGTTGTTAGTGTGTAAATATCTACAAACTAAATTAGTACATTTTGTTAGTTTATAGAAAGCTTAGCGTGACACATCTGAAAAACTAACTATTCAGATTTTTCGAAGTACCTAGCCCTAGGATGGGCTATCTGCTTCTTCATCGAGATGTAGATTATTGGGAGTTGGGTAGAATTGTCCGAAGGAGGCTCATCGCTTCCTCATCTTTCATCAGGTCCTGAAGTTCCTTGATTAAAGAAACAAGTCGGTGGTCAATTGTGGCTGGGGTCTTTTTTCTTGTGTAGCTTTTTCTCCAGGGGCGGGCCTCGCACCCTGAGAAATTTGATGTGTGGGCTTGACTGCAATATATCTGGAAAAAAAAATGCTGAATTATATATACCTACGAAATGTTTAAAAATAGTGGTGGATTAAAATCTACTAAATTGAATTTATTAAACCGAGAATCACAATAATTAAGCAAAATTTCGAATACATTTCGTGCAATTCCATAAAAGAATGTAAATTTTATAGTTCTATATCATGTTATACGCTGTCAGCCAGCTGTTTTTCGCGGCTTATGTGAAAGGTCAATGCCAGCAAGCGGTGGCAGACGCACAGGCTCGGACTGGGATCGAAAATCGGCCCGGGCATTTTAGAGATATCGGCCCACTACTTCACATAAACACCGCGTGAGCGAAGAGTACGCGGCTCCTAATGTATCATTTTTGGACATTTTTTACTTATAAATTCTCATGAACTTAAGTTAATTTATCGAAGTAAGAAAGTAGATAAAAATTGCTTAATAATCCTTTATAGAATATATTTCAATTTAAAATACATGGTTCTTATGAGGAAACATTGGTTGATAAAATCAAAAGTAATGTGAAAGATGAAGAGTAAATAAAAATATTTATTATACTACACATACATGAATGATTTATATAAAAAAAAATTTAAAAATAGATTTGATGCTTCTTCAAAAGTCACTAAATTAAAATTAAATTTAACTTTTGAAGAGGCTCACTATTTTCTGCCACTTGATCGATTATGTCGTCGCTATCTAATTTCATTAATAGATTTTTTTCTATTTGCCATTACCATGAGAGCATTCAAATTATCAGAAGATAAAGTACTCCTCATTCTATTTTTAATTATTTTTAATGATCTTTCACAAGCCACCTGACTTTTTGACAATGTTAGTAAAAATTTTAATGCTAGACTAATTAAATTGGAAGAATTGGTCAATCAATTGAATCTCTGTTGTAACATCTTGTGGCAACAAATAACACAATTTTTGAACGCACTGCGTGTCTCACATTTTAGACTTACTTCTTCTGTTTCCAAAGAAAAGTCGTTATTTCATTTGAATGATCTTCTGTGATTATTTTATAATCTCCTAAGTCTGAATTTTTCAGTTTTTCCCAATGTAAAGCTAAATTTCTTAGTTCAATCCGAAAACTTTCACCTATAGCTGTTTCGTCAAATTTTAGCAAGAGTTTGCTTAGCTCATTTAGTTCGCCAGATTGAAGCTTGTTAAGACGTTTTTCAGGAAAACGTTTCGGATCTAGATAGGAAAAATCGGCGTACAATTTTCCATTTGCCAGAAATCGGCGTTCCATTGACGCTACAACTGTGCTGAAAATAATGTTATGGACGTTTATCTTAAATGCAGTGGTTTCATCATCAAAAACTGTTTCATTCGACGCTGTCTCACCCGGCATCAATTTTCTTTTCTTCAATCTTTTTTATGGAAACTTTGTTTGAATTTCAGTTTCAGTTTCTTCAAGCTCCTTATTTGCGCAAATAATGAAATCATCTGTAACTTATTGTACACCTTCAAAATCTCTCACTATTTTTTTTATGTTCTGAACACGTTTGTGATACCATTCCAAAAGCTTTTAAGATGTCTAAACCAGAGGTTTGCAAATATTGGGAGAGCGTTGTAGTTAATTCAAATATTCTTGAGAATATTTTGACGGTGATTACTGTTTCATATTTGCAAAATGATTCCAAAAATATTTCTGCCTTTGCACGGATATCTGGCTTGAAATTTGAATTTTGTTGTATAGTTTCTAAACTTGTAATCAATGTGGTATATAACGGCTTAATAGTAGAATCTGAGTTTGAAAATTAACCAAACATTTTCTTTAATGCAGAATCTTTGGACCACCAACGTGTTTCTTCAATAGTTGCGAGCCTTTTTTTTATTTCCGTGCTCGTTACTTTGTTCCCAGATGTTCATGCGTTGGTATGATTCACGGAAAAATACTGCGACGCTATTTAGTAGGCTGAAAAACTATGCACTTTCAATTAGTGTCTTCGTGGTATCTCCTAAAACTAAATTTCAGACATGTGCATAACACCACACATGAATGAGACCAGGGGACTCTTTGGAAAGCCATGAAGAAAATCCTTTATATTCACCTTACATATTTGCAGCCCAGTCAGTTGAATTACCGATGCACTTTGTTATATCTATATTACAAGACTTTAAAACTGAATCCACTAAAGAAAGCACATTCTGTCCAGTTGAAGATTTACATACACTCTACAACAGCAAGAAGTCTTTCATATACACGATGTTTCATATATTTTTTAAATAGAAACCTATATCTTATTTGGCATCATTGAAGAGAGTTTTTGAAAAGAAATAACTTTTACTTAAAATATTTTTTAATATCTCCTACTATTTTCAAGATAATAGATAAGAAAAAATACATATTAAATAGATTTTGACACATTCACTAAAAAATTTTTTTTCGTCATAATGTCTTTTACCTTCATTAAAATACCTTTGTGCTTTTCTTCATATGTTTTCGAAAAATTGAAGCGATTTTGATAATTTAAGTGAATTATTTTTGATAAAAATTATAAATTGAAGTAAATAATCAGAATTTTTTTCGTATCTATTATCTTGAGAACAGTAGGAGATATAAAAAAAATTCAAGTAAAAGTTACTTTTTTTCGAAAACTCTCTCCAATGATGCCAAATAAGATATAGGTTTTCATTTAAAAAATCAAAACTGTATTCAAATTCCGGTACTTCCGGGAATTAAAAATATCACTATTGAATTCCTTGGGGTCGATTTAGTCATTAGATTTTTTATTTCAAATTGATTATTTTCATTCTCGAAAAAAATGGGTGGCACGCATGATCTGAATCACTCTGTATATTAAAACAATATTATTACTACATATATCATATATATGTTATTAAATATTATTATTATTTGCGCAATATTATTTGAAATTCATGCAATGTATAAAAAGAAATTTTGCGCTTCTGGCTCGGTCCAACCGGCCCTCAGGCCAGACCGGCCCACCGGGCATTTGCCCGGTCTGCCTACTGGCCAGTCCGGGCCTGCAGACGCAGCCTAAATGTAATTTCAGTGTCAGCCACCGGTGGTTGACGCGGCCTAAATGTAATTTCAGAGTCAGCCACCGGTGGCTGACGCGGCCTAAATGGAAAGTCCAGTGTCAGCCACCGATGACTGACGCGGCGCTCAACGTGCTAAATCAATTTCATAAATCAAAGAATAATGCTTTAGAAAATAAACTTAGCTACCACTAGAAGACATCTGACCGAAGACAGTAGAAAGTTGGCTGTCTTAACCCCGTATGAAACGGATGGTTTCGGAAAAAAAAGCATTTATTATTTGGATCTGACGTCAAAGGACAGTGCTATTTTAATGCTACAATGACGGGTAAAAATATCTACTTAATCTGAACATGCATGCAAATACTTCAACACTTGAAGATGTCTTTTCAGTGGTAGTGAACTTAAGCTGAATTTTAAATAGAAATTTTAAAAAAAAATCGCTAAAATTTAAACATTTGAAATGTGACTTTATATATTTATCCCAGCAAACACAGCATTTCAGGCGTGATAACGTGCCCACATACAGTGGCCGATAGCACTTCCATCTTTTCAACATATTTGGCCGAATCGGTTGCGGCAAAAAAGTGTCCGGCCAGCCGGCAGCTGGAGCCGATACTGTCAATGATGATGGGTCGATAAATTTTCCGATATCGACCCATTATAAAAAAGGATATTAATTTACATTGAGTCAACAAGTAGCCAATAAATTTCCATTTGCGATGGTTATATTCTCTTCCTTATTTCTTGCCGTGTTAATGCTTTATTAGGACTCTCGTTATATATGTTTAAAATTATTTGTGTTTAATAGTGCTATTCAATGAAATTAAACAAATTTTTAGAGCAATCTTTAATTAATAACAAAATTATCGTTTTAAAATTTGAAAGAAAAATCGTTACAAATTACGCACGATAAAAGCATTTAACACGTTCACGCCGGGGTGACCCATCGGTGGGTCACGCTAGATTGTCTCATCTTGGCAGCGCACCGGAGTAAAAACTGGTAACAATAAATTTCATTTTTTTAGTTTTTTTCCGGGAATAATAAAAATCCATAACTACCAATTGTTTTTAACGGATGCAATTTTTATATTGAATTGCTTCATCGTCGTGATAAATTTCCTTACAGTGAATTGTTATTGTTGAGAATAGATTAATTTCTCCCGAATATTATCTAATATTGAAATAGTTCTTCTACCAGTATTTTCACTTTTCCCGGCGTGAACGTGTTAAACTTTCATACTACGCAAGAGCGGAAGAAAATTTAATAAAATTTTTTTCATAATTTTGTAGCAAATCGTATTTAATAAGTAATAAAAAATGCTCGATTTGATTATCTTAAGAAATTTAAAATATTTCTAGAAATTTTCTAAGTCTCTGTACTTTTCCCTACTACTTACTACTTTTTGTACTCTTACTTTAAATACTCTAACAAGTTAGACGCACTTTAATATTTAGATTTAAGGAACACGATAGATTTGCCCGTTATCAAGAATACGAGAAATCATCAATTGCTGCACATTGTTGGAATCTTGGGCATAAATTAAAATTCGACATAGCAAAAATTATTATGTCCTGGAATCTCGTCTTATTTATTTGTCTTATCTTTAATTGTTTGTCTTATCTTTTCTTATATTTTATTCATATGAATGCTGATTCCTTTGTTAAAGACAGTAGTATCTCACCACCTCTCTGTAGTGCGTGGAAATGCATTTTACCCTGATTTCCTCTTCTCGCCGCAGTGGTTTTTCTTGATCTGTTTTTCCTATTTTTTTCTCTCTCGGCTACTGGTTTTTTTTCTCACCTTTATTTTTCGTTTTGTATTTCAATTCACTTTTGTTTCTTCTCATTTACGTCTGACAAGTCTTGAAAATGGGTGCCTAATTTTGAAGAGCTTGAAGCATGTCGACTGTCACCTCCAATTTGTACATTTTGAAAGAGCTTGAACTTTTTTTTTTATCAAGTAATAGTTCACTAAAGTTCAAATAATTTTTGGTTTAAATTAGCGGCGACAATATGAGTAGGAGGAACCCTGCTTGAATTTTATAGTTTATCATGTAAAAAATTATCTTATAATTATACAAAAGGTTATTACTCTTAATACCTTATATTTAAGTAATTTAACTATATAAAAGTTATTTTATTTTATAATTATAAAAAGAATTTCTTCAATGTTATATTGTCCAGGTGGCTTGTTAGCAAAAAATGTTTTATAATATCTGTCCTCTGAAATTGTACTGCGAGTTTGTAACTAATGTAAGTTTATTATCTTAAATTTGATTAATAAAAAGCAAATGAAGAATCAGATAACAGCAAATGTCATTTATTAAAAATGAAATACAAATAAAATAATTTGACATTAAAACCAATGAGATATGAAATCAGTCAATTAAACTAACAGAATTGCACATGCATCATCCATTGATTATTTTATGATAAATTATACAGTGTTTAATAAAATTGACATTTGTATTATTATACATACATTGTTTTAAAACATGAGAATATTGATTAATGATTAACAATACTCAATTCTTCGAATTAGCTCAAACAATACGCACTTAAACATAAGTTTTAAGCGCGGCATTCAAGTTCAAATTCCATTGATGAAAAGGTGAAGCGAAGATGTCAAACAAAGATCCATACTTCAATATGTATACAGAGCTGACAACTTTCAACGCTGTTTGGGAAAATTACTTCGAATGGCAGGGCTGCCAACTACTACGCTTTTTGCAAAATATTTTATAGAGGGGTAGACCTTTCAAAACCAAAACTCTCAAAGATTTTGGCAATTTTGCCAACATTTTAAAAGCTCCACCACGAAAAACGTGAAAGTAAGTGGCGTTGCAAATAAACTTTTAAATAATCTATATGTAGTGGTGCGGGGAAAATAAGTTTAAATGAATAAAAAACAATACATTCAAGCATAAACATAGCTGCCACTAGAATACATTTTTACAAAAAGCATTGAAAGTTTGTAGCCCTGCTAATGATAGCTAAGTTTATGTTTTTAATGTATTATTTTTTGATTAGTAAACTTGATTTAATGCTGGCAAAATTAACAAAAATTCGATTGCTTTAGAATTCGATTTTGATCAATGATTTTTTTTATTTGCCTACCACTCCATGAACTATTTTGAAAAATGTGTAGTAGTTGGCCAGCTCTGTAATACTTCTTGCTCATTTATACTTTATTTAATACTATTAAAATTGTTTCAAAGTTAGTGAAAATACTGAAATAGGAGCAGTGATTGCAATGTCCTATGAAAAACAAAACAGTGGTAAGAGAATTATAGTTTTCTCTTTGTCTTAGGTACTTTAACTACCACGGCATGTTTACAATTTAAAAGTTATTCCATAAATTTTTAGCAATATTATTTTAAAATTAAAGAAAAATTAGAAAGCTAAATATTTTGTTGGTTTTAAATTAACATAAAACTTTTGCTTGTTAGTTTATAGTACATCATTTACTACATATTAATATTTTAAAGGACGTCGTGAGCACTGATTGAGTGTGACGATATGACAAGTGCTGCATAGATTTAGCGATCGCAGCGCCCTATTAAATTTAATAAGGTAATACAAAAAGTATTACACTTTTAATGAACTTATGAATGAAACACAATATTTTGATGATTAGGGAACGTTAATAATTCAAGTGGTTCTATTTTTAAAGACTGTTAATTACGATCTATTTTCCAACCAGCGTAAAAGCTAAAAAGAATCGCATCATCACTTTTTTCTTTTTGATAGGGAACCCCAGTCACTGATAAACAATAATTAAACGTTTCATTTCAATCACCTTTTCTAACAAAATTCGGAATAAAAACTTAAAAAGTTTGTCATGTGTTAGCTTTCATAATTTCATTTAATTGGAAATTGCATGAAACTTCCGATATTTGAGACACAAAAGTTATATTATCATGAAGTACATTAAATGTCCCTTCTCTTATTTCAAAAATATAAAAAACTAAATAAAGAACGCTATTTTATATAAAATGCTACTATAGAACATGATTTTTAACATAAATCCTATTTATATTTTGATCTTAAAATCCAATTAAATCCATGGTATAGTCCAATCACCTTAAGATGACGATTGATTTTTAGAAAGTCATTTCGAAGTGGGGAAGCCATTTTTGTAATAGATCATAACACAGAACCACATACAGAGATCGATCAAAATAATGTAAACATTTCTATGTAAACAATCTCTTCTTTTTTTATCAGCAACTGTTTTGGAAGATGGCAAAACTCTTGGTACAATTTGAAATATCATGCTTGAAACCTTTAGAAATGACTTTTTTGTCACCCATTCGAAATTTGCATCGACCATAGAAACTTATTTCTTTTTTCAATATCACTAAAGCATTCTTACGTAATTATTGAAACTCTACTGAATGAATTTCAAAATTTCTGGTAGAAAAACTGAAAAGAAGTTATTAACTTCCTCACTTCATATTGGTCAAGCCCAATTTCTCATGGGTAAAAATGACACTACTTCTAAAAGCTTCAAGCATGATTTTTCAAATCGTAACAACAGTTTTGCATCTTTCAAATTGTAACAACCATCAAAGATCTTCCGAAACATTTACTTCTAAAAGAAAGATTGCTAACACGGTGATAGTAAATCTATAAATGTATCTATAAATAGAAGTATATCTATAAATGTATCTATAAATAGAAGTATATCTATAAATAGAAGTATATCTATAAATAGAAGTGTATCTATGAATAGAAGTATATCTATAAATAGAAATATATCTATAAATGGAAGTGTATCTATAAATAGAAGTGTATCTATAAATGGAAGTGTAACTATAAATAGAAGTGTATCTTTTAATTTGTCCAATCCTTTATTAAGTGTTGCAGAATGTATATTAAAGTCGTTCTAAGACGTGGTGACAATACGAAGACGAATCTCCATTATTTAAAACATTTGCTATCATCACTACGTATATATTTTCAAAAAAAATATTTCTGTAGACGTATTCTAATCTACCAGATCACTAAATGTTAAATTGGTATCTTAAAAAAAATAGTTTCTATTGGAGTAAATTTAAAGGTACTACCAGCAATGACTTTTTCAAGACTTGTGAATATCCTAGAAAAAATTATTTGGCGCAAAGGCTCCCAGTGGTGTGCCAAAAATATTCAAGTGATAACAAACTATTCTGCAAAGCAAATGCAAATTTCTCAGATTTAGTTACCACTTCGGTTTAAAAACTCTTCATCCAGAAGATACCATATTTCTAAGATTGTATTAGACCTTAAGTATTATTTTGGCTAATGGGAACGTGTTATCGCAAATTTATTGAAGAAAGAAGTACATTTCATGATAGAAAACTTTGCTACCATTTAAATTTTTTTGTATCACCTTTTCCCCAATTAACGTGTTCACATACAAAAATAGTAATTCTGCGTAACCGATATCTTTACAAAAGACTTGCACCATGGCTTGGCCTTCAATCGTCTTCTTACCATGTACGGACTATAGCATGATCATCCTGGTTAAATACTACTCTAATATTCAAAGAGTGGTAACCATTTATGTTAACTTATCATATAAATAGGACTACAGGCGACAAAAAATGTAAAAAGTAGTGATTAAAAGAAATCCAAACTTTTTTTAAAAAAGAGATTAAAAGTAACAACTTTTTCTAGCGTATTTCTTTCAACTTCCTAATCAAGGTGATTTTTTCGCTTTAAATATGAATAATTTACAATGTATATCATGGTGATAGCTATGATTAAATAATTATATAAATTAAATAAATAAAAAAGTAATTAATTTTTTACCACTTCTTGCATCTTTAGTCGCCTGTGTCATCCCTGTCTGAAGCGACAGATAAGAAATTTGCTATTAAGAAAGTTGTTTGCGTTTACCACAACGCATAATAGACCGCATTTTTCTTAAATTTTTTCAACACAATCTGAAATAAATTTACTATAAAAAATAAAGCTCTTAAAAAAATCAAAATCCTATCTATAAGTGCTATTTGTGAGTTGCGTATTGTCTTTTGTTTTAAAACAAACAAAAGAATTAATTACAGCACTGCAAGTCATGTAAAATTAACTTATACTACTACTAGTTTATGATTTTTTTTTTTATCGGGATGATTTAAAACTTGACAACCTAACCTAATGCAACTGGTATCAAATACCTTTAATATATTTGCATTAAAATTAACGAGAAAATCAAATTTTCTACAAATGATTTATCAAATATTATAACTTTATTTAATTTTTTTGATGATGATTTACCAAACATAATTACTCCATATTCACTTTAGAATATTTTTTAAGGATGAAAGGTTAAACATTATCATTAAGTGATTGCTTTTATATTTCTTTTTTAATATTTTCGTAACAAATATATTCATTTCATGTCCTGTTTTTGAACAATTTTGAAAAATGATAAATGAAATATTATAACTTTGTACCCGATTTTGAACTCTTTTTAAGGTTGATGTAGCAAACATTTTCATTTAGTGTCCTCGTTTGAACTTCTTTCAAAGATGATGTATCAAATATAATCATTTTGTGTCCTCTTTTAAATTATTTTCTAAAGATGATAGATCTATTGAGGCTGAAACTGAATCCCTCTTCTCTGTTATCCTTTTTACTATGATTCCACCAGAATTGTCACAAGCCAAGTCAGCTACCGACAATGTTCGCGAAGACCATTTCTCTTCCATTTTTGGGCTTAGATTTGGAGACTCGTCTGAATCTTGACTTCTAAAATTAAAATAATACTTTTAATAAAAATTTAAATTACAAAAGCCTTCAGTCAATCTATGTAAAGTTAGTAACAGTGATGCGTTTTACTTATTTCATTACGATTGAATTAAATAAGTAGATTATAAATTTAAAAAAAGAATTTAGTTTCGATCAATTCTTACATTTTTAGTCGCTTGTTGCATCCCTGTATTGTGTTTTAACAAATTCCTGCAGATTTATGTACTTGAAGTGGAAGAAAACTTTAAAATTTGGTATTTAATTTTTGTTTAATTAACAAGTTCACGCCGGGAAAAGTGAAAAATAGTGGTACGGGAAAAGAGAAAATACTGGTCGAAGAACTATTTCAATATTAGATAATATTCGGGAGGAGTTAATCTATTCTCATCAATAACAATTCACTATAAGGAAATCTATCACGGCGAAAAAGCAATTCAATATAAAAATTGCATCCGTTAAAATCAATTGGTAGTTATGGATTTTTATTATTCCCGGAAAATAACTAAAAAATGAAAATTATTTTTACCAATTGTTACTCCGGTGTGCTGCCAAGATTTGACAATCTAGCGTGACCCACCGGTGGGTCACCCCGGAGTGAACGTGTTAAATTCAATTGAAAATTACTTAGATTACCATCATATAAAAACTTGTGTATTTAAAGACTTAACAATATGCAGTCCGCATATATTTAGTGATAAGTTTACAATGTAACCGGTGTTTACTTTCGTTAAAACCACCTCAGTAGTAACGAAATTCTAGTGGTAGTGAAATTTAAGTTACTTTTAGTTTAGTATTTTCCATTATAAGTAATTTTATAACCACTAAATATCAAAAATTATAAGTATGATATAAAATGCAACGTTAAGGCATCAAACTATTGGTTACTATACTAAAAAGTAGGCGTAACTATCTCTCTTTAACGAATTTTACTATATAATTTGCTACCACTTTATTTTAATTTTATTTTATAACCGTCATTGAACAACCGACCCAATTTAATGGGTTTACGACTACTAATGTGTAACTCCGTAGCCTTGTAATTTTGAACCAATCCAGAAGACAAGGAAACTGATTTAACGTGGATCAGTCACCATTTACTACACGGGGAGTCTTCGGCCGGCGAGGATCGAACCCACGACCTCTTGGACTTGGGCCCAGCGCCCTACCGACCAGGCTATCCCGGCCTGCAATTATGCCGTGCCGGCGGCACTTTATTAAAACTATTCCAGAAAGCGGAGCAGTTGGCCTCCCTGTACTCTATTGACCCTTGACAAAATGTCACATGAATATCAGGTTGCAGCGCGCGACATCTATGTGTTGTCACCAGCCACTAACGTTTGACTTGGACATGGCACCAACGTGTTGTCACCGGCAGCTAACGTTTGGTTTTCACGTGACAACACGTTGGTGTCACCGGACATGAAAGTGTTAAAATAAAATTTTAATTCAGGTTTTTAAGCCTAAATTGAGCACACAAAACTGCAAATGTATTTAATTCCAATATGCAATAAATTTTAAGTCTGGCCCATCACAGATCTGCCAAACGCTCTGTTGAATGTAACCAAATTCTACAACGGAAGTTTCATAGCTACAGAATTTTATTTCCGAGTGGTAGCAAATTTATACTTTTTACTAAAATAGATATTAAAGAAATTCGTCTAAAACTACTTATAAATAGTTCAGACACGCATCCTAAAGGCTGTTTTCCGAAGGCTCCGTCGTCTTATGAAATGATGCTTTATTACTAATAATGTACTATCTATATAACTGCTGTAAGTTTGCAACTGTTACTCATGACTGTTAGGTCAAGTTTAACGTATTTAACCCTTTCGCGCCGACTGTCACAAATACGTGACAGCATAAAACCGTATCAATCAGGGTAAAAAGATAAAACTGGTAACCAAAGTAGTTCTTTAGCAGTTAGTTTACTGAAAAACAAAAACCGATTTCATGATTCTCATTTCTTGCAAGCTTGAAGCTTCCTTTGCCTAGAACTAAATAAAAATTCAGCCTTTAAGATAAGGGGTCTTTAACTTTTGGCTTCCTAGTGCATCACCAGAAAGCCTCCACAAGGTTTCTCATAAGTAGACAGCGCAGACTATTTAACCCTTTCGCGCCGACTGTCACAAATACGTGACAGCATAAAACCGCAGAGATGCCAACTTGCTCCGGACAGCAAATATATATAATAAAGTGGTAGTTTATCAATTGTGATTCTTTGTTTAATAAATTGAATTTATAAGATTTTTCTCCAACACTATTTCGAAACAATTCATAATCTTATATTATTTACCACTATATAGTTCTTATCTCATGCTAAACCTTTTAAAAAGCAAGCAAAAATTGTCAAATCTTTGCAAAATTCACTTTGTAGTTATTTACCGTTTTTTTTAAAAATTATTTTGGGGTGTCCGGAGCAGTTGGCATCTCTGAAACCGTATCAATCAGGGTAAAAATATAAAACTGGTTATCAAAGTAGTTCTTTAGCAGTTTATTTGTGGGCGGAGTTATAATTGTTTGATTTATTTAATTCCCCATTATTTTGTTCAAAATAAAACTATTTAGTTATACTTTGAAGTGACTGATTATATATATGATTAAACTAACAATAATTAAAGTAAAAGCAAAGTAAGTCTGTCAAATTAGAAACGACTACATTTAAGTTACCGTTTTTTATTTAATTACAACTTGATTCTGATTTTGTACGAATGCTTTTCTGAATCACCCGTCCCCAAGGGATTAAAACGAATGCTATTCATACTGATTCTGAAAAGTTCGCAAGAAGTCAATATGGAGAAAAGCCACAATTTTATGAAAATGAAAAGCATTTCTGATCTTATTTTTAAATACTTAAAAACTTGCACAAAAAACCATTGCAAGCATTAGAAGTTATATGTTATACATATATAATTTATATATATATATATATGCTTACGACATATACGAAATGGTCTTGATAACGTAACCAGCAAATGGTTGACAATATTCCTGAATATATTAGATATGATACGCTAGCCAATCAACTAATCCCACATATTTATTTTAAAATTTTAATAATATTTCAATACTTTTGTGGATTAGAGCTGCAGAAGATAGCAATTCAGAGTTACAATAGGTTTTGAATAATTTTTAATAGTGGTAGTTAACAATTTTTAATCGATACCGCTAAAACATTCCAAAAGAAAATTTTGATTTTAGTAAAAAACTTAGCTAGCTTAGATATTCCGATTTTAACTACTTACCCACAAGAAAAGAATGTTTCATTCGTAGCAAAATTTTCAGCGTCATCCACAGTTTGGGGCAACTTTTTATTTAAAGTTTCTGGCAAAAATGAAGAACAGATGCCAGAAAAACATGTGATAATTGAAAATGCCAAGAAAGGTATAAATTTACCATATTCAACCTGAAAATATTAGAATGATGCATTAATATAGTATTTTAATAAATTAATAAATATCTTAAAAAATGATACATAGGGTGCTTCACTTTAAAATGGAATGCTTTATGAGAAGGTAAAACAGGTATACCAAAACCATAAAATTAACATACGAATGTAAGGTCAATATTCAAACCAGAAACACAGTAAACACAAATATTTAAAAATAATTTTATTTCACTATATTTCGACACGTCTCACATTTATGAGCAATATTACATTCATAAAGTACCCTATTTGAAGATAATTTGTTCTAATTTCAAACAGGGTGCTTTATAGAATGGCAAAACAGGCATACCAAAACAGTAAAATAAAGCATAGGAACATGGGGTCATGAACTTATTTGAAGAGACTAGAAGTGTTGCAATTTAAACGTAATATTCAAATACAATAAACACTAATCTTTAAAAATCATATTATTTTTACTGTATTCAGGGTTCCCTCGGTCCTTGAATAATTTTAATAGTGGTAGTAAATTTAGGTTAGTGCTAGAATATATTTCTTATTTTAATAAACCATTCGTTCAGTCTTTCGACACATGTCACACATCTGTGAACAATGTTGCATTGATAAAATATGCTATTTGAAGTTTATTAGCTTCATCTTCAAACACAGTGTTTTAAGAAAGGGTAAAGCAGACATACAAAAAGGATAAAAAACATACAGGAATATGGGGTAACAAACTCAACCTGTAACCAATTACTGTTACTCAACCTGTTGCAATTTGTACGTAAAATTGAAATACAATAAATACAAACCTCTCGATATAATTTTATTTTTACTCTATTTCCACGCCTGTCATACATTTATGACCAATTCCATAGAGAGATGCTTAAAATTTTAGCCAGAATGTTGTGACAGCTAGATAACGTTTATGAATATTTCTGACATGCTTCAGAAGGAGCGTATTCCATGCATCGTCAATTTAATACGAGTCTCCAAACATCACACCAAAGCTGTGAGCATCCTCTAAAGTAGAATTGGTCTTAAATTTGTAATAGGAGTGGAATTAAGAGTAAATATTAAAGGATTTTGAATGATTTTTGCTTGTTGTTAAGTATAATTTTTATGTATAATATACCGGGTCGGGATTGTGAGCCCATGTCTTTGTTATGCAATTTTCGTATTTTAAAAAAAAATTTATGTTTTTTTTCTTCTGAATACAGCATTATTTTAATAATCCTGATATCTAAAAAGTTTGTTTAAAAACCTTAGAATTTGAGCACAAAAATCCTCGCGCTCAGAATATTTTTAAATACATACACTTGTTTCGAAATATTAAATTTGGACTTTTAATTCATTGTCAGAATGCTTAATTTAAGCTATTTTCAAAGTTCGAATGCAAAAATGATAAGGAATAAGCTGAAAGCTGTTTTAAAGGTTGTGGATTAGTTCCAATGTCAATAACTTATGATAGTATCCTTTCCACGAGGTTAGCATCAGCAGCTATCCTGAATATACTGATAGGGAAGATATAGATGGAATGAAAATGAACATTGTTATATAAAAAGTTAAGTATTGTTTTTAAAGCATTTTTTTTATATCCTAAATCAACTGAGATCAAAATTCTGTCAATAGTACTAATAATAATTGAAAGTTATAAGGGTATTATGTTTTTACAGTATTTGACTAGATTTGTCAAAATTTGCACTTCTCTAGACAAGTTTGCTTTGGTTTCCTGTATATTATTTACGCAAAATTGAAAAAAAATAAAAATTAAATTAATAAAAAGAATAGTTTCGAAGTTATAAGTAATTTATGCTTAAATAGAAACAAGCCCTCTTAAAAAAACCTTTACCACTTTTGATCCTTTCGTCTGATCCTTAGTTACTTATGATTTTGATAGTCTTTACAAAATTATTTAAAATAAAATGCAAATGAGAGAGAAGCTTCAATTTTTTTAGAAAAAAAATGTATATAATTATGAAAAGAACATACATTAATAAAAAAATGCAATAGTATTTCACATAATGCTTTACAAATCAAAATAAAATAACCAAATTCGTAAATAGAAAAGTATGTTTCCCTAACAGGACAGACACACTCCACCAAAATGTTGCAACTGTAGTGAATCCCACACCGCAAACTACACTGGAAGCACGCAAACCCACTAGGAAGGGCTCTCGCCCGATTCCCACAACAACAGCCGGTATGGCTCGCAGACTTGTCATAATAATAAAAGAACTGCAAGAACTCATAAAGAATGAAGAGGTACTCCAATTACTGCAAAGANCATAAAACCGTATCAATCAGGGTAAAAATATAAAACTGGTAATCAAAGTAGTTCTTTAGCAGTTCATTTGTGGGCGGAGTTATAATTCTTTGATTTATTTAATTCACCATTACTTTGTTCAAAATAAAACTATTTAGTTATACTTTGAACTAACATTGATTATATATATGATTAAACTAACAATAATTAAAGTCAAAGCAAAGTAAGTCTGTCAAATTAGCAAAGACTGCATTTAAGTTACCGTTTTTTATTTAATTGCAACTTGATTCTGATTTTGTACGAATGCTTTTCTGAATCACCCGTCCCCAAGGGGTTAAGGGGCAAAGCAGGCATGCAAAAAAATAGTTAACAAATAAATGTGAAAAACGTAGGAACGAAAGTTATCTGATCCACTTATAGGAAACTGCAATTTCTACGTAATATTTAAAGATCATAAAAACTAATCTATAAAAATAATTTTACTTTTATTGTACTTCGACACATGTCACACATCTGTGAATAATATTGCATTGATAAAGTATACTATTTGAAGTTTATTAACTTCATCTTCAAACACAGTGTTTTAAAAAAGGGTAAAGCACAGACATACAAAAAAAAATAAAAAAACATACAGGAATATGGGGCAACAAACTCAACCTGTAACCAATTACTGTTACTCAACTTGCTGCAATTTATACGTAAAATTGAAAGACAAGAAACACAAACCTCTCGAAATAATTTTATTTTTAATCTATTTCCATGCGTGTCATATACATTTATGACCAATTCCATAGAGAGATGCTAAAAATTTTAGCCAGAATGTTGTGACAGCTAGAAGTGTTTTTGAATATTTCTGGCATGCTTCAGAAGGTGCGTATTCCATGCATCGTCAATTTAATACGAGTCTCCAAACATCACACCAAAGCTGTGAGCATCCTCTAAAGTAGAATTGGTCTTAAATTTGTAATAGGAGTGGAATAAAGAGTAAATATTAAGCGATTTCTAATGATATTTGCTTATTGTTAAGTATTTTTTTCACGTATAATTTGTATGTATAATATTCCGGGTAGGGACAGCGAGCCCATGTCTTTGTTTTGCAATTTTCGTAATATTTGTAATATCTCATAATCATTTAAAAAATATTTTTTAAAATTTGAAGTCATAAATGCATGCAGATTAGAATGTCTTTTTCTCTGTCTTTACGACATATTCTGAATTTTAAAACGATTCTTTTTAGTTCCATGAACTAGTAACAAAAAATAAAAATAAATAAATAAATAAAAAAGTTTTATGCTAATAATTTTAAGCATCCTGCACTATCTCTAAACTTTAATTTTAAAAACAAATTTATGTTTTTTTTCCTTCAGAATACTGCATTATTTTAATAATCCTGATATCTTAAAAGTTAGTTTAAAAAACCTTAGAATTTGAACATAAAAATCCTCGAGTTCAGAATATTTTTAAATACATCACTCTTGCTTCGAAATATTAAATTTGAATTTTTAATTAATTGTCAAAATGCCTAATTTAAACTATTTTCAAAGTTCGAATACAAAAATGATAAGGAGTAAGCCATTTCAAAGGTTGTGGATTAGGCCCAATATCAATAACTTATGAACGCCTTTTATAACTGGAAGCCTCCACACGGTTTCTTCTTATAGACAGTCCGATCAGACCATTGTGAAATAGTTCCACAGACCGAACGAGTCATTTATTACAAAATCTAATTAAAATAAGAAAGTGGTAGCAAATATATGACAATTTTTTTATATTTCTTAATATTACTGGTTTGCCTTATTCATTTGTCAACCACTACAGATTCAATTCTCAAACATATATGATACATTTCGCTCAATTACTTTTATAAAAGGTTTTGGGTTCATGCGCACAACTGGTTCACTTTTCAAGCAGTCTGCGCGGACTACTTATAAAAGACCGTGTGGAGGCTTTTTGATGTAGGAGGTGATCGGTTAGCATCAGTACCCATCCTGAATATACTGATAGGGAAGGAATAGATCAAATGAACATAAACATTGTTATATAAAAAGTTATGTATTGTTTTCAAAGTATTTTTTTTGTCCTAAATCAAATGAGATCAAAATTATGTCTATAGTACTAATAATTGAAAAGTTATAAGGGTATTATGTTTTAAAAGTACAGTATTTGACTAGATTTATCAAAATTTGCATTTCTCTAGACAAGATTGCTTTGGTTTCCTGTATATTATTTACGCAAAATTTAATAAAATAAAAATTAAATTAATAAGAAGAATAGTTTTGAAGTTATAAGTAATTTATGCATAAATGGGAACAAGTTCACATAAAAAAGAAACCTTTACCACTTTTGATCCTTACGTCTTACGTCTGATCCTTAGTTACTTACGATTTCGATCATCCTTACAAAATTATTTAAAATAAAATGCAAATGAGAGAGAAGCTTCAATTTTTTTAAAAAAAATTGTATATAATTATGAAAAGAACATACATTAATAAAAAAATGCAATAGTATTTCACATAGCGCTTTACAAATCAAAATAAAATAACTAAATTCGTAAATAGAAAAGTATGTTTCCCTAACCATTTTCAACGTTTATAGCAGTTATTTTGGTTTTTAATTTTACAGCAATACAGAAAGCAAATTTTTAGCTAGATTTCCCCAAGACTGCAAATTCAACTGTCGAACTTAAAAATGAATTTATGATTATTAATGGTAAAATTTTGAAAAAATATCATTCCTTTCTTTTAAATATAAAAAGTCTAGAAGTGTGTTTTAATGGTTAATATTTTCAGAAATGTGCTAATTTACTTTATACCTAAAGTCGGGGTTTCTCAGGAAGACAGTTAATTTGGGTTCCGTAGCCGAAAAAAATTGGGAACCACAGGTCTAGGTATTAGTATCAAACGTGTTAAATTGCCATCATTGTATTATTTCTGATAAATGGCAACAGTAGTTCAATAGAAAAAGTGGGGCATAGATTTATTCATCTACATGGTTATATGCCTAGGCGGTTTACCCTAGGCGGGTAAATATTGAGTAATGTCTTGTATAATTTAATTTATTTTATACGTTATTTTATCTGTTGAAAGAACCTTGAGTGCGAATCGTTTACTGCTAATAGCTTAAAGATAATTATTATGCTTGAATAATAATTATACTATAGAAGAACGAATTTTTTGTTGTCGAATTTATGCAAGTACTCGAGCATATCTAATTTGGATTAGATAATTTTAAGTCTGAAGTAAGTTTTCTTCAATAAGCTACAGGTCATTTTTAAAATTAAATTTATAGTCTTGTTTATTTTTTATCTGAATGTTCAAGTTTAAAAGGAACGTTTAGGTTCATATACAAACATTTAAATTTGTCTGCGCTTTGTAAATAACACGTAAGGCAAAAACAATTGATCTTACGTATCGCATCACAAACTGAAATGTATTATCGCTTTCATCCTACTACTTCCAACGTTGTAAAGAAGTTAGGGCATTTAGTACACTTTCGAGAGAATTTTAAGAAATCCTGCTTAAGACGATATCGAATTGCATATAAATCTATCTATAGGAGAGAGACTGATTGCAGATTCGAAATCAGCCACATTAAAATATCAGCCACATAACCACATGCAACATGAAATAAAAAAATTGCTCCCAAGTGTTATCTTTCAATGTTATCTTTTATTAAAAGAAATATAGATAATGAATTACGTCTTATCAACTTTAAAAGGTAACATCCATTTTTTTAAAAAGCATTTATAACCTTGAATGCAAAATGTTTTATATTAAGGGTGGCGATTATGGAACAAGTTCTTACCAGATAAACTATGTAAGGCACAACGAGTGTTGATCCTGTTCCGATTGTGCAAGCCATTCCCATTCCTATTCCCCTCAACGAAGTTGGGAAAAGCTCAGGTCCTTGTTGGTACAACGTCATGAAGGCTGAACTAGTGCCAACTTTAGCTAATAAGGAAGCAATCACTCCAATGTTTGGATAGTCTGGAAAAAAGAATATAGTTTTTAAAATTTAAGGTATTTTTCTTTTATATGACACATAATATAGCTAGATGTTAAATTATCTAGCATTTAAAAAAAAGGAAAAGAACTCGTAGTCCAAACTCTTTAACTATCCTATCCAATCAGGACAATGCTTAATCCTTTTTATGTATTTGAGAATATCGATGCATCTATAATTACTGTGACTTAGCGAATTACCAAATAAAAACTTAAAGGACACGCATACAGGGAAAATGTACCGGGTGTACTTATTGTCTAGAAAGGATGTTATGATATGGTCGGGATAGCCTCCTTGGTAAGGGGGTTGGACCCATGTTCAGAAAGTCGTCAGTTCGATCGACACCGGGCGAAGAGTCCCGGTGCACAATATGGTGACTGGTGTAAGTTAAATCTGTCGAGATCACAAATTTCATATCCAAGTTACGATAACGAATCAATACCCTTGAGATACTGTATCAGAGATAGATCGTGCTCTGGTTTAGGTCCAAATTATGATCTGCCGATGGATGGTGTGTGAATGCGTCCTCCCTGTAAAACGAGCTGTGACGTGTCAGTGTCAGAGAAGTTGAATTCTTGACCATAGATGGCACCACTAAAGAAATAAGAAGCTACGCACCCCTCTGCCTTAAAATAGGCTTGCCAGTATTGACAAATGGCATGGGACAACAACAACAATATAATATTTGGCTATCTAATTGGAGGCAGGACTTACTTTAGTTTTGCAAACACCTATCGTTTTATGATTGATGCTAATACATTTATATATTTATTAAAATAATTTATGTGTAGTGGCAGTCAAATTATTAAATTAAAGTATACACTTCGTCACATATTTAATTACAACATCTTTGATCTGGTGAGATTTGGCAGCTACTTAATAACTAGTATTAATTCTTTTAATAATTTTCTTCTAATATTAAATATTACTTTTAATTTTGAAGACATCGGTATTAAATTGAAATAAATTTTTTATCAAGTGATTAATTACGGTGTTTATTGTTTTATGAATAATTGAGTGCGCAACAGATATTATCCAGCGAGCTTGTTGATTCAAATCAGCTTGTTACCACTGCTTATAGCAATACTTTTGAGTAGTAATAGCTTACGTTAATAACTAGTCAAAAAGTCTATATGAAATCAGAGAAATACAAGTAAAACAAAATTCTGTTTAATATCCAGCGATTATTTTTTTTTAATATATGAAGAGCTTATTGGATGAGGAAATTTTCAGGGGCTTATTAATCAGGGAATATAAAGTAAAATGATCCCATCAACATGAGCATGCTCAGAATAGTTTATGCTTTCACTTGAATTTTGACACATCTAATCCACATCTTACTCGGTTGGAAGTTAAGAAAAAAACATTATTGCTATGGAGAGAGCCTGTTTGCATCAAGTGCACGCTAAATGGATGCCAAGTTCCAAGCATGAACAAATGCATCACCACCTACATGAGAAAGCCTCCACAGGGTTTCTTATAAGTAGTCTGCGCAGATTATTTAAAAACCGAACCACTTGTGCGCATGAACCCAAATACTATTTTAAAAGTACTTGAGAGAAATTTATCATATACATATATTTGAGAATTGAATCTGTAGTGGTTGACAAGTGAATAAAACAAACCAATTATATTCATAAATTAAAAAAACTTTTAGACATATATTTGCTACCACTTTCTAATTTTAAATATAAGTCATATTAATTGGTTTACCTTAAAAGCCACCCCATAGACTGCAGACACGCCAACATAATCAAAAATAACGGTAAATAACTAATTTTTGCAAATATTTGACTATTTTTGCTTGCTTCTTAAAAGGTACAGCATGACTTAAATTCTAGCTAGATCATGTAATTTGGCAAGGTACCTGCCCGCGCAAGCGGGCACTAGACCTCTGATCTGTGATATGCCCTAGGGCGACTGAGACTAATGACATTGGAAATGAGGACGGGAAATTTGGAGGAGTACGAGGCAGTAACGGCTCGAGATATCTGCATATGTAGTTCAAATCATGATAACATAAAAGAATTAGTTGGGGATAAAGATATGAAAATTGGCAAAATAAGTAATGAATAATTAAGAAATTTATGTACAAATATTAAAGTACAAGTCTGATAAAAATTAAAGGCAAATATAATAAACTATTTACAATATGTACAAGTAGTATCCTCTGATAATACGACGACCCGGCCGTCCCGGTACTCCACCGCTCGTGCCGGGTTGCTCGTCGTTCTAGTATTAAAACCTACAGCTTGCCCGGTTGGGACCCTATTTAAAAAACAAGGTTGCTCTTGCCCCGGGTTCGCCGTAGGCCTTGTGTCATGACTGTGTTTAGTTTGTGTGTGTATTCCTATCTATTGTATCTACGTGAGAGTGTTCCGTCTGATAATAGGAAACTTAAGTTCAATAAGGTGGTGAATTATATAAGCCTACAAATTATTTAGAAATAGTGGTGGATAAAAATTTTCCAAATTGTATTTATTAAACCACGAATCACAATTAATTAACTACCACTTTGAAATACATATTTGCTGACCGGAGCATGTTGACATCTCTGAGACTGCTGAACTCAAACTGTCTTTTATTTTAACTTTTTATACTATTTCATGATGTATGGGATATGGGCCTTCTGCACGGCCCAGGTGCCCAACTTTTTACAAATAAAGAAAGAAAGAAAGAATTGGTTTACCTTCATAATGGTCTGATCGGACTACCTATAAAAAAGCGTGAGGAGGCTTTCAGTTATGGGAGGCGTTTTAAACGACGTAGCTTGGCCTTCTTTTGTGCAGAGATGCCAACTACTCCGGATACGCCAAAATAATTAAAAATGCGGTAAATATATACAAACAAAATTTTGCAAATATTTGACTATATTTGCTTGCTTTTTAAAAGACACAGCATGTTGCAACTAAGTGCAGAGATGCCAGCTTGCTCCGGACAGCAAATATATATTTTAAAGTGGTAGTTTATCAATTGTGATTCTTGGTTTAAAAAATTCAATGCAGTAGATTTTTATCCACCACTATTTTTAAATAATTCGTAGGCCTATAGAATATTGTCATGCTACACCTTTTATAAAGCAAGCAAAAATAGTCGAATATTTATAAAATTTGCTTTGTAGTTATTTACCGTTTTTTAATTATTTTGGCGAGTCCGGAGCAGTTGACATCTCTGTAAGTGGTGAATTGTTTAGAAATAGTGGTGGATAAAAAACACTATTGGTAAAATACCACTTTACGAAATATTAGTGTGAAATAATATTAAAAAATAATGGTAAAGTTACCTTCTTCTGGCAAAATGACGGGCAACATACAAGAAAAAGTTGACAAGGCAAAGGCACAGACTGAACACCATCTTCGACCGATTCTTTCCATGAAAAGCCACGTAGAGAAATGTGCTGGTACTTCCACCAATGAAACAAGAAAAAAGTTGAAAAACTGATTTCCTGCCAAGTTTTTCACATTCATTTGAAGACCAAAGTACGGGATAGAATTTCCTATCCTTAATAAAAAAGAAAATGAAGTTAATTCTATCAGTCTAAAAAATAAATATTACTCACATATAGAGACGTGATGAACAAAATTGTTGTAAATATTAATGATCTTATTAACTTTTATAACTAGAAATAATTTTTTAGAAGACAAATGTTTCGAAATTTTGATTGCTTACAATGCATTTTTGCCAATTTTTATTAGTTCCGAGGTTGCAATTCCCAAATCGATATGCAATTGTAAACACGATATTACGACTTGGCAGTATGGATACTTTATTTTAATCTGTCTTCAGAAAACATATATTTATTAAAACTACCACTACTTATTAATAATTAAAAGTGATTGCGCACTCGGAAAGTTGTGATGGTACCAGGAAATTTACCTTTCTCGATAGTAAGGTAATATTGAAATGATATTTTGCCGGTTTTTAATGTTTTCTTTATTATTATCAGTCCTGTTTAAAATACTATTTAATAAGTTTAAAAACTTGCGTTTATATAAATGATTCATTTTGTGTGATGTTGGACAAAATCATTTAAAATTAATATAAAAATCTGACAATTAAAATTAAATTAATGAATTTTACTCTCACTTAAAACATAAAAATGAATTACTATGGAGAATCCGCAATAATTCGCAGCTATTAACACGTTGCTTGCCCGTCTGGCCAAACGGTAAATAACTTCAAACTATATTTGCAAATATTAGACAGATTTTTGCTAGTTTTTGAAGAGGTTTAGCTGACATATAAGAAAAAAGTTGTGAATTTTATAAGCCAGCGAATTGTTTAGTAATAGTGGTGGATAAAAATCTACTAAATTGAATTTATTAAACTAAGAATTACATTAATAAACTACTATTTGAAAATATTCATTCGCTGTCCGGAGCAAGTTGGCATCTCTGCGAATATAAATAAAACTATTTTTGTCTGTTCTATATTACATTAATTTCTTCAAATCATTTTAGTAACGATAATAACATAAAAAAATTAAAAATTTTCTCGAATTATGTGTTTCGAATAATCTTGGCTTCTCCGGTCACCGGTGACACCCGTGGCGCTACGAATAAACTCAGTGTTGGTCACCGGTGATCCCCATGGCATTCAGCGTGTTAATGTATCTATAAAAATAATAGGAAGAGTTTGTGTGCTTGTCTTTCCTAAAATTCTACACTAGGATCCTGAAACCAATATAAATTTGATAGCTACTTTTTAAATATAAAATGCTCAAACAGTGATTTTTGTGAAGCTTCTGTGCATCGTAAGCCACAGCGTATTTTACCAACAAAGCGTTCTAGATTTTTTCCGACAGAGAAAAGCTTATTTATTTTTATTTTTTCAATTTAGACATATATATGGAGCAGTCCCGCCCCCCTCATTTGAATTACGGACTGCGTAAAAAAAATAAAATAGACGATTTATCCTTTCACTTCAAGTGCAGAGAATGAAAAATAGTTTCTCAATCAATCTTAGAACTGCTTTTTTTTCGTGACGTCATTGCAATGCTATCTGACTTTTAAAAAAAAGAACTGTTAAAAATATAACTCTTATAATATAATGTTTAAATAATGACCCCGGATAACTAGACGATAATTTAAGCTACGAAATCAGACACGAAAACGTACTTTCGCTCAAAATATAGACGATAACTGCAAT
Source organism: Parasteatoda tepidariorum (assembly GCF_043381705.1). Taxonomy (NCBI): domain Eukaryota; kingdom Metazoa; phylum Arthropoda; class Arachnida; order Araneae; family Theridiidae; genus Parasteatoda; species Parasteatoda tepidariorum. Next base: position 26,142,272 of record NC_092212.1, read on the forward strand.
CTGGGAAATATGGTTTGGTTAGGAGAGCGGTGTGAACTTCGAACCTCTTAATGTCACTTTTACTTTTCATATATTTATCTACATCTCGAGAACTTTATAAGCGAATTTTAAAAGAAATTTCACAAACAATTATAAAATTCTTTNATATGTATATGTACGATTTAACCTATGACTTCTAGCGAAGCGAATGAAAAATAGTTTTTCAATCAATCTTAGAACTGCTTTTTTTTCGTGACGTCATTGTAATGCTATCTGACTTTAAAAAAAAAAGAACTATTAAAAGCATTTCTTTTAGTATAATGCGAAAAAAAATATAACTTTTATAATATAATGTTTAAATAATAACCCCGGATTACTAGTCGATAATTTAAGCTACGAAATTAGACACGAAAACGTACTTACGCTCAAAATATAGAAGATAACTGCAATCTGGGAAATATGGCCCCAATAGTTTGGTCAGGAGAGCGGTGCGAACTTCGAACCCTTTAATGTCAGTTTTACTTTTCGTGTATTTCTCTACATCTCAGGGGTGAAAGCGAGACGGAAAAGAGGAATGGCTGGTAGTAAAACTATTTCGGTTATAACTAGTTTCCGGGAGGAGTTGACTAATTCTTTTTAAAATATTTCAACAATATCTACATTATCCTTGGAAAATAAGCAGTTTCATATATAGACTAAAATTATAAAAGAAATCTTGATAGTTACAGATATTTTATTTTTCTCGAAAAAAATGCTAAAATGAAATGTCTTTCGTACCAGTTTTTGCACTTTTCCGTCTTGCTATATAAGGGCTTTCAGCCATGCTACATCTCGAGAACTTTATAAGCGAATTTTAAAAGAAATTTCACAAACAATTATAAAATTCTTTATTTTACAGATAATTAATTCCTAGCAAAAAAACAATTTTAAATAATTATTTTTTATTATTTTATTTAATAATAGTCGAAAAACTCTCATGTTGTAAGGTATAGACATTTTCACACCATTTAAAAAATGTAATTTTATTTTAATGAAATGCAAAATTTAACAGAAATTGGCAAAATAGTTCCTTAGATTTCAAATCTTGAATAACTGAATTTTTTTAAACGCGGCTACCCCTTATATTTTGAGGGACGGAAATCAAAAATCAAAAATCGCAGAATAAAACGTATGTTAATTCAGAGAAAGTATGTTTTTTCAGTTTGATTCCGTAACTTAAAATATCAACTGCTTTTTTTTTTGCACACTGAGCGATTTTAATGAGCAAGAAATATTCTAAAATGAATTTGTAAAATATACTCATGGAGAAGAAGGTGAATAAATATTAATTACTCACCAACATAGTGTGACAAGCAAGAACCTTTTGCGAAGAGTAGGATATCTAAAGAAATCTTTTGGGGAATTGACTTCGCCATTTGCTTGTAATTTTTTCTTCTCACCCAGTTTCTAAAATAACAATTGCAACAAATTGAAATTGAAGAAAAAAACAATAAAGACAAATAACATCCTGTAAATTTGATAAAACATGGGATTTTAGAACATATGGGGAAATGACCAACCCTAACTTCTTCATTTTCAAACATTTATTTAGTTTACGAGCACTAAATATTGCATAATGGTACCAATTAAAATTCTGTGTTGTTTTCTGCATAGTAGCCAATGCAAGTGAAATCAGGGAAAGATGTGATATAATTTTCATCCCGAAAATAACGTCACATTTATCACTACTGTAAGCTCTCTCCTCCTGTGCCTATGTTGTTAACATGTACATTAACATAACATATAAAAAAGTTGAATTATTATGTAAGACTAAAGTACACTAAAACACTTTTATTGAAACGTTGTAAAACGAACGTTGGCAACGAAACTGAAACAAACATTTACATTTTAACACCTTTACGTACACCACTGTATGCTACATTTTTATTAAAGCATATCTTATATGATAGTTTTACCCAGTAACAGCCGCCACAAAATGTGTTTTTTAGACCCCCCTAGTATGTAATCGTAAATCTGAAAAGGTTACAAAATTGGAAAAGTCAAATTCTCAAGTATTCTTAATTTTTATTTTCAGTAACCTCACGGTAATGTAATAAAATGTGTACAAAGTGTAAGATATTATTGAAAGAGTTCTAAAATTTTTCCATGAATTTTGATGCTTGTTGCTGTTTCAGTGTGAGTAAAGTAAATATTGATTTACGTTAATCACGTTTAGCTCCGCAGGTGAAAACACTAAAGGCTCGTTGACACCCTCAGAAACAGATCGGTTTTGACCGAAAAAAACCAGTTCTTCCTACTAGTTTTCTTAAACACATTCTGGAAAGATTTCTTGGAAGATATAATTTGAAAAGTTGAGATTGCTTTTAATATTTACGTTCGAAAGTCATGCTCAAATGCTGAAGAGACAATTATGCCTGCCAACTCTTTCCGAAAATGGGTTTTCCAAGTGGTAGTAAAACAATTACAGCAAAAACAATCTTACTCGTAATAATAATTAGATATTGACGAGATTGTAATCCGCTATAATAGTCTATATATTTCTGCTATGTATTTGTTGTAATTATTTATACGTAGTGGTGATCAAGCTCATTTATAATCATAAAAACAGAGATGCCAACTGCTCCGGACATGCCATAATAATTAATTAAAAAAAACGGTAAATAACTACAAAGTAAATTTGCAAATATTTGACTATTTTTGTTTGCTTTTTTAAAGGTACAGCATGACATTAGTACCATAAAGTGATGAAATATATAAGCCTTCGAATTATTTAGAAATAGTGCTGGGTAAAAACCTGATAAATTGAATTTATTAAATCAAGAATCGCAATTAAATAAACTACCACTCGAAAATATTTAGTCGCTGTCCGGAGCAAGTTGGCATCTCTGTGATTATTATTATTTAAAAAGTTTAATGGATTAACATGAGTTCCGTCATCTTTCAAGACAATCACAGATTTCCAGTAAAGTTTTTTTTAATTTTCAATAGCCATCATTCCAGTCGCCCAAGGCGTCATCTTCCATGAAGGTGTGGAGTGTCCGTTTCGCGGACAGGTACACCGAGTACTTTACTAGTCTAAATGCATTCACTTTAAGTTGTGAACTAAAAGAAGAAAGCTAGAAATCGTAGATCTTTGTATTTTCTTAAAACTGACTTTTGAATTTTATTAATCACATGTTTTACCAATACCTTCTACACAAGAGAAGGCCTCATCACGTTCGACCGTAAACAGGAAATTTGATCCTTTAGTAGTCCAAGCGTAATGACATCTTTCGTATTTTCCATCACTGCTCAACTTAGTAGCCCGAACAAAGCGACATCTTTCTTTTTTCTCTCCACCGACTGTGCAGTTTATGTTCGTTACCTCCGACTACTAAATTGATCCGTGCTGAGGCCTTCTTTGTTCTAGGAGGTGTTGGTGTTACAATTTTTAGCCGCTCGTGGCATTCTTGGATATTACTATGCATTTACTCAATTTAGTTTTATTTTATGAGCTTGAATTTGCGTTATATCTTTCCTTACTGTTCCCTTTGAATCTAATTATTTAAGATGAAGAATCAGATAAATAATTTCCTATCAATTTGATTTTTGTATTTAAGGTGGTAATGAATCTCATAAATTTATTTTAAATTCTTGGAGTTATAAATTTGTTAAGATTTTGACCACCACTAAATGAAAATAAATCACTCTTATATAAAAGCATAAGTTATCAGAGATGCCAACTTGCACCGGACAGCAAATATATATTTTAAAGTGGTTAGTTATCAATTGTGGCTTAATAAATTCAATTTAGTAGATTTTTATCCGCCACTATTTCTAAATAATTCGTAGGCTTATATAATTCACCACTTTCTATTACTAATGTCATGCTATACCTTTTAAAAAGCAAGCAAAAATAGTCAAATATTTGCAAAATTTACATTGTAGTTATTTGCCGTTATTTAAATTATTTTGGCGTGTCCGGAGCCGTTGGCATCTCTGAGTTATAGAATCGAATGCGAGTATTCTCACTTAGATGAATTGGTAAGAGCCCCTCGCGGGGCTGAAGCTAAGATAACTACCTCATATCAGGATGAATCGAATGCGAGTGTAGGTTATAGCAGTTGTGAAAAATCTATTTTTTCCCCACAATTGCAATTAAATTATTGTTCCATTACCACTAGCAAAATGAAGAGTTAATCGGAAAGAGTTAATGTTTATAGGTTCTCTTGCAAATGGGGTGAATTTTGTTCGAATCTATCCGATGGCTGGTCGATTCGAATTTCGCTCCCGGCTCACAACCGACCACAGTGCTGACGTAAAATATCCTCAGTGGTAGACGGATATTGGGTTTGAGTCCCCTTGCCGTCAGGCTAACAGTCGAAGGTTTTCGTTCTTTTCCTCTCCATGTAACATAAATGCGGTTTTAGTCCCATCAAAAAGTCCTCCACGAAGGCAAAATTTTGCCCAATGCTTGATCCAGAAGTTCCCCTGTCTTCTGGATCGGGTTCAAAACTACAAGGCGACGGAGTTGAACACTAGTAGTCGCAAATCGAAAATTGGGTCGGCTGTTCAACGACTTGTATAAAATCAAATAGAAAATCAAAAGTAAAACGCTGAAGCATTACTACAAGAAACAGATTAATTATTTAAGAAAACACAACTGTCATACGATAAAATTAAAAAGTTGTTCATAAAGTAATAATAAATACATGGAATAGTATAATAACAAACCTGAATCTTTTGTAAAAGCTGATTTCCTTCATGAGCAGTTTTTCCATTCATTTTGCTGATTTTACCCATAATTTCAGCTGCTTCTTCATATTTTTCACGGGAAATCAACCAACTTGGAGATTCAGGAAGAACCCTGTAAGAAGAAAGCTGATTTTTATTTCTCATAAAAAAGGCTCTTTCATTATTGAGCCATGTTAAAGGGGATAATTTGCAGATGCATTATCCTTTTACCTTATCTATATAACAAAATTGAGACATGGAGACTTAGACGGAGTCATACCGATAAGCAAAAATTTATTTGTTTTAATAGGGGGGGGGGCTAATAGAGCTGTACAACAGCAAGTCACGACAAAATAGGGGCATTAGGCAGTAATTACAAGTAAAACTTTTAAGGGGGGACAACATAGTAAAATGTTCAAAAAATGAAGAAAAAAAATTTGCTGATACTTTAATCCTTTTTTTATTATTGTGTCAAATATTGTTCATAAGCAACATGCGACGCATTCCGCTCTTTGGCAAGCATCAACATGTGAACCTGTGGGCTTACTAGAATAATGTATTTGCTTATTCCTATCAAAACATTGACCTCTTTTTGCGGCTGGGTTCTCTCTTATTAGGTTTGAAGATGATAAGCTCGCTCTCCACGTAGTTTAAATATACGTGGTTTAAAAACTTCCAAGTATCAAGAAGTTTTAATAAATAAAGTCTTACTAGTTTTAATTCTTAAATTGATTTCTCCTGAACAATTTCAAAATGTTCTTTGTCATTATACAGTGTTCCTGAGGTCTGTAAATTTTTTTAAAGTGGTAGAAAAAGTGATATAAATCGAGATATTTTAAGCTGTCAATAAATATTTAATTTTAAGGAAAAATGTTTAGGCGCAAAAAATAACTCGGGAATAATTTTGTATTTCTGAAAAGAAAAATCGATTTAAGCCTTTTTCAGTAGTCTTGAAAATTTTTAACTACCGCTCATGTATTTTTTTCAGGTTGATGAAACCCTGTTATATTACCTCAAGATTAGCGATGCCAACTGCTCCGGATACGCTAAAGTAATAATTAAAAAAAATGCAAATAACTACAAAGTAAATTTTGAAAATATTTTACTATTATTGCTTGCTTTTTAAAAGATATGGCATTACATATGCTCTCTAAAGTGGTGAATTATATAAGCCTACGAATTATTTAGAAATAGTGGCTGATAAAAATCTACTAAATTGAATTTATTAAACCAAGAATCGCAATTAATAAACTACCACTTTAAAATATATATTTGCTGTACGGAGCAAGTTGGCATCTCTTCAAGTGTACAAAATCTTCTCAAAAAATTATGTCGCAGTTTCTTGAAAATTTATATTCGGATAAATAATATGCAGTTCGTTCACAGGTTGGAATAATTTGCAACTGCCTATTGCGTATTCTTGATTTTCGTACTCCTTCCTTATTTGAAAAGCGATGAACTAAATCTGTTGTGATTCAATTCCTGAGCAGAATTAATGTTCTTTTTCCCGAGTTAATAGTTAAATGTGAACACCTGCTTATGTGAAAGTATTTCTCACGAGTTTGACTCATCTTTATATTGAGCAAGGCCACATGAATTAAAAAAAGTGAATAAATATGCGCAAAAAAGCTGTTAGCGCAGGTGGTTATTCAATTTATTTATTTAATTTAATGCCTCGACCCGTCATATGTTCAAAACATATCTATTAAATGTCAGATGCATTGTTAACATATCAGTTACTATGTTAAATTGTTAATGCTAAATTTTGAAAAAGAAACTGTAATAAATGCTTAACTCATTGAGAAAAGTTATAAACATGACAAAAAAATATAAAAATCTGGTAAAATATCTTACAATTTCAAAAGAACAGATTAAAAATGCTCAGATTAAAAATGCTTAAATTTATTACAATTAAATTAAATCTTTAATTTAATTTATTACAATTAAATTAACAATCAGTGAAAAAAAAAGAACATAGTGACGTGCTTGCATAACTAATGAAGAAAAGTTCGCAGAATTAATAAATAAATAAATAAAATAAACAAATTAAATAAAAACAATGGAAAAGTTGTGCTTACTTTTGATAAGATTAAAATCATTGATTGGTGTTTTAAGTACTAAAAGCAATCTTAATGACTTCAGCAAAAATCAACACAAATTAAGCGCAAATAAAAGTGCAGAAATGGGCATATTACATATTTCGGTTCTATTAACAAGAACCTTTCTCATTACCCAAACATAAAATGACAGTAGAAAAGTAAAGAGACAAAAACGTACAAAATGGCTTAACAAGTATGAATTGAGGGAAAGCTGTAACGAGAAAAAGAAAATGGTTATAAGAAACAAGTTTGTGTAAGTTTAACGGGAACCCCAAGATTAAATTAGAATAAATTTTCAAATATTGAAGAAGGATGAAATAATAGAAAAATATTTAAATGGATTATTACTATATTTTAAAATATGGAATGACTTCCAGGAATCAAAGTCGGTAAATGAAGAGCGGTGTTTATTGATTTCAGCAGAAGAAAATTCAAAGTGGGGATAGTTTATAAACCAAATTTCAAACTAAGTAGTTCAAAATGGTGTAAACTTTTTTTTAAAATCTTACTATTCAAATGCTTTTTTTAACGTTTCTGAATAAAACGATTTTAAAAGAATTAAATTATTACATTATGCAGGAAATCAGCTTTGGATAAATAAGTTTTATAATTGTGCGCAAAATCTTTTATGTAACTTTAAATATTTCCAGCTTCATTATATTCCTTTTGATCAAATATGTTAATATGAAGCATGATTGAATCGTCTTTTCCGCATGTCAATATGAAATGCAACGAAAAGACAACAACTGCGCATACATAAAAATTTCTTACTGAACAAACTTATTATTAAAGAATTTCTTTAGAAAGTTCATTTTTGCATTTGATCATTAGTGTTCAATCTGATTTAAGAAATGCAGCTGAATAATATCAGGTTAATGACATGGATATCAAGATTGTTGTCAATTACAATTATTGAAATGTTGGCAAAGTTTTAAATTTTTAAATTGGCGCTTCAATGGTCAAATCCAAACTTCGGTACTGTAAAAGTGGTAGACGATACTAAGTAAAAATGTCAAAATCTTTCATAGGTATTCTTCTTAAAAAATTAAGCCATACCGATTTTATTTTGTTTTATTGTATAACTGTCGTTCAGCAGCCGACCCGATTTTCGGATTTACGACTACTAATGTTCAACGCCATAGCCTTGAAATTTTGAACCCAATCCAGAAGACAAGGGAACTCCTGGATCAGGTATTGGGTGAAATTTGTCTTCATGGAGGACCTTTTGATGAAACAAACCGCATTTGCTTTACTTGGAGAGGAAAAGAACGAAAACCTCCCACGGTTAGCGTGATGGCAAAGGGACTCTAACCCACTATCCGTCTACCACTTAGTATATTTTATGTCAGCGTTGTGGGTGCAGGCCGAATACAGAATTCGTATCTACCAGCCAGCGCTAGGATTCGAACCCGGTTCACCTTATTGGAAGGCGAACGCTTTATCCCCTGAGCCATCATGGCTCTGGACAAGTTTTACTGATCTGCAGTGGCTTAAGGGATAAAACGTTTGCCTCCCAAATCAGTGACCCTGGTTCGAATACCAGCCGTGGCCGGTTTATACGAATTCTGCTCCCATGTAAAACATTCATAGTCGTGGACGGATTATAGGTTAGAATCCCTCTCCGTCTGACAAATTGTGTGTTTTTGTTGTTTTCCTTTCGATGTAACGCAAATGCGGATTTGTTCCATTGAAAAGTCCTCCATTAAGGTCCTGTACTTGATCGGTAAGCTCCCTGGTCTTCTGGGTTGGGATCAAACTTAGAAGGCGACCGAGTTGAACATTGACAGTCGTAAACTCAGAATTGGGTCGGTTGTTCAACCCTGATTATGAAATAAAATAAATCTATTTAACAACTGATGTTTTGAATTTTAGAGATTTCCAGCCGAATTTTCAAAAATTTGGGTTCATAATTGAGGCTGAAAATATCAATCAGTGTTAAAAGATTTTATAAAATTCTAAATGGTGATAATTGACAATTATTACACCCTATCATAAAAATATTGCAGACACTTTCGAAATTTTTCAACCCACTCTAATAAATAAACTCGATAATTTGATTGAGATTTGCTTAATATAGTGTAATGTTAAAATGTTAGACTTAATTATTTATGCAAACTTTCTTCTGATTAAAAACGTTTAATGTAATAGATTGTTGTATGAAAGTTCAACATCATCACATGTATTTTTTAGCTAAATACAGCCAGCGACTTGTGTATGGCTGCCAAAACTAAAAATATTTCATTTTCCGAATTATTTATAGAGATTTTTTTAAAAATAATTTTGTAGCAAGTTCTATGAGGAAAAAAAGTTTCAAATATACGTTTTCTTCCAAAAGTTTAAAATATACGCTGTATTCTGCCAAAAGTTTTAAATATACGATGTATTCCCGAAAAAGTTTAAAATGCTGTATTCCTGCAAAGGTTTAAAATATACGCTGCAAGAAGACTTTTTTTGTAAGTACAGCAGATTTTTATTTTTGATGTAATAATTTAAAATAAAAATTAAAGAAATTTGGACCCAGTGTTTTTACTTACTTCCAATATACAAGAAGACAAAGTGCAGCTGTGGATGTTACAATGCTTAGATGTATCCAATTTCTGGTTAAGTAGGCAACTAAGGGTAAGAGGCAAAGACCCATTGTCCAGGAAGTCGTGGATATACCGTTCATTCTTGCTCGTATACCTGGGCTAACTAATTCCAGCACTGAATCAAAAATAAGTAAACATAAATACACATCAAAGTAAAGGAAACAAATCAATTTTATTTTGCTGTAAAACATGTTTCACATAAAATTTATTTTGCGTGATTGACCCTACTCATACTCATATATGATGGTTATCTTAGCATCAGCCTTGCTAGGGGCTCTAACTAATTCATCTGATTGGAAATAAATAATAAATCGCCAAGGCGCAACTGAAAGGTGAAAGTTGGGGTTCAGTATCTTTTACTGAGAGAAAATTAAAATGAAGTAGTGAGATTGAACAAACAAGTTTAAGAGACAGAAGAGATTTTGTGGCAGACTGCCTCGCCTCCCTTCGAGGTATTACCCCCGAGCTTCTCAGGTGCACAGTAGCCATATAGCCTTAGAGAAAAGGAGAAATACATAATAAATGCGCGAAATTATTATGTTTACAGCTATTTACAAAATTTACGGGACAACACTCCGTCGGATAGGAAGCGTGATTGACCCTCCAACATTTGAGCTTTTTGGGATACTGTTATACTTTTTCCAGTGGTAGTGAATTAAAGCAGCTATTTTTAGAATAAGTCGAATCCCGTGAAAGGCATGGATGCTCTTTCTTTCTCTGTACTATCTGTCTTTACTGTGGGAGCAACGTTGGCCCACCTAATATGGTTCCCTTGAAATCTGTCCTAAAATCGGCCAACAAATCTGCCCTTTTGATGCTTGTATGAAGAAGGGTCATTCTCTAGGTGAGTATTGGGGAAAAAATTTCATTTCTGACTTTTTAATCGAAAAAAATCTTTTAAGTATGTACTCTTTAGGGATATTCTTGTAAAATTCGTTACGAATTTTCTTACTTACAACTTAACTAAAGCTGGTTTTAAGACTACGAGTAACATCTAGTTTAAAAAGAAAAAACAGGTAAGACTATTTGACTTCTTCCACTTTTTTTTCTTTTTACCTGATGCAACTGAACTACAGTCAATTTTAGAGCTACAATGATTAACCCATTCGGGTAGAGATGCTAAAAGAGGACGTATTAAATGTCAACCATACGAACACGTCCACTATAAAAGGCTTAGTCCATCTAGATGCATGAAATGTACGGATGATCATTACTCGCTTCAGTGTTTTAAAAAGATAGGTCCTCATCACTGAAAAGTGCTAATTGTAACGGAAACCATACTGAAAACTTCTTAGGGTGCCTTTCTCTCCCCAAGAAAACCACCAGCAAAAAAAAAAAAACCACTTTAACTCCTACTTATAGACTTATTGAAATTTTTCAAGAACTGATTCAAGGTATAATTTATCTATATTCATCAATTATGTTCTTCATTTTTCAAAAATCAATTATTGTACATATCAAATCATGTTATATCTTTATTTTGAATTAAAGTCTACAATCAATATTTCTAATGTTATGTAAAAACGTCAATTTGTCATATTGAATTTTTCATTGTTTTATTATTTCACAAGCGAACGGCTTGATTTTTTTTTATGGCTACCACAATGTATTCGAATGAACTTCAATGTATGTCATAATTAAATATGTGCTAGTTAAAATATAGAAATTTAATTAGTGAAATATGTATCAATTTATGTTAATATTTATTTATGTCAACTTACGTATATATATGTCAAATTATGTTTATATTTATATATGTCAACTTAGATTCGATGAATCAGATATTCAAATGTTATATTTACCCAAGCAAAGTGCTTGTTTTTCTATTAGCTACCACATCGACTGCTAAATTCAAAATGTTATTACTATAAATTTTCTGTAAATTTCTAGATGTATGGGATAGGGGCCGCTAAGAGGCCCAGGTGCCCAATTTTTGTAATTAAAAGTAAAGTAAGTAAGTTCAAGAACTGAGAGAAGTTTTACAAAACAATGAAGTTAACCAATTAATACCTAAAACCAAAAAGTAATTAACGTGGTTAAAGCGCCAATGCATGAAATAGGTAGTTCATATTTGTTTGCTACAAGCAGCTGTGTCATTCTGGTACTTGCCTCTTTGGTTTTTACTTTCGATCTAAATATTTATATCATTGATTGATTGCGGTAGATAGAACTACCTTAATACTAAAATAAATACTAATAATGAAATTTGTTTTTTACCACTCTTTTTTTTTGGAAAAGGAACTATTCAATCATGAGGACTCAGTACTCAAATGGGTTGAAAATTGTTCCACAACTTCAACCAAAAATGATCAATATACCAATACCAATAATTAAAAAAGCAAATTATGTTGGTCTCATAATCAATTGCTAACTCACCTGCATTGATCATACCAAAAGCACAATAGATAAAGCAAATGCAGCAATAATCAGAATATGTCACCTAAACTAAAGAAGCAAGCTATAGTAATGATCCGCCCAATACCATCACCTCCTACATCAAGAAGCCTCCACACGGTCTTTTATAAGTAGTCCGCGCAGACTGTTTAAAAAGTGAACCAGTTGTGCGCATGAACCCAAAATCTTTTATAAAAGTAATTGAGAGAAATTTATCTTATATATTTGAGAATTGAATATGTAGTGGTTGACAAGTGAATAAGGCAAACCAATAATATTCATAATAAAATAAATTTTTAGTCATATATTTGCTACCACTTTCTTATTTTAACTATATTCTGTAATAAATGACTCGTTCGGTAAGTGGATATCCTTGACAGTGGCTGATCGGCCTACCTGTAAAAAACCGTGTGGAGGCTTTCCGTAATAGGAGGCGTTGCCAATACTTACCTATGCCTCCCCTATCTGGACAACGATACCTCAACATATACTGAAGAAATTAAACCAATGCCAAAATAAGATCAATAGAAAAATAACCTGTGCAAGATAGTTCATCAGGAATACCAATATACATGCGGACGTCGAAATAACAACTCTATAGCAGCATATAGGCAAGCTAAACGCAGATTTTTTCGATAAAGCCATAGAATGTAAAACATCAAATTTCAATGCAATCTTTAAATTTGAAAATTATAGCAAAGATTAAAACTACAGACCAAGAGCTGCACATTTCACCTCCGACGCCTCATATTATAACTGTCAAAACAAATTATTGCATCAACATTTCTGAAAATAACGTTTCCTCATGCTGATACAACTCTGGACAACTCCAACTTCAAACAAACGTAGTTTAGAGCAAGATGCTCATTTTATTTTTTGATTCCTTTTTAGTTATTCAAGCAAAGTGCTTTGAAACATTCATAAAAGCAACTCCACTGCCTGCTTAACTCAATGCTCAACCAAAACAGAGATAAAATTCCAGATGAATGGGGTAGAGGTCGCTCCGCGGCCGAGGTGCCCAATAAAATCAAAACACTAGGACTAGGACTCAAATGGGTTGAAACTCTTTTTCAGAAATTGCTCGATATTGAACTGTCAGTGAACAACTAGACTAATCTGTGATGGTTTTTTTCTCTTTTAACACGCGTAGGCTATTTTGTGTTTATATGACCCTCAATATATAACTTTCCGTATCGATCAATAGCTCTTCGCGCCAAAAGCCGAAATTTTTGTAGGTTACGATTTTTTCAAGTTAATAGAAATATGTCTTGTATCTTTAACACGTTCACGCCGGGAAAAGTGAAAATACTGGTACGGGAAAAGTGAAAATACTGGTAGAAGAACTATTTCAATATTAGATAATATTCGGGAGGAGTTAATCTATTCTCAACAATAACAATTCACTGTAAGGAAATTTATCACGGCGAAGAAGCAATTCAATATAAAAATTGCATCCGTTAAAAACAATTGATAGCTATGATTTTTTATTATTCCCGAAAAAAAACTAAAAAATGAAATTATTTGGTACCAGTTCTTACTCCGGTGAGCTGCCACGATGAGACAATCTAGCGCATAGATTCTCAACCTTTTTAACGTTGCCGCCCCCTTAAGGAGCAAAAAGCATTTCAACGCCCCCTTCGTGAAAATCTAGTTATTTAGAGCATGGGGATGGAGGGAGGTGTGCTGAATTATAGGAAGCAACATCTTTAAGCAATTTTTACGCTTTAAATTTGCTTGGTTTTTTTTAAAAAAATAATGTGTACATTAACTCGATAATTTTCTTATGGCAAGTAAACGCAGTCTATTTGTTATGATCAAAATAAATACGTTTAAGGAAAAAAAAATACAACAAAGAAACCTATGCTTAAAAAATGATTTATTCTTAATTAGATAAGTAAAAAAACATCCAAAATATTTTTTTAACCGTAAAAAGAAGTATCAACGAAACATTCAAGTAACTATGTTGGTGGGATAAACCAATTTCTTAACAGTCGGTTCAATACTTTTAGTGAGATGAAGACGCAAATACACTCGCTGCACAATTTCTAGTCGATTTCTCCTTTTTGTGACAAGATCTGTAGCAGCACTGAATCCACGTTCTATAAGTTAGGAGGAAGGAATGGCAATAAAAAAAATTTTAATGGTAGTCTACAGTCCAGGATAGAGACGACTGACGTTACCTTCAAGCAAAACTTCTGTGAGACGATCACCACTTCAAATTTGCATTAGTTAAAAGTTCGACCAAATCTGAACCTCTGCTGTTTCAATATTCACAAAAGTGTTCAGAACCCATAAACCCATTGAGGCACTTCTAGGGAACAAAACATCTTTAAAACGGTCGGAAAAGCCCATGTGCAAAGAGTTAACGTGTTGACAATATTCTTGTGCATCATCAGAGCGAATTTCTCTTGCTTGGATGAACTCATTCCAACCAAAATTCTGCTTCCACAAAATGAGCTTTTTTAAGAAGGCAGAAATAACTGATTTTGTAGGGATCAAATTGAGCTCGTTGTCTTGAAGATGTAAATTATTACCCTTAAATTTTTCAGATAAATCTGCCAAAGTCTTTCTTAAATTCCAACAATCTGTCTCTCAGAGTTACATCTCTGTTTCCGAAGAACTCAAGCATAGAGTCGAAAAGATTCCAATGCCTATTGAGACAGACGCTTTTGGAAAACCAGCTAATCTCGGCGTATAGTAGCAAGCGATTGAATTCTTCATTGTTCTTCTTACACAGCTGTCTGAATGATCAATCGTAGGGAGCATTACTGTGAATTTTGTTCACAGCAGACATGGTATATTGCAATGATTTATGCCAACGGTCGCTGAGATTTTTTTCTACTAAATGCTATCTGTGAATCACGTAGTGAACAGCTAAAAATATCTGGTACCTCCCTTTCCAAAAGGGCGATATCGGCCCCCATTGCAGCAGCCTATCAGTGGCAATAGACATAATATTCGCAAAAGGATTGTTTTTCTCTGTAAAATGGTCTTTGACAGTATTAAAAATAGATTTACCTTTGATATCTACAATCAAGCTTCTTGGAAAAAGCGTATCTTGAATAATTTTTATTACCTTTACAAACCGGACCTATGCCTACAGTAGAGCCTACATTACCTGGCAAGGTTGATTCATCAACTTGAAGGGAAAATTCGTTGGATATCAAAAGTTTGCATAAAGAAATTTCAACGTCTTCGGCCATCTCAACATTTGGTCACTGCACTGTATCGTTGCTTATGGGATATTTTTTTATCACAGTGGATGCAGCTGGATGGTGTAAAACTATTTCTAAAACTTCCTTGACAACCGGCAGTATTAACTCTGCTCCGATGGTATGAGCTTTCCCAAATTTAGCAATAAATTTTGATATATTATAAGAAGCTATCAAACCATCGTCGCATTTTTGTGATGAGGTTGCTAGTAACCCTGAGACCGAAGATGCCTTCAGAAACATGAAAAAAGATGTTCATGAAAAATGACAAATCTTTATTTTGTTTGTCAGGATGCGTTTTTTCTCAAATGCTCCTGCTAACGGTAAGATTTCATTACCTCATTAGATAAAACTTTATTATTAAGTAAACACATGGGTAGTTGAGAGTTCAACAATGATTGAACAAATCCCAACTTCAAGAACGTGGCACTGTATTAATGACACTTCCTTTAGTTAACCGATATTGCTGGTGGCAGCAAAATACAAAGCCTAAAAGAAAATCAACTATTTCTCAAAATTAATAAGTAATTTATGATAAAAATTAATTCGTGCACGTGCCTGGTCAAGTAAACTATGAGATCTAATCGAAACTGGAGATAAAACCGTAAGGAAGCTAACGAAAACCATCATAAGAAACACGGGTCAAAACAAAAATTCATACTGAAGGCGCATGCACTTCAATTTCCACCAAATGACTTGAATGAGTCAGAGGCAAAAACTACTGACTCATGCGCTAAACTGTGTGGCTCGGATTATAAGTTCGTTTTATTGCTGGTACAAATGGTGTATCGGATAATCTTTATTTATTATATTAATTTAATCTTTTCTTTTCTTTAATATTAATTTTAGATCAATTTTATTTATAAAATAAATCTTAATTTAATAACTTTTTTTGTTTTAAAATTGAATTTAAATGACAAAACATGCTCATCGCCCTCCTACCGCCCAAAGCATACCCAACGCCCCCCTACCGCCCAAAACAAGTTCACCGCCCCAACGCATTCTCCCAACGTCCCCAGGGGGGCGGTATCGCCCCCGTTGAGAACCAATGATCTAGCGTGATCCACCGGTGGGTAACCCCGCGTGAACGTGTTAAATAAATTTCCGGATAAGTAGTCAGGACTGTTAACTTAGAGCATTTTTTGAGAAAATTTCTTCTAGTGGTAGCCAAGTTTATGTTTCAGTATGTGATTCATTGTGCTTTAAATTTCACTTACAATTATTTTATACCCCACCCACCACATGTAATTTATTCAAAATTATGTATCAAACTCCACTTAGATCAGTATATTCGATTATATTTATATCAAACGCCTCTTTTGCTGGTGGTTTGAAATGTGGATAAAATTACCATCTTCAATTATCTTCAATTTTAATTATCAACCAATCTAGAAAATGTTTGCAAACAGCGTAGAAGTTGGCAACTCTGAGTATCAGATCACAAGCAGCCCTAATCAAGCCTAGTTGATTGTCTAACCATATAGATAAATCATTGTAAAGATAAAAAATAATTTTTGATACTTACGAATGATAAAACCAGTTGTATATATTGTAGACATAGTAGTGCCGTTAACTCCCCTTAAGAAGAGGAATAGACCAAAAAAAGGGCTCAGAACAGATCCTATTTCGGTTACGGCTACTACTAATGCGAGACATAAGAATGTCGGTTTACGTCCCCACCTAGAAAGAACAATTATAATGTCATACCTACCAACTTTTACACATTTGGCGTAAAATTTTATATCTATTTTTAAAGTGGTAGTAAAATGTATGCTTTTATTACATTTATAAACTTAATGTTTAATCTTTTTGACCACCACTATTTTTAATATAATTAAGCATATATATATATAAATATGTATTACTGTGTTGGAAGTTTGTATAGGCTTTTCCAAAATACAGTTTATATTTCTACCTAAAATTGTTATTTAAATAACATTTTACTGCCACTGGGGAAAATCATCCTCGAAAGGATTAAAAGTTGGCAGGTATGTAATGTAATTCAATACAGCAAACCTTTCCCTTAAATTAAAAACTGTTTAAAAAAGCCGTTAAACAAAAATTGAACGAGTTGTACGTATAATATTTATTGCGTTCCAGTTAGGAATTTCTTTTTTTCCTTCTAACTTTAAAAGTAATTACAAAGTTTGAAAAAGATGGTACTGCTGAATTAAAAATCCACTAACAATATTTTCAGCTGAGCATTTGTTCATTTTTTACTTAGACTGCGTCCCTTTTTTTTTAACTACCTTTGTTTCAGCAAAGGGTGGTTTATATGGAAACATTGTTTTATGTATTTGTTTATTGTTTCATTTTACAACCTCCGGTTTTCTTTCATGCGTATTACGTCACAACTGTAAAAGCCAATTTTTGAAAATTACGTCTACTCGCTATCTTGGGGTGATATATCCGATTTGATTAAAAAAAAAAAAATTCTATTTCGTTTCAAAACAAGTGCATTTTGCCATGGTTGCAGTTAACTCTAACGCGTAATTTTAAAGGTTCATCTTTGTGAGATATAGCATTTTTAGGAATGAAAATCCAACAAATCTTTGAAAAGTTATAAGGATGATCCGTTTTTTTCCTCTTTTTTTTGCTGATTAAACATGCTTTACAAAAAACATTATAAAAATAAACTTTTTGTAAACCATTTGAAACTATTTAAATGATACTATCAGTTTTTTTTAAAATTTTTTTTAATAATAATAGTAATATGTTCGTTAACCGACGTGCTGGCCACAACCTTATCTAATTAAAGAATGCAAACAGAAGTTTGCAAAATATAAAAAAAGGGCTATTAACGTAAATTTATGATAGGATTATAAGGATTATTATTGAAAAAACGACTATTCATGTATAAAAAAATAGTTGGAGACTCAATTTACAATTTTTATTTATTATCTCTTCAATTATTCAATCGTATATAACACTACATTTCATATTACTCATATGCAAATATTATTTACATTAGTTTTTAATAGTAAACTGAAAAACGTTTAACATAAAAAATATGCTCAATTTAATTACTTTCAACAAAATTTTATAAGTCAGAACTTTTAGGATATTAAGTCACCTGAGGCAATCCTGCTTTGCGCCGCTTTGTAAAAAAGTACTTTTTGTAGTAGCGAAATTCAAGTTAATTTTATTTTAATATTTTTCACTGAAAATAATTTTTCCGCTCTTACATGTCAAAAATTCTAAGTATCATATGAAATAAAACTTTGTTACGTCCCGCAGTGGACTGATCGTTAAGACACGGTTCCCAGTAGATCACCGAAGTCAAGCATCACTGGCTGCGGTCAGTGTGCGGGTGGGTGACCACTTGGATCAGTCTGCGTAGGAACCGAGGGTGTGCGGTATTGGTCCTCGTTAAACTGTGCTACCGTAAAGTGCTCGACTTCGCGCGCAGGTCGTCGGGCTAC